>NC_048418.1:792903-801480 GCF_013103735.1 Etheostoma cragini | reverse complement strand
ATACAGTTGTTTTCTGTGTGAGGGTGGTCCCTAAAAAATGTCCTTATACTATAGCTGTAACTATCATCACTTATATTGTGAATGTGTGAAATAAAGTGAAGTGCATCTCAAATTAACAGACCACACAGGTTGTGACCTGCACGTGTGTGTGTGTGTGTGTGTGTGTGTGTGTGTGTGTGTTGTAATCTCTCGTGTAATAATGATGATTAATGTTCTGCAGGGCGGTAATCCACCTATGTCTGTTTACCTGCTGACAGGCAGAACAGTGGATTAAATCTCCACAGCATCACTCCGTCTATCTATAGACGTCGTCACACACACACTGTAATTCCCTCTAAGCACAGTCAGACTCAAGTGATTTTCTTGCTACTGGTTCATTGAAGTCCTTGCTCCAAATCCACTGCGAAAAACTAATAAGACAACAATGACGAAAAAATGTAGAAACGATGTTAGCTTAACATAAACGATACCATGCACAGCGTGTGGAATACCATTTACCAAAGTAAAATGTACCTCGTTGGCTGCATGCTACGAAGAAAGGGAAGTCTTTGAGTCTTCAGAGGTATAAAAACGCTCACATCAAGGTCTGCTTTAGACCGCATGAAACCTTTACCGTAACACACACATGTCCATGCTATCTGCTGCCGGCTCACACGAGAGCAGCCCAACAAAACTTGTAAACTACTTCAAAATAAAAGCGTAAATAACAAATGTTACTTAATTAGAAAAAAGGGAAGAATCAGAATTACAAAATGTAATTCTAACAGTTACACAGACTGTAAACCGGATCAGACCTGCTGCTCAACCTTCAGGCTGCCTCACGCTGGACCCAGGCGTCTGAACACATCTTTACGGATTTACGGTGGTATACCCAGACAGAGTTGGAGTTTCCTGATAGTCTTTGAGCCATGAGACCATTCAAAGCTTTAAAAGCAAATTAAAGACATTTAAATTGGATCCTAAATTGAACAGGAAGCCATGGAGTGAGGCTAAAATGGGGGAAAGGTGCTCCTGTACTGTATACGTGTGCCATTTAAAAGTTGTACAACAGCATTTCTGTACCATGTGGTTTACGGGTTTTGGAGTACCCACTTACCCCCACATAAAGTGAATTGTAGTAATCCAGCCTAGTGGTAACAAAGGCGTGGATTTACCGTCTCAAAGTGCTGTCTTGACAGTATTGGATTTATTTTGGCCAGCTGCCTCAAGTGGAAGAATCTGGATTTCACAACAGCCTTGAGCTGACATAAGCCCCAGGTCCACTTTAACCTCTAGGTTTTTATGTTAGGTTTAATATACTGTCCCAAGGATATACAGGGGGTTCCCAGTGGTGCCACCGAAAACCATCACGTTTCTCTTTTCATCATGAAATTAAAAAAATTTCAGAGCCATCAAGGCCTTTATTTCGTCGAGACACATGAGTAGCAATCTGACGGAGTGTGCATCTTTCTTTTTAAGAGGCACATAAATCTGACTGTCATCTACATAACAGTGGAAGGAAATGCCATTCTTTTAAGTATTGAACCAAGTGGGAGCAAATAAAGAGAGAAAGGTTAGAGGACCAAGAACGGAGCCCTGTGGGACCCCACACAAGAGAGGAGAAGTGGAGGATACACAGTCATCAAGGCTTGCACATAAAGTTCAGTCAGCCAAGTACGATTTGAACCTGTTAGGTCTGCTGCTGCTAGCACTCTGTCTCTGCCAACCCCCCCCCCCCCCCCTCTGTCTGTCCTTAATTGCAGGAGTGAAGCCTGGTGTGAGGGAGTCAGGGTTCCAGCTGCAGCTCATCATCTCCAATCACCTCTGCTGCAAATACGCGGTCAACCTCCCACTCCTCTTCAGATCATAGTCAAGACGACCATGGTAGTCTTTCTGCTGACTCTACCCGTTTGTGTTAGTTTTTTGTGACACTTGCTTGTAGTTGTTGTTCTTTGTCTGCTACAGTGCCGTAAACCTGTCTCCTGCTGCCACTTCACTCTTGCTCTCCACACTGGATCTCGGGATTATCGGACACAGACCCACAGAGACACGGTACCACACACGTTCTGTATCCTGGATTCCCACTGGATTTTTTCACTTGGCTTTTCACTGTTGCATCCCCTACCTTGGAAACCGGAATAAACCTGTTAAACCATCGTTCTGGTATTTGTATTGTTTGCATTTGGGTTCAACCTGTTTCCACATGCAACAGAACCACTCAGTGCTATATGCCCCTGATGCCCACTCACTGCTTCAAATATGGCTTCCACTGTGTCAAATGCAGTAGTTAAATCCTAAAGCACAAAGATAACACAGTCACCAGAGTCAGTACCTAAAAATATAAACGCGAAAGAAAAGGAGATGGGCCTTATTTTGGAATAACTGCTTGATTATGATTATGTTTGTTAGGTGAACTGTTTTTCAGCCTTGAGGAATGGATCTGTAGTTTCAGGATGTCGCTGTGTGTCTTCTCTCTTCCTCCCTCTCTCTTTCTTTCTCTCTCTCTCTCTAATCTGACCGTGTTGTGCTGACGGAGCGGGAACCAGCTTCAATCCTCTGTCGGCTCATTCACAGAAAGTCTGTCTGTCTCTCTGTCTGTTTGACCTGTCTGTCTGACCTGTCTGTCTGTCTCTCTGTCTTCTAGAGAAGGAGGAGGGTCAGTTTGAGTTCTGAGGGTTCAGCAAAGTTCACAGCCGGGCGACCTGATTGGCTGACGGAGGGTGATGGGGTCTGTGACGGACATATAGAGACATGTAGAGACATCCCCTCGTCTTCTCGTCTCGTCCAGCGTCGTCTTCCTCTGCTGCAACACAGGTGAGTCTCTCCGACCCGAACACACCTACGCTGAGACATATCTCACATATTCCTTTAGTTTGTTTCAGGCCTTAAAATTTGATTTGCTCTTTATGGAAAGACCTGGGAGATAAATAACATCCCAGAGTCCTGGTCTAGACCTGCTCTTTATGGAAAGACCTGGGAGATAAATAACATCCCAGAGTCCTGGTCTAGACCTGCTCTTTATGGAAAGACCTTGGGAGATAAATAACATCCCAGAGTTCGGTCTAGACCTGCTCTTTATGGAAAGACCTGGGAGATAAATAACATCCCAGAGTCCTGGTCTAGACCTGCTCTTTATGGAGAAGCGCAATGAGATAACTGTTGTTGAGATTTGGCGATATATAAATAAAATGTAGTGTGATGTTTTCCAAGTCACATGCATGGAAGAAATGTTAGATATGCAAATAATATCTTTGTATAAAGTCCTGGAAATAAGATAAGATTCCAACATTGTGAAGGAAATGTACGTTGATATCACTCTGGGTGATTTAAATGATATTTTGTGGACTTGGAAATAATGAACCCTTCTGTTGTGAAATTGACCCGTTTTACAAAATAATTATATATCAGAACTACGACCAAAGAACGTTGAAAAAAAGTGACAAATGTTGTAAAAAGCTTAAAAAACACAGGAAAAATTTAACTTTTTTTTTTTTTAAACGCTGAAAAAAATAAGCAAACAAAATAAAAAAAAATCGTCATAGGTGACAAAAAAAAATTGCTAAATGTGAGAAAGAGATCTACAAAAACATAGTAAAAGTGACAAAAAAACTGGAGAAAAAAATCTACAAAATCATAAAAGTGACAAAAAATTGAAAAAGAAATCTACAAAAACGTTGAGAAAAGTGTAAAAAAAAACACAACAAAATGTTGAAATTTCAGCCCAGAAAAACACAAAGTTGCAGGTTGATGGGAAAACGACACGAGGGTTAAAATGCTGCAAAGACAAACAATACAAGATTAAATATTTACAATGCTCCCGTATTATGTATATCTACGTCTAGGAAAAGATGTGAGTACAACGGAAGAATATTTTAATGTGTTTTCAAGTCCTGAAAATCTAAAATTAGCTCGACCATCCTAAAGAAAATGTACGTATTATATCTGTGATATTGTGTTGATTTGTGTTCAGATGTGATTTCATTTCTTTTGGCTAAATCTGGCATATTTACAGACATGTTCTTAATATGAACTGTCCCTCAATAAAGATAAAGTTGAAGGAAATGTGATTTCTGGGACTCAAAAGTAGAGAATGGTTGATCCAGATTGAGGTTTAGGAACAGATGATGAAGTCTGTTGTGATATAAATTACATTTTCTTGACTAGATTGGACTCGGAAGCTTGCTGCAAATACAATAAAACACAAGATAAATACATAATGAATTGAATTCTTCTTGTAACTCTGTCATTTTACTTCTGATTGACCCGAGGTTCGGTGCTTTGCAATACCAGTCCCCCTAATGGGATTACTGGGATAGTTGTCGTATTCAATTGGTGTCTGTCTTGTGTATCTGTATGTTTTCTGTTGTTGCTGTTGTATTTTATGGACCATGAGTCTAATATTACTAAAATACTATCTATCTATCTATCTATCTATCTATCTATCTATAATGCTGTCAAATATTATGCACAAAGGCACAACTTTCTTCTACTTTGTAGCCAGATGTGCAGTAAACATGCAGACTTTTGCACCTTGTGAGATTATGTCAGGTGATTCCAACACAATGAAAGTGAATGAAAGCGATTGCACGGAGTGAGTTAGTGTGATTAGTTGCGTAGTAGAAGAAAGGTGAAACCCATCTGAGAAGGTTTTAAAAGGATTAAGAAGCTCAGCAGCGTTAAATCTCTCGGCCGTCTCAACTCAACAAGGGGAACTCATTTATTTATATACAGATAAGCCTCTTTCACACAGAGTAGTTACAGGAACGTAGTTGTAGGAACAGTCCACTTCTACTGGGGCTGTAGTCAAGACCACCCTTGTCGAGTCCCAAGACCAGGACTAGTCAAGTCCGAGTCAAGACCAGGACTAGTCGAGTCCGAGTCAAGACCGAGTCCAAAGAGGTTTGAGTCCGACTCAAGACCGAGTCCAGGACAGAAAAAATGTCTTATGCATGACAGTATCAAGACAATCAATTTGGGTTATTTGTTGATATAAAAGCAAAAACAGTGTCAGAACACCCAGGATTTACTACAGTAGTACTAGTAATGAGCATTAGAACTGATACCGCTACAGTAGTACTAGTAATGAGCATTAGAACTGCTACTGCAACAGTAGGTACTAGTACTGAGCATTAGAACTGCTACTGCAACAGTAGGTACTAGTACTGAGCATTATAACTGCTACTACTACAGTAGGACTAGTACTGAGCATTAGAACTGCTACTGCAACAGTAGGTACTAGTACTGAGCATTAGAACAGCTACTGCTACAATAGTACTAGTATTGAGCATTAGAAATGCTACTACTACAGTAGTACTGAGCATTAGAACTGCTACTAGTACAGTGGTACTAGTACTGAGCATTAGAACAGCTACTGCAACAGTAGTACTAGTACTGAGCATTAGAACTGCTACTGCAGGTACTTGTACTGAGCATTAGAACTGATACTGCAACAGTAGGTACTAGTACTGAGCATTAGAACTACTACAGTAGTACTAGTACTGACCATTAGAACTGATACTGCAACAGTAGGTACTAATACTGAGCATTAGTACTGCTACTGCAGGTATTAGTACTGAGCATTAGAACTGCTACTGCAACAGTAGTACTAGTACTGAGCATTAGAACTGATACTGCAACAGTAGGTACTAGTACTGAGCATTAGTACTGCTACTGCAGGTATTAGTACTGAGCATTAGAACTGCTACTGCAACAGTAGGTACTAGTACTGAGCATTAGTACTGCTATTGCAGGTATTAGTACTGAGCATTAGAACTGTTACTGCAACAGTAGTACTAGTACTGAGCATTAGTACTGCTATTGCAGGTATTAGTACTGAGCATTAGAACTGTTACTGCAACAGTAGTACTAGTACTGAGCATTTGAACAGCTAAATGACAACATAGCTTCACTCCAGATGTAGAGTAGAAATGAAGAGACCAGTATTACAGAGTGTAGCCCTATGGTTGGTTTATGGCTTCCCTAAAAAATATGACAATAGCAGAGCTGCTAACTTCTCCCAAATTGTTGGAGTGAGATTTGGGGGGGGGGGGGGCAATACCTTTGGCTCTTTCAGCAACATTATCCTTCAGGGTTTAAATGGGGATTTGTTATGTGTGGGGGTATGGGGGGCTCTCCCTAGGAGGGTCTGGGGGTATGCACAAAATTATATTATTTTTTTAATACTGTTATCTAGCTTTGAGTTACATTTTAAATAGTGGGGTTTCATAATGTTAAAGGTGGTAATTTCTGTCTGTTAACGTTAACGTAACATTTTTTTCTGGCCTAACGTTTACGTCACGTTACGTTCACTCGGATTTAACGTAATTACGTCGGTTAAAAGAGAAGTTCAGGCAGAGGAGAGCGCCACGGTGACACTGTGTGATTTAATTAATCTGAGCAAAAGTACTGTACTTACAATTTTGAGATATTGGGAGTTTAACTAAAAACAACAAAGATGGAGGTTAATTACTTTACATACTGCTGCATGCTGAATGTAAA
Source organism: Etheostoma cragini (assembly GCF_013103735.1). Taxonomy (NCBI): domain Eukaryota; kingdom Metazoa; phylum Chordata; class Actinopteri; order Perciformes; family Percidae; genus Etheostoma; species Etheostoma cragini. Next base: position 795,003 of record NC_048418.1, on the reverse strand, counting down.
GTAAACAAGCTCCATCTTCACCAGCTGCCACGTGTTGAACACATTAGTGCATCAATAACTACAATGCAACAGAAATATATATTATTCTGAAATGGGCTGTTAGGCATAAGTGAGTAATTGTTGGGGATATTGTCACACACGGACACACGCTCACATGCATGCACACGCACGCACGCATGCAGCCAAGCTCATACAAACACACACATAGATATGCACACATGCTAAGACACACACACACACACACACACACACACACACACACACAAACATACACCCCAGAGCTAAATCAAGGTGTTTTGTGTCTGTTTTCTTTCTCTCAGGCGCTGCTCACTCGCTGCTCTCCATCTGCTCCAACATGAGTCAGAAAAGCGTTGTTTACAAGAAGATCTGCAAGGACAACTCGGTGAGTGAAACATCAACGTCTAACACGGACTCATGACTCTTCTTAAAGGGACAACATCTGAAATCAGGTTCTGTGAGCACGACTAAAGCTGCGCAGATGCAAGATGCACCAGCAACTATTTTGATACTCGATTTTAGTCATTTTTCATAGAAATAATAAAACTTGTGTGATGTCAGCTTGTTACATTTTTTTTCCAGTTTCTTCTCTCCTCTGAGACAGGAGTGGAATATTTCTGAGTTTTTTTGAGGAAACACCTATCCACATTTTTCACCAGTTTCTGTCATTTTAGAGTCAAAACAATTCATCCAAAAACGATCCACATATTAACTGCTAAAAAAATGTTAGTTACACTAAACAAGACTAACTTTAAAAGACAGAGTAATTATTTTCCATTCTTCTGGCTAAACATCCAAACCAGAGCCAGATAACGAGGCTACGTTCAGCCCCGACAAAACTTCCCACACTTGTATGGCACCAACCGAAATACTACGATCCTAAAATAATTTATCTTTTGGTTCCAAAAGAGTCTGTGAGCCAATAATCATGCAGCATACTTGTGTGGAAGGACCTGCATTTGCCGGCGTTTAGCTGTGTAACGTCACCTAAAACACGTCCACCACGTGGAGGATTTCTTTTATCTTTTAAGGTTAATTTTGATTATCGATGGATGTATAGATGGATGGATGAATGAAAAATGGTCTAAGTTCCATGTTTTCTACCTGAAATCAGCGTCCTTTCCTTATTTCCTGAGATAAACATGTATTGCTGACTCAGAACATTATTCTGGATATGACACTTATGTTGTTTCCATAGTGGATTTTTAACATGAATTATAACCTTATGATAAAAACCCCACTTCCATGTTTAATAGTGTGCTAGTAGAGACTGATGCATTCCCTAAACATAGATGTTATCTCAGCTGTTGTAAATTGAGATAAAGACAATATTTGTTAATAAATTATGAAGTAACATTTACGAGAGGGTCTCGAAAATGAAGACAACCCGAGGGTTAAAAACTAACTGCTGCTAAAACCACATCTCCTTCATTCTTATTGGTTATTCCCCCAAAGCGTCCTCTCTAAATAGTTATAACTAGTAGTTATACTTTGATAGTAAAGGAGATCATGACCTCAGATACAGCAGATTAGTAGTTGTAAATCTCTCTCTTGGTGAATATTTCCGTCTCACTGAGTTTAATTCTGTAAAGTAGTTGAAAAGCTGCTGAAGGTCGACACAAGGTCACGGCAGCGTGACCTGAACTAAGTTTGATTGACGGCTTTTTGACAGATTATACAGGTGACTGCTGCTCAAATCTTATGTTCATCCACTAAATGTCTAACCTAAATGTTTAATGCACCAAAGTCTCAGCAGCTAAAAGAGATGATTTAATAAGAATGTATTTTAATGGGTGATTTATGCTGGTCCATGGTCTTAATACTGGTCTAAAGATGCTTTAGTATCTATTGATAGAAAAACTTTGTCTAAGCTATTGATATAATGTACACAGTCTCTGGTTGTGACATTTAATCAGGGCTGTAGTCAAGACCACCTTTGTCCAAGTCCAAGACCTGGATTAGTCAAAACCAAGTCCAAAGAGGTTTGAGGACAAGACCAAGTCCAAAGAGGTTTAAGTTCAAGACAAGGCTGAGTCCAAAGAGGTTCGAGTCCAAGTCAAGACCGAGTCCAAAGAGGTTCGA
>NC_048418.1:790564-792803 GCF_013103735.1 Etheostoma cragini | reverse complement strand
TCCAAAGAGGTTTGAGTCCAAGACAAGACTGAGTCCAAAGAGGTTTGAGTCCAAGACAAGACCGAGTCCAAAGAGGATCGAGTCCAAGTCAAGACCAAGTCCAAAGAGGATCGAGTCCAAGTCAAGACCGAGTCCAAAGAGGTTCGAGTTCAAGACAAGACTGAGTCCACAGAGGATCAAGTCCAAGACAAGACTGAGTCCAAAGAGGATCAAGTCCAAGACAAGACTGAGTCCAAAGAGGATCAAGTCCAAGACAAGACTGAGTCCAAAGAGGATAGAGTCCAAGACAAGACCGAGTCCAAAGAGTTTTGAGTCCAAGTCAAGACCAAGTCCAAAGAGGATCGAGTCCAAGTCAAGACCGAGTCCAAAGAGGTTCGAGTCAGAGTCAAGACCGAGTCCAGGACAGATTAAAGGTCTTATGCATGACAGTATCAAGACAATCATTTTGGGTTTCACTTTCCCTCCAATATTATTATCAACATCATAAAGACACCTGGACTCGGTCCAGACCAGAAGCCATACTGGGCAAGTCCAGCGGCCGAGACAAGTCCGAGTCCAAATACTAGTGAGACAGAGACAAGTTTTAATAATTACAAAGTGTCCTGTTTAAGTATCTGTTGTTCTGATTCAGGTTGGAGTCTACATGGGGAGAAGAGACTTCATCGACCATGTGGACTTTGTGGATCCAGTGGGTGAGTTTTCCCACTAAAAACACCCTCCAGTAAACGAGCAGTCACGCGTCTGATGTGAGTCCCTGAGGGTCTGAGATGTTTATCTGCTCCTGATGCAAACAAAGCAAAACATAATCTGCTTCACTATTTCTTGAGTCTCGGCTTCTCAGCATCTGACGATGGAAGAGGATCAGGCTGGGTGCTGAAGCCAATGCTCTTTAAGCACAGACCACATTTACTCTAAAATTAGGGATGCACCAAATCCACATTTTTGGGGTTTTCGGGCTCAAACTATTATTTATGTTTGCTTATATTCACCCTAATTATTACAGCTAATTTTAGCCAGACGTATGGATTTGTGTGGCCTTTCAGGCGGAGCATAAGTTTTTCTTTATAAAGATCCAAGTTAGTTTAGTTATCTTCCTCCTTGAAGCTTTGGTCGGGTAGAGAGCAAAAACATCTTTGTAGTAGAGTGAGACTTCGTCTTGCAGCTCTCTCTCTGTTAGCATGTGCATAACAGCCAATAGAAACTCTCTCTCTCTCTCTCTCTCTCTCCCTCCCTCCCTCTCTCTCTCTCTCTCTCTCTCTCTCTCTCTCTCTCTCTCTCTCATAAATGTCCTGCGATTGACCTAAGTCTACCGTTGCAGCTAGATTATCTAAAGCCTCAAAACAGCCGAGAGGAGGAGCAGAAGTCTAGTTTTCACTCTGAACACTTGAATTACAATGTGTTGAAGAAGGTTATGAACACTTCTGGCCATGAGGCTATAAAAAGAATTGCCTTCCACAGCTTTAAACCCTTATTCTCTTTTAATGTTGACGTGTCATATCATCAACAAAGTTTAATCTGTAAATGATACTGAACAAAATGACTGAATCATGAAAGAGGAAAACGACTCCTCACTCAAAATAAGAAACCGTTGCTGCATACAGGGACTCAACACATTTATTACACTATCTGAAGAAGGCTTATTTAAATAGTTATAACACACATTTTGATCCTCCTCCTCCTCCCTTTGTAATTGCCTAAAGATGTCTGACCTTTTCTCACCACTAGATGGCGTCATCATCATCGATCCTGAGGCTCTGCAGCGGAGGAAAGGTCAGCGTCCAAGCACAATGTCACTTTTTAGCATTATTACAGGCTGTTGAACCAGGTCCTATAAGGTCTGACATGAAGCCTCTATGGAGCTTTCTAGTCTCCAACTCTTAAAATTAAGTTTAATTTCCCCCTGAAGTAGCTTTACTTATTGAATATATACTTGACTTTAGACTAGTTTCCAGTCATCACAGTGCCGGTGTCTCTACTCTGCCCCCAGTGTTCGTCACCCTGTCCTGCACCTTCCGCTACGGCAGAGACGACATGGACGTGATGGGAATCGCCTTCCGCAGGGAGCTGTACGTGTCCACCCGCCAGGTGTACCCGCCTCTGCAGGACCTGGAGAAGGGGATCCACACCAGCATGCAGGCCAAGCTGCTGCACAAGCTGGGGAACAACGCCTACCCGTTCTTCTTCGAGGTGAGGCGGGGCGACTGATTAGAGCCGCAGGCTGCGTGAGGCTGTTAGAACA
>NC_048418.1:790390-790464 GCF_013103735.1 Etheostoma cragini | reverse complement strand
GTTAGAACAGCTGTTAGAACAGCTGTTAGAACAGATGTTAGAATAGCTGTTAGAATAGCTGTTAGAACAGCTGT
>NC_048418.1:784185-790380 GCF_013103735.1 Etheostoma cragini | reverse complement strand
CAGCTGTTAGAACAGATGTTAGAACAGATGTTAGAACAGATGTTAGAATAGCTGTTAGAACAGCTGTTAGAACAGCTGTTAGAACAGCTGTTAGAACAGCTGTTAGAATAGCTGTTAGAATAGCTGTTAGAATAGCTGTTAGAATAGCTGTTAGAATAGCTGTTAGAATAGCTGTTAGAACAGCTGTTAGAACAGATGTTAGAACAGCTGTTAGAACAGATGTTAGAACAGCTGGTCCGTCAGGAAGAGGAAACCTGGTCAAATTCACAATTTTACTGTACAATTAATTGCCTCAGAAGTAATTGCTTATAACAGGTGGGGGGGGGATCACCGGACGCCTCCCGATACGATATCATCACGATACTTATGCCACAATACAAGACTACGATTTTAAACATATTGCAATATTTTGCAATTTATAACCTTTTCTCCAACTTCTAATTTTTCCCCAAATTCTAACGACGTCCCCAAAAGGAAATTTATCAACATCTGTTTCATCTAAAAAGAAACATTTCTGTTTGCTCATCTTCAATGTTATCGCTGCAGAACGGGACAAACTGACAACACATATATGATATATAATATATAATATTAGACTTTTATGTTATTTCAATTTTTCTTAGAGCTGAAAAGATTAATTGGTTGTCAGACAAGAAATAGTCGCCAGTTGTTTTGATGGTTGATTAATCAGTTTGGGTAAAAAAAACAGGGAAACTTCTCTGTTGAATACTGTCAGCTTGTTAAATAGTTTAAATATATTTGAATGTAGTTTCTTCTCTCCTCCGTGACAGTAAACTGAATATCTGTCCTTCCCTTCCTCCTTCCCTGCATACTTCCATTCTTTCGTCTTCTTTCTTTCCTTTATTAATTATTCTTCCTTTACTTTTTCCATTATTGATTCCCTTTTCTTACATTCAAACATACATCTGATCAACTTAAAGTGTAGAGCTGCAAAGGTGAATCCTAATTCCTTACATCTTTCCTTCCTTCTCTGCATTTCTTTCCTTCCCTTCCTCCTGACCTTCATCCATTCTTTATTCTGTCTTCTTTCCATCCTTGCCTACTTTCTCACATCCATCTTTCCTTCCCTATTTTATTCCCTACTTTCTTCCTTTATTTTTTCCTTCCCTCCTCACATACTTTCTTCAAAACTTACATTATACAGCAGTAAAGATTAATTTAAACATTAAACTCCAACTATTTTAATAGGTTTGAGTCAGTAAACGTCTCTGATGTCAGCTCGTTAAATGTGAATATCTTCTAGTCTTTTCTCTCCTCTGGGACAGAAGACTGAATATCTTCTAGTTGTGAACAAAACCAGATATTTGAGGACGTCATCTTGGGCTTATTGGGAAACAATAGTGTGATCCACTTTTTTCACAATTTTCTGACATTTCAGAGCCCAAACAGATTAATCAACAAAGGAAATATTCGTTACTTGCAGCTCTAAGTTATTTAACTTGAACTGTATTTGATCTTATTTTAAGTTGCATTACGTTTACATTTCATTGCATGTGTTTGCAGAAACACACTCCTGTAAATAAAGATCGACATTGTGTCTTCTCAGTTCCCTGACAACCTGCCTTGCTCAGTGGCTCTCCAGCCAGGAGCCGGTGACGTCGGCAAGGTAAGACCCTCGACTGGGAATTCCACCTGGTTCTGATGAAGTGAACCCATCGCGGCATGGTGACAACGCTTTCTCTCTTCTTCTGCAGCAATGTGCCGTGGAGTTCGAGATCAAAGCGTTCAGCGCTGAGAGCCAGGACGCCAAGGTACGCAAACGGTGAGTCTCCGCCTGTCCGTCCTAACCGCGGGAAGACGGAAGACACACAACTCCGAGTGTGTATCATCCAACACATAGTTAGGCTGAATCCCATTTCTCTATCTTACCCCTTACCCCTTGGCCCTTGGAACCAAGGGGTAGGGGTGAAAACATCCCCCTATGAAATGGGACACCACTTGGTTCCATCACCATACAGTATTGATCACAAACGTGTGGGTTTGGACAACAGTTTCATATGCATTTATATATTTTATAGGTATTTTATGTTCACTTTGGTGGTGCAGAGGCAGATGTTCTTATCTGTGTAGTACTATCTAGTATGTACACACATGTGTCATGTATACATACATATACACCCTGTCTACATGGTGTGTTGGAAATCTGTTTCAGTTATCACCGTTTTGAATGTCATTGATGTTCAGATAAACAATTTGTTAACAAAAATCTTTATTGTCTTTATTGTTGTCTTCGGGTCCAATTTGACACGTTTTCAAAGATTCTATAACAGAAATGTGGGTGCCTTTCTACATAATTGCCCAAAAAATAACACGGATGGATGATTCCTTCAAATGCTCTTTCATTGACTTCTGGGTGTTTTATTCAATTTGATGACATTGAGCTGTGATTATCCTCTGATGTTATTGGTTAAAATAATTTACAATTCCAATTTATTTTAAATTAAAAAAAGAATTGATATTATCGCATAAAAATAAGGTTTACTGGCCATCAGTTCCAAAAATAAGTATAGATCTAGTGGTATTGAGTTGGTTATATTGGTGTAATCACAGTACTGGCAGTAATCGACCAAAACGGCGTGTTACCAGAAGGTCTGGCTAGTCCACACAGCGTTCCTGGACTGGAGAGAATCGTGCTCTGGTTTATCGGCATTTCTTTAAACCAATCACAATCGTCGTGGGCGGGGCTGCTTAATAGTCTCAGGAAGGAACCAGTTTTGGTGGAACATATACGTTCAGAATTAGTTTTAGTTGTCAACAGAGACTCAGATTGGACAGATAGTCTAGCAAACTGTCTGGATTTACCCTGCAGAGACCTGAGGACCAGGTAACCATAGTCCTCAGATTGGACAGATAGTCTAGCTAGCTGTCTGGATTTACCCTGCAGAGACCTGAGGACCAGGTAACCATAGTCCTCAGATTGGACAGATAGTCTAGCTAGCTGTCTGGATTTACCCTGCAGAGACCAGCCGCAGGTTTGAGCGCCAAAACAGAAACAGAGGACGGGAATGGCTGAAATGAAATACTTCTGGCAGAATATCTGACGGCACCTGAAGAATCCCAATAAATCGAACATTGTGGAGACCACTTTATTCATAACACTGAAAAAGCCCCAGTCAGTGTAAGGAACTAGGTCCAATGTTTATATGTTTATTATTTCTACATATTTCTCTCTCTGGTTTTACCAACAGGAGCACAGTGAAGCTGTTGATCAGGAAGGTCCAATACGCTCCAGAGAGTACGGGGGTCAAGCCCTCGGTTGAAACCCCCATGTCTGATAAACAGCTGCACCTCAAGGCCAGTCTGGACAAAGAGGTGGGGTTCTTCACAATTATCTAACTCACAATCATCTGGTGATACTTGGTGCAAAGTCTCATGTTGTGGCGAGCCTTGTTAGAGTTTTAAAAATGTTGATTTTGATGCTATCATAGTAGCGCCCCTAGCGCTCACATTCAAAAGGCCGTTTACCGAAAAACAAGAATGCGGTAAATCTTAAAAGTGGCGTTTCCGTCCTATTTATGCTATTTATGCTTTTTTTTAAAGTTTGACTCGGGTTCATTCCCAAGATGACCCTAGGTTGCATTTTGGCGAGAGTTACTCTTCAAGGTTTAACTTCAGGATTCTTGCATCAGTACTGTGAAAAGATAACATGATAATAGTTGTTCACGTTGTTTAACCTTGTGTCCCGTTTCCAGATTTACTACCACGGCGAGACCCTCAAAGTGAAAGTCACCGTCACAAACAACTCCAGCAAACCCATCAAGAACATCATCGTCTCCGGTAAACATGGCTGCTCATATTATATACTCAGTAGAACAGGAGGGACGTTCAGACACACGCTGTAAAGTCGTGATGTTTCAGAGTGTTATGAAGCCTGTAGAGCATCTACACGTTTGACTTGTTGCTGCATGAACGTGTGTGACTGTATCTGCTGAGTCATGTTTGTTCTCGTCCTCCTCAGTGGATCAGATCGCCAACGTGGTGTTGTACTGCAACGACAGCTACGTCAAATCTGTGGCCATCGAGGAACCTGGGTAATGCACGGCTCACACTACAGACATTACAAAGACAGTACTTATCATAACATTACGCCCTTAGATTCATAACGAAAAGAGGTTCATTTCGGTCACACCATGTAGAAATTACAGCTTTAAATTTAAAATAAACCACTCAAACGAAAGAAAGAAATATTTTTTCCCACGAACAGTTGTGTGAACTTCACTACAAACTCGACATCGACAAAGTCTCTAGATTAATACGTCTGTAGCTACAGATCAAATAACTTTAAAAGTCTTTAACCCCCGTGTTGTCTTCCTGTTGAACTGCAACTTGGGTTGAAATTTCAACATTTTGTTGTTCTTTTTCTACACTTTTCTCAATGTTTTTTTTAAATTGTATTCCTATTTTTTTGTCAATTTTTTGACTTTTTTTATTTATGTTTCAGTCAAAAAAAAATTACAAATTATTTTTTTTTAATTTAATGTTTTCTAATGTTTTAAGTTTTTTTTCAGATTTTTGTTGTTGTCATTTTTTAGCTTAAATAAAATGTTTTTCCTTCTTTTTTGTAGTTTTTTTCCCAACATTTGTCACTTTTTTGTAGTTTTTTTATTTGTGTTTTTTTTTTTACAATTTCATTGTCACTTTTTTTCAATGTTTTTGATGTTTTTTGTAATTTTTTCCGGTTTTGGTTTTGTTGCTTTTTGGTAGTTTTTTGTTTCAACATTAATTTAATTTTTTTAACGTTCTTTTCTGATATAGAAAGTTTTTGTAAACGGGTCAAATGTAACCCGAGGATAACACGAGTGTCAAAAAGTCACGATAATCAAACTAAATTTTACATTTGAAGGAATGAAGACAAACTCAAAGTTAAATCAGATTTGTAGACATGATTCGACTCTGAGAAGGTTTTAATTTGATCTTTGCGTCGGCCATTTTTGATCGACAGCTGTCAGGAGGACACGTAGCTACAGAGTTGTCGTTGTTGTTGTCACTGTCTGATACGCTGTGTAGTACTCCAGGTTTGTTTAGCTACAAAATAATGAACTTGTAATAGTGAGTACAAGGGTTACTAGCCTGTATTTTATGATACTGGTTGATGTTAAATGCGACTTTTTACAGAAAAAGGCTTGAGAAACATTCGTACACAGTTTTACATGTTGAATTACATTTAATAAAATGCTTCAGATCTCCTGCTTCTCTTCCTCGTCTCACCTCTCTTTCCATACTTACCTGTCTCGCCTGTACAGTACTACCTGTCGTCCTGTCTAATACATGTAAAGTAGCTGATTAAGCATCATACAAGGAAGTCAAATAACTCTTGTGAGGCGTGTTTCTATTTCACAAACAGGAGACAACATACCGACCTCCCCTCCCCTTCAATTTAATTAAAATAACCTCATCATCAGCTTTTCTTTTCCTTACAATACCATTGGCCAAATACAACAGTCACATATCATTTCTAAGATGAACACACAAGTGGAAATAAGTTTAACGGAAGGGCAGCTATCACATCAAATGCATAGACATAAGCTGTAAATTGCTTTTAAATTATGCCAAGAATCTGATTTTGTCACCATGTTTAACCAAAGTTAGAAGTAAAAGTACTCAGAGAGCAATGCATTAGAGTTTTTAATCGTGTGTGTGTGTGTGTCAAGCGTAGTGTGCGTGCGCTGTGCACAAAGGCGTGTCTTACTAATGCGCTGTTAAGAAAGGTTAAGGAGAAAGTTTGTGTATAGTTTTGTGTTTTAAAATGAATGTTATTGTTGCAGTGAAGGAAAGATAATTTAGGGCAAAATGTCTGATGTAGCTTTACAAAAATCTTCCTCGCGTCTCACTAAATTAAACTGGGAACTAGTTTGAAAAGCTCATTTGGATCCTGGAAGATGTTGTTGTGTTCTGTTGGTCTACTTCTAGGTTTGCAGTACTGTGTGTATTCCTGAAGTTGAGTGTGTATCTGTGTCTTCGTGTCTCAGGGACTCGGTGTCTCCCGGAGCGACTCTGCAGAAAGTCTACAAGCTGTTGCCTCTGCTGGCCAACAACGCCGAGAGGAGGGGCATCGCTCTGGACGGCAAACTGAAGCATGAAGACACCAACCTGGCGTCATCCAGCATGTGAGCAAACAGGAGATGGATCTAGTGGACGGAGGGATGGAGGGAGGGATGGATGGAAGGAGGGAGG
>NC_048418.1:771079-784085 GCF_013103735.1 Etheostoma cragini | reverse complement strand
TATGGATGGAGGGAGGGATGGAGGGAGGGACCAATCACGGCTCTAACTGACAACTCCGCCATCCCAGCAGATTGATGTGTTTCTATTATTTCTATTAAATCATGTTTTTCTTCACTCAAGTATCAAGGAAGGTGTTCTGAAGGAAGTTCTGGGGATCATGGTCTCATACAGAGTCATGGTGAAGCTCATCGTCGGAGGGTAAGTGTGTGTGTGTGTGTGTGTGTGTGTCAGTAAAGATAGTAGATAAGATACCTTCTTATAGACTGTCAGCATGGTAATTCAGGTGTTGCAGCAGCACTTTAAAAGCATATTTATTGCAGCTAAGTATAGAAAGTAACGACAAAACACCAAGGGCTACGTCAGTTGTCCACAACTCAACGATACCAAAGTTTCAGCTCGTGTCTTCTGTGTTCCTGTTCACTCTCAGCGCTCTCATATCATTATCATATCGTTATCAGAGACAAAGCCATGAAAAGCAACTGGACGCTTCCTGCTCAGCAGCTAACGACAAGCAGACGTTGCACATCAACATCGTGGAGATTTTAAAAGACAAATATTTTCATCGGGAGTTGGTTTTGTAATACGTCCATCAACTTGTCTCCGCTGAAAACAAGATGACATAAAAACCATTAATTGCAGTTTCTTTATTAACTTCCTATTGCGTAAAGGTTTCTTATTTTGGGTGGACTCTGAACTCGACGCCTCCCGACTGTTTCCATCTTTTAAATGTTATATTATGTTGTTTTTCCCCATTTGCTGCGGCTCAAAGGATGATGGGATCAAGGTGAGTTCGTGTCTACTTCTTCTCTTCTGTAGAATTGTAGAAAGTGATAAAAAGTTAGCATGCAGGTCAGAAACAAATGACTGGTCATTATATGTATATTAGCATATGTATAGAGAAGAGAGAGATTATAGTATAGAGAAATCTTAAAATGTCTTGCAATTTATAATCAGAAATCTAAAACTGTTATTTGTTTTAATTTATTTTTTATTATTAACCCTTGTCCTTGGGGTCACAAAAAATGGGCCCTCAAAACAAGCTGAAAATGTCAACACTATAAATATATAAAAACCTTTTGGAAAAAACCTCAAAAAGCACCCGCAACATTGAAAAAGTGACAAAAATGTTGGAAAAAGTGATAATGTTGAAAAAAGTGACAAAAACATTGGTTTTTTTCATGATCTGAGGTAAGACAACACAAGAGTTAAGACAGTAAAATGTGATTTTAAAGCTTTCAGTATTTATTTGTTCGGAATAGCGCATAATTATCAACACACTCGTTGTTGAGCACTCTGTTGACGTGATTGTGAAATCTTTAATTAACGTGTTCTTGGTTTGTGTTGCAGTGAGGTCGGCCTGGAGGTTCCCTTCAAACTGATGCATCCTAAACCTAATGCAGGTAGGACACACACACACACACACACACACACACACACACACATTTCATTATCTGGGTTTTACAACCTCTGTTGGTTCTTCTGTTGACTACACGTAGCATCTGCATTAAGTTATTAACTGATGTATTTTTGTGTGTTTAAACATGTGTTAATATGCTGTGTGTATACATAAAATCCAGAAACACGTTACAAAACATGAACAGATTTCCCAAACATTAGGTATTTGTAGTTATTTATGAGTTCTCACTAAAATAATGTGATAATAATTAGTTTTTTTATCAGATCAGAAAATCTAAATATATTAAAGTTCTGATAAAATGTAGAAAAATACAAACTTGAGATATGAAACTTAAAGTCCTTTGAACAAAAACAAAATAACAACAAAAAAGAAATTAATTGATTTTGCCGTCTTTTCCAACATTTTTCACCCTTTTATTTCAACTTCCTTTATTTTGGATAGTAAAAAAAGGAGTCAAATTTGACCCAAAGACAACATAAGTGTTTAATATTCATTCATCAGAATCATTTATTTGTAATTATAAATGATCCTGATGAATGAATATTTAAAACCTATATGCTATTTTTTAGTTCGGCCATTATAAATGCCGATACTGATAGATCGGGAAATGCCCGATATCGGCCGATATATCGGTCGCGCTCTAGTTAAAACCTGATTTTTGTTGAAAATGGAGCAACTTAACCTTCTGGTCTTTCCTTTGTTTATTGCTGCCGACAGGGAAGGAGAGGTAAGATGGTTCCCAAGCTAATTTATATTACTTTTATTAGTTTTAGTCTAGTTTGACTCTCAAAGAAGAATCAAGTCCTGGTTGGAATCTATCAAAAAAACGAGATGAGGACTGTTGAATCTGATTGTTGTTCCTGGAGATGAGCATTGTTGTTTATTGTGACGCTTTTGTGTCCTCTGTGTTTAATTCATCCAGATACAAGATCATGTTCCAGGATCTTGTCTCATTTTATCAGCTCTTATTATCTTTTATTTTCCTTTATCGTTCTATCAGCTCCCGTATATAACCTAATAAGCAGTGTTACTGTCCCTCTGTTGGTGTTTTTGCTTTTCTGTGTCTTCCCGCTCCTTCTTCCACTTTACATTTGATCAGTTTTAAGTAAAAAGGTGCAATATGTGACACTGATCACTTTTACTGGCTGTGTCTCAGTTGCTTTTGGGATTAACCAACTCGGGGACTCTAGCTTTATAATTCAAAGTGAGTACTTGAATGTTGAAATGACATAAAATGCCCGTTCCTAGTAGCCGTGATAGATTAGCCTGAAGCTAATGCTTCTCGTTCAGGAGGAAATTAGCCAACTCGCCGTCTTTTGGGGCTCTAAGCGGTCTCAATCTTTCAAATACATCTCCAGTAATCACCCGAGGTTTGTTACGTCTCTGGTCATGCAACCGTTGTCGGGTAGAATATGTCTCCATTGATCCGGGTCTCATTTCTGTACTAACGTTACTACGTTGTGATAAATCCACGGTGCCTATGACAGTAGACGCTAGCAGTTCCTTGTCCAACGCTGCTGTTGTCCGTCTGTGTCGTCTGCAGCGAGACGGAGGGCGACCTGGAGTTCCAGGAGTTCAGACGCTGTGGCCTGAAGGGGATGATCGACGACGAGGACGAAGACGGAAACGTGTCGGCCGGTGACGACGTGGAGCCCAAAGAGAAATAAACCAGGAAGACAGAGAGTCTACCGTGGGGGGGGCGACGGCTAAAACCACGACCGCTGGAGGATCAAGTCTCCTCTGAGTTTGTGCTAAATAAAGCTTTAGACTTAATTAATGGAGCAGGCCTGCAAAGGTTCACATGTTAGCAGACAGCTGTTATTTTAAATTATATATTACTTCGACATCCAGCAGAAACGGAGCAACACGGTGTCTAATAAAAGTGTAATTTAATTTAAAATATATAAATATAACGTGCAGACTTCATTGTCTGAATGTGTCTTGGATAATAATATTGAGACTAGAAGCTGGAGAGATGCCAGTTCACTTCCTGGGCACTGCCAAGGTGCTCTTGAGCAAGGCTTCCTACTCCCCCTCAACCGCTCAGGGTGCTGGTTCAGCACTGGCAGCCCCCCCCTCCCACTCTGACATCTCTCCATTAGTGCATGTATAGGTCCTGAGCATGTGTGTGTATTTGTGTATTTCAGGCCTGTGTGTACATTGTACTTTCCCCATAGGGGATCAATAAAAGAGTCTAAAGTGTAATAAAAAGCACTTTAATACTGTAAATAAATTTAATTTCTTTTAGTATGCATGCAAAACCACCGACATGGTCCTTGAATAGGTGAATCCTTGCAGTCATTTGTAAGAATAGGACTCTTAACTGCATTTTACATCTGAAGCATTTTGAGACAACATCACTAGTTATAAGTTCATTTTTTACAATCAAGAGAAAAAGTAAAAAACACTGTCCAGACGCCGAGTTTCCTTCTGGCTCGGAGGAAGTGATCTGACTCCGAAACGTCTGCTGCTGAGTTCAGGTTTACTTTGACAACGTGTAAAAACGTAAACAGCTGATTTATTCTCGGTGGCTCCACGTGCAAAACAAATCTATTAAAGCTCTGCAAATTCAAAATGGATCATTAGAATTTAAAAAAAATCAATTAATCTTTCATGTAATTTGTTTTTGTGATGGCATGTGTACTTTCACATGGGAAAAGTACTTTAATTAAATAACGTGAATTGGTTTGTTAATTGAGAATTGATTCTGAAGCAAATCTTGAGCCTAACAATTTATTTTGAATCTGAATATTTTCTGAGTTGTGCTTTTACTTCAAAATATCAAAATTATATCTTTAGGGACCCCAACATTAGGGATTAATGTGGGGGTCCCCTAAAGTTATAATTTGGATATTTTGAAGTGTGGTTGTATTCGTAATCAGTTAGATTGTAATTTTTTTCTTTGGTTCCAAACCCTTTAAAACACCAAAATCACACAATAATACAAACGGACTAACTGATGGAGGCAGAGGTAGAGCAGCAACTCCCGTGTTCTGCCAGGTAAAATTACTGGTTTTGTCAAAGGGGGTCTGGTGGATTTAACCCTCCTGGTGTCCCGGGTCAAACCTGACCCTCTAAAAAATATCTATATCTGAAATATGAGTTTCTTTTTAACCAAATTATCATTAAAATTGATTCCTTCCAACGCTCTTTCATTACTCTGATCTTAACTATTAGTCAAAATAATTCATAATTTTTGCTTTTTTAACTCTAATATTAGGTATAATTCTATATAAATGTGTTATATGTATAAAACTAGTAAGGTGGTGTTAGTGGAAACTAAAAAAAAGTCTGAAAAAGGGACAAAAATGTCAAATGTTAAGGAAAATCTACACTTTCTATCAATGTTTTTAACTTTTTTTAAAATTTGTGCCCCTTTTTCAACAAAAAAAAAATCAGTGTTTGTCACTTTTTTGAAATTTTTTTTAACGCTAAGTAACACTAACTTATTAACTTTAGTTTCACAGTTTATGACCACATTTATGGTCAATGCACAGAAAAGAAATGGCTGAAGAAGAAACAGTCAAACACAAATCCTCAGAAGAAAGTTAGCTTTTAATTTCAGACAACAACCACGTTGCACGGATCACAGCTGACATCTAACAGTGACACAGTCGCTCAAAACACCTCAGCGAAGGGCTGAATAGGATTTATTTTACTTTTTTTTATCCCTGTTATGCTTCCTTTCTGCAGAGTCTGATCACCGGCTCTGTCGCTCAATCACGTTCAGAAATCCTCTTAAAGGTGCACTATACTGCTCGTGATCTCAGCCTCCTTTAATGTTTTTCAATCCACCGGAAATAGTTATGTTATATATTTATAGTTGTCATGAAAATTCAGGTAAACAATGCCTGTGATGCATGTAACATATGTCCACTTGTTCCCTAAAATCATTTTCACCATAGACCAGCATTGTAAAAACTGTCGACACGACACGTTGAACTTATACCAAGGTGGATTTTGACTCTTTCTTTCTCAAACTTCTGGCTTTTGTCTGAAATAAAATGACTAAAATAAAGTGTTGATCGAAGCAGCCGCTTTGGTTGCAATTTAATACAATTAATTTCTTTCTCAGGCATCGAACTTTGTGCGTCATAAACATTTGGAAAGGCAAAATGCATTAAGGCTCTAAAACTAAACTGCAGCAAGCTGAACTCTTAACTTAAAAATACATAAACTCTGAAGAAGTCATTTTATGATGTGAGCAGGTAAAAACCACTACGGACGACTGAAGTAGTCTACGACCAGCTCACCTGTCGGCCTGTTTATTAAAGGAAGTTCATGATTAAATGCATTTGTCGAGCTGGCACATGTAAGGCTACATGCATGTTCATCTTTTAGTAAATGCTGAATCAAAAGAGTAAATTTATCTCAACATTTAAAGGAGGGGTATTTTCCTGTATCACAGTTCTTCCTAATTTATTTAAATATCTCGTACTTTCTCTAAGATGCTAACACAACAGGCTGTTTTGAGTTTTTTAACACACACTGCACGCAAAAAAGTACCTGATCCAATGAAGTTATTACGATTAATCCTGACAGGAACATACACTATATTTCATGGACATGCATCCAGTTGTTCAGTTATTTCATCCTAAACCACAGACGTCAAACTCATGGAAGACTCAGAGGAAATTTCGGGGATTTTTGTTTTTTTTTTGCAGTGTGATAACAGCTCTGTTGTTGACCTTTTACCTCCTTAAACACTCAACCACCAACGTCCATTTCTACAACGGCAGTCCACAAATTAAAGGGAGTCAATGGTTGAAATGTCATGGAAATGTTCTGTGTGACGGACTACCCCTCCTTTAAATCTTGCAGCTATAAATACACTGAGTGTTTGATTGGGTTTGTGTGGGACTCTTGGTCTCTAACTGCGACTGACTGTCTAGAGCCTACTGCTGTGGGGGGGCGGTGGTGGTTTGTAAAGGATCCTACCAGGTGAAGTCGCCCGGTTTATATTGAGGCTCGGGTGCGAACATCCGGCCAAAGGGCATGTCACAGAAGTCAGGGTGCAGCAGATACCCGGAGAACGTGCTGCTGCTACCGCTGTCGGTGAAAAGGCCGTTGGTGAGGTCGTTCTTCACCTGCAGCCACACCCGGTCAAACGCTTTTAGGGTCAGGACGATGGTCTGGCTGGTGCTGGAGCGGCTATTCGCTTCTGTGTTTTTGACTACGGGGTTGTGGTTGACGAACAGGCCCACCGTAAGGGGCTTCAAAGCAACTGCCAGGTTAAAGGTGAAGACGTAGGTGCCGTTGACGGGGGCCATGTACATGCCCATGATTGGGTTAAAGTGCCCCTGCTGGTTGGTGATGACGACGGGGAACGGAACCGGCCAGTCGGGAGCGGGAAACGACTCGCTGACCGCTGCGGAGAATGCGGATTGGATGGCCGGGGAGCAGGGCCCAGGTGGCCCCATGATCCCCATGTTGCCTTCGTTGCCTTTGGGTCCAACGGGGCCCTGGATACCCATTGCACCAGTGTCACCTTTGTCCCCTTTTGTCCCGCTTGTTCCTGGACTCCCATTAGTGCCGTTCACTCCATCTTTACACATACACAACCCTTTCTCACCTTGATCACCCTTCGTTCCGTTTTGGCCGGGTTCACCCGGTTTACCCATGTCACCCTTATCGCCCATAGGACCTTTGAGTCCCATAGGCCCCTGGACCCCAGGCAGGCCCCGGGCTCCGGCCGGTCCAGGGACGCCTTGTAGACCTGGTGGACCCTGGACACTCTGGCAGGTGGCAGGGCATGTGCCGGTTTCTCCCTGGGGGCCTTGTGAGCCTGGGGGGCCTTCCAATCCTTGGTCCCCTTTTTCTCCTGGAGACACAACATTTGCATTAAATTTATTTGTTGCGTTGATATTCACGCTAAAAACAGAGTATGCGTCTTAATAACACTTGTGTCGTCTTCCTGTCGATCCTTTGGTTTTTCTGGGTCCGAATTTTATGTTATGTTATGTTAATTTTTTGACGTTTTGTCCGTATTTATCGACACTTTTTGTCGCTTTTTCCTGATGCCTTTGTCACTTTTTTTGACGATTTTGTTTGTCCGAGACCAAATACTAGCGAGTCCGAGACAAGTCCGAGAGCAAACACTAGCGAGTCAGAGACAAGTCCGGGTCCAAATACTAGTGAGACCGAGACAAGTCCGAGTCCAAATACTAGCAAGACAGAGACAAGTCCGGGTTCAAATACTAGCAAGACAGAGCCCAATCCGAGACCAAATACTAGCGAGTCAGAGACAAGTCCGGGTCCAAATACTAGCAAGACAGAGACAAGTCCGGGTCCAAATACTAGCGAGTCAGACAAGTCCGGGTCCAAATACTAGCGAGTCAGAGACAAGTCCGGGTCCAAATACTAGCGAGTCAGACAAGTCCGAGAGCAAATACTAGCGAGTCAGAGACAAGTCTGAGTCCAAATACTAGCGAGACCGAGACAAGTCCAAGACCATGGAAAAGCAGTCCCAGCCCTGGTAGGCAATGTCAGATCATAATACTTGACACCGTGAAACCGTGACAGATGTTGTCTTGGTGAAACTGGTCTTAATGTAACGCTAACAACCTTTTACATAGAGTGAGCTTTTAATGTAGAGGGATCATAGCAAACCTTTGAAGCCTCGCTCCCCCTTCGTCCCGGTGAAACCTTGAGGGCCCATCTGCCCCATCTGCCCCATGTCCCCCTTCTCACCTGCAACAACAAAGACACAAATCAGTACATTAGAAATACAAAAGCAACATGAGGTAAGACACACTAAGTCAATGGTTTGTTGAAAAGCAACCCTTCCTAAGTCCAGTAGGGGGGGGGGGAGATCACCAGACGCCTCCCGATACGATATTATCATTATTGCAATTTTGTTTATTTATATTGCAATTTATAACCTTTTCTTCAACTTCTAATGTTTCCCAATTTCAAATGATGTCCTCCTAAAAAGATAGATTTCTCTGTTTGTTCATATCACTTCAATTCTGCTTGCTTGACTTGCTGTCGTCCGTTGGGGGGGGGGGGGCCCGTGGCTTTCATTTGGGCCAACCGTACATGCTCTGTCGGAAGGCGGGCACTGCTGGCAGTCGGACTCAAATGACCAATCTGATTGGTGGAGAGCTGACCAGGAAATGACGAGGGAGATGAGCGTGACTAGAGTCTCTCAAAATCTGAGGAAAATCTTTTAAACTGATCTTTGAGAACGAACCAGATAAGAAGATTCATAAAATCATACTAGCAGTTCCCCCTGCATCCAGTCGTTGAGGTTAAGCTAGGCTAGGCTAATCCAAGCCCCGGACCAACCTCTGGGCCGGATAATGTAGGAACCTGCAGTTGCTTTGCTTGATATTGTGTGAATTATAACCATCATTTGAGGGTGTTGTGTTCAGTTAGAGTGAGTAAATGTTGTGGAGAAGAACATCAGGCCAATGTTACAGTTGAAGAGATAACACGAGACAAAGGAGTAGTCTATAATCCTTACATAAACTTGTTTGTATCTACCAACACCTAAAGTTGAGGTTTCTATTGGGAGTGTCTGAAATGTGGGAGTAAGGGGACAGTCGAGGAAGAGGAAGTAGGACAATTGGGTAATCTACTGCAAGAGACATGTCTCTCTGTACTTTGCCCGCCTCTTGTCTCCTATTATAGAACGGTCTGTAGTGAAGTACAACAATGTTTGGTTGTCTTGTCTTGTCTTGTACATGTTCTGTTACCCCGTTTTATTTTGAAGTCTGGTCTCTGTCTCGTCTGGTAATTAGTTCTACTTCCTGTGTTGTCCCGCCCCCCCGTGATCACCTGATGTATTCCACCTTTTTCCCAGCCCTCTTGTCACCTGTTAACCTCTTGTTATCTCGTTACCCTCTGGACTTAGTCTTTGTGCTTTCCTTGTCCTGTGTTATCAGATCATTATTTCTCATACTGCAACTGGACTCGTTGAATCTCTTCTTCTTAAACAACAACCTTGCAGCATAATTGTAGCCCAACAATACCCAGAGATTAAACTGATATCACACAGGATATGATCCACAGGATTGGACATTATTAAGTGATGTGACGTGATGTGACAGTTGTGATTGCTAGCTAGCCTGCAGATGTGCAGACCCAAACTGCAACAACAATGCAATGCACGCAGTGTTGCGTTTGTTGTCGTCCCCAGTAGAGTGACTTCTAGAGAGTGCTCTTTGTGTAACTCACCCTTTATCCCCTGAAGGCCGGTGAATCCTGGTCGACCCTGGAACCCGGTCATCCCTCTTGGCCCAGGACTCCCCGGAAAACCTGATCAACGATTACAGTCAGCTATTGCTTCATTTACAGCCCTCACCTTTTCCTGCAGAGACCAGTGGTTGTACTGTCATGGCATTTTGAACTGGTTTTAGAATGATGGAGAGGAAAACCCCATTTTCTAAAATACTGTATATGTGTAGACTATGCCTCAGAAAACTCACGTCTAGTTGCCTTGAAACAAGTTTAATCGTTTATGGCAAGATAGGTCATCCAAACACAAGGTTTAATCTTACTATAAAAAGTTTAATCTTCCTTAAAGCACTGTTTTTGTCATGCATCATCAATAATAAGTATTAAATTAGTGAAGCCATCACAAAATCAGGATGATATCTGGATGTAACAGGAGGCAAACAACAATGAAATGCAGTCTCATTTTGTCTTTTTACCAGACGTGTAATTTAAATTGATCCACAAACCTGGAGGACCCCGGTCTCCGCGGTCTCCTTTGGGCCCCCCGGTGCCCTTACAGAGCGAACAGATGCAGAATATAGGAATCTGGTCGATAGGCGGCGGAACCGGTTGGTTCATCAGCATGTCGCAGATGGCCATATTAGGCATGGGGGGCATCGACGGGTCAATGGGCCCTAATGCCCGGAGGTCAGTCATGTTGCCACCGGGTGGCCAAGGTTGTCCAACGGGCATCGGCATCGGCGGGGGCATCTGGACGCTACGGGTGGCAGGTAACCACGGCGCACCCATCTCCTCAGATGACTCACTTGAACCAGAAGACTCCTTATCTTCTAAGCTACCTTTCCAGTGGTGGGTGTTGGGGTCCTTCTCCCTGGAAGACCTGGTGGAGGTGGTGGTGTCGGTGGGTAGCAGCATGGCTGAGCAGAGGGAGGAGAGGACGAGGAGTCCCAGCAACCTGGATAACATCTGGAGGAAGAGGAGGATGATGGGAGCCCAGAGGACGAAGGTAGGTAGATAGGTAGGTAGGTAGGTAGATAGGTAGGTAGGTAGGTAGGTAGATAGATCCCAATAAAATTGGAAATTATGGTGTTGCAGCAACAAAATCAGTCACAAAGCACAGAATATAAACATAAATAAAATACAAGAATACAATATACATGAAATAATACTAGGATAAAATACAGGAACATATATTTGAATATATACAAGTTGGGAATAAAAAAATGTGAAACTGCTTAAATTGTATGATAGGTAAGATAATTACACATCATTCAGTCGAGTGTTAATTCTGTATTTTTAGCTTAATTTGCTTTAACTGAACAGCTGAAAAAGCACCCGTGCAATCCAGCATCAGGAAGTACGGCGTGATATTGGGTCTCGCAACGTAACTCACGTCCTCCGCGGCTAACAAGGTAGCAATGGAGTTTTTCACACTGTCGTCATGGCTGAGCGGCCCAAAAAAAACCAGAAAGCTTGGAAAGTATTGTCGGCGGGACAGAGAAAGAAATCTGGATGATCAGAAATATGAAGGGTTGAAAATGTCGAACAAGGCAGCAAAATATCGTAGAAAAAAAACGTAAAAAATATTGGGGGAAAGTGACAAAAACAACGAAAGAAAACACTGGAAGTAAGCGTCAAAAACTTTGGAAGAAACGGCAAAAATGACGAAAAAGTTACAAAATGTCAACAAAGGGACAAAGACATTGCCCCCCAATTAAAAATCAAATGCTGACATAAGGAGAAACTCAAAAGGAGGTAATAACTTGAGGGTATGCATCAAAAGAGCAACACATTGGTGGTAGAAAGGTTTAAGAACGGGATCGAGAGCGGGGGGGGGCGGGAAAAAACGATAAAATGTTGGAAAAAAAATAACGTAATACTTTTTTTTTGAAAAGTAACAAAACATTGAAATAGGAGAGCGTTTTTTTCGTGTTGAGGGAAAGACACCGAGGGGTTAAGAAGAAGAACTAAGCTCTCATATCTCCCAGCAAACCTGAACTGCTGCCAGACTCAACAAGAAAAGACGAATAAAATAACAAAATAAATAAAAATCCCGAGTTGTTTTGGGTAAAAACTCACCGCTCCGTCCGAGTAGCGCAGCGTCGTCTGGCGAAGGATTGGTGAGAAGATGAGCCGGATCTGAGGCTGCGATCCATTTATAGACCTCGCAACAACAATAGGTCTTTATGCTCGGTGTTACCTGCCAGGCCGGCAGACAAAGACCTGGGGGGGGGGGTGTTGTCCCGCTGAGGAAGAACTGGGCCTTCTGCCTGCGATGTGACCTCCTTCACCATGAAACAGCAAAATCACACTATAGAGACACAAAGAAGAGACACCTTGTCTGTCTTATCTCTCCATCGTCCTCCACCCTCCCTTTTGCTCTCCGTGTCCTTTAAAAGAAAAACAAGATTTCTCTCTTTCATCTTTGCCTTTCACACATCTTCTTTATGTCTTTATTCATCAAGTCCTTCGCTTGATGTGATAAAGGTGTGGCGCCGATACTGTGGATCACATTTTTAACCCTTCGTGTTTTGCTTTTTCTGACATTTTTGTCACTTTTTCACCGATGCAGGTGCTTGATCGTGATGTTTTTATTCCAAAGTTGTTTGATGTTTCTAATGTTGACGTTTTCAGCTGATTTCAAACGGGCATTTTTTGTGATGAAAAAAATGAAAACGGGTCAAATTGGACCCGAGGACCACATGGTCCGGTCTTGTTTCCCTGCAGAGTTTTGTTCTTGTCTCGGAAAGAAAAAGCAATTAAACCATCAGAGACAAGAAATTGGGTTTTATTAACCGTCCTCGGGTCAAATTTCACCCTTTTTTTAAATTGTTTCCATATCAGAAAATCGGGTTTCTTTCAACCAAAATGGAAATGAAAATCAAAAAAAAAAAAAGGGGAGTTCCGTAAATGCTCTTCACAATTAAAACAAAGGATCAGTTCACTGGTCTTACTGAATTTGGGTGTTTTATGCAATGTTATGGCATTTGAGAAAGAAAAAATAAATTAAAAAGTGACGACTAACGTCAAACAAAGCGCAGAAAAAAATCAACATAGGTGACAAAAAACATTGGGAAAAACTCAAACATTGGAAAAAGCTCTAAAAGCTCAAAAACATCGGAAAAGCTCAAAAAGCTCAAAAACATCGGGAAAAGCTAAAAAAACATCGGGAAAAGTTCAAAAAACATCGGCAAAAACTCAAACATTGGAAAAAGCTCTAAAAGCTCAAAAACATCAGGAAAAGCTCAAAAAACATTGGGAAAAGCTCAGAAAACATTGGGAAAAGCTCAAAAAGCATCGGGAAAAGCTCGAAAATATCGGGAAAAGCTAAAAAAAACATCGGGAAAAGCTCAAAAAGCTCAAATATTGGGAAAAGCTCAAAAACATTGGAAAAAGCTCAAAAACGTCAAA
>NC_048418.1:767295-768723 GCF_013103735.1 Etheostoma cragini | reverse complement strand
CTAGCTCACCTTTCAGGGCACATTAGCTCACCTTTCAGGGCACACTAGCTCACCTTTCGGGGCTCATAAGCTCACCTTTCAGGGCACACTAGCTCACCTTTCGGGGCACACTTCCTGGCGTCGTTGAGCAGTTTGTACCCGCTCAAGCAGCTGCAGGTCCTCGTCAGGCCGTCCTCGCCGTCCGTACACTCGTGGTCGCAGCCGCCGTTGTCCAGCGAGCAGTTAGTCGCCGTTTGAGCTGAACAGAGAGACGCAGTCGCACATTCAACACAACATTCCCTTATTTCACTGATTTGAGAAACTCAATCCCGGTTGGTCGGCTGGTCGGACACAACGAGACGTTTAAAGACGTTTTTTCATGATTTTATCCTGAAAAAATGTCAAAAACTGACGTATTCGGCATATGAATCTATGATAAAAATATGAATTCCTGCCTGGGCCCAAGTAGCAGTTGAGTGATTGAAATCACTTAATTGGATTTCAAATTAAAAGCCAGTTTTTAATTTTTAAGATATTTTTCATCATTACATCCTGATTCCACTGTATTTATTATGTTTTATATACTCTGTGTTATACATGTTTGCACTGGGTATTAAATTAAGAAAGTCTGTGAAGTAACATTATTATTATAATTATGTAAAGGATATTATTATTATTGGCATTACCGTATTGTCATTAAACAGAAGACATTTACCAATTCATGAATTTGACTTTTTACTAACTTCGAGGTATCCGTACACATGAAATCTTGACTTTATTCTATTTGCGGGGCTCACAAACACAATGCAGTAACGAAGTAATGAAGAAACAATTAGGTTTCTTCAGACGGTCACATTAACGACGTATTTACCTATAAAGAAGATCATTAATAATCAGAACTCATGACTAGTTAAATAACGTAACTGATGCATTAATTAACTTATAGTTTCTGCATCACGTCATTAGTGAGATGCTGTTAATCATGCCGCATTACTGATAGTTAATGAAGTACTACATGGAGTTAATTCATGCTTTTTCATGCATGAAGTAATGATAATTCATGTGGTGTTATCATTACGTGTTAGCGTGTGTTTCCTTAAAACTTGGACACGTTCACATGAATTTATAGCCCAGGAGTTAGGTGATAAAATGCGTCGTTTATGTGTTTGTTTTGGGGTAAATGGACCCTGGAACATGGATTAGCACATTTTTCTATGTTTTTGAAAATGAAAATCTATCACCCACGCTGGTCGCAGTGTTTGCCTTCGTATCCGTGGTTACAGCGGCAGGCGTAGCCCTGGAACAGGTCCACGCAGGCTCCGTGAACACACATGTTGGAGTTACACTGGTTCCCATCTGAAACACAGTCGCAGCAACATGAATACAGTTCCCCAAAAACCGGGAAAAACCACCTTCACCTGAACACACCTCCCTGTAAGACCAGCACGC
>NC_048418.1:764686-767195 GCF_013103735.1 Etheostoma cragini | reverse complement strand
GCAAAATCAGTCACATAGCACAGAATATAAATATAGATGAAATACTATGATACTATATACATTAAATAATAATAGGGTAAAAGACAAGAACTAATATTTTAATACATACAAGATGGGAATTCTGAAGTAAACTAAAGATTTAAAGTCTGTTGTGTCTTCAGGCGACTACATGCGTCACAGGGACGAAGGCAGCGAGGTGACCCTGAAGGTGGAGAAGGTCTTCAAACACCCGAACTACGACAGCATGTCGGTGGACAACGACATCGCCCTGCTGCGCCTGCAGACGCCCGCCCCGCAGTCCCAGTACATTGTCCCCGTCTGTCTTCCGGGACAGCAGATGGCGGAGCGGGTCCTCCACCTGAACGGCACCCTCACCGTGGTGTCCGGGTGGGGCAAAGACGACCTGAACAGCACCATATACAGCTCGGCGCTCAACGTCATCAAAGTCCCGCTGGTGGCCCGCAGCGTCTGCGCCCGCCAGATGTCCCACAACATCTCCGACAACGTCCTCTGCGCCGGGGTGCTGGGACAGAAGATGGACGCCTGCGAGGGGGACAGCGGCGGACCCATGGTCACCCTGTACCGGGACACGTGGTTCCTGCTCGGCCTGGTGTCCTGGGGCGAGGGCTGCGGCCGCGTGGACAAGCTTGGCGTCTACACCAAGGTGTCCAACTACAACGAGTGGATCAGCAGAGTCCGGGAGGACTGGGACAGAACTCAAGGCCAGCAGGAACCGGTGCGTGTCAGAACCGCCTCCACCCACAGCGGTCGGTCCAGACCGGTAGGGATGTAACGCACTTTATAAATAAACGGGTTCTGTCTCAAGACGCTTCGGTGTCCTTTGTCAACACAATGTGTTGTTACCTTTAAGTAGAGCTTCAACTAACGAGTCCCAGAGGACAGAAGAAACCCGAAATATTCACATTTAACGAGCTGACATCAGAGAAGTCGACTCAAACCGATTGGAGACTAATTTAATAGTTGAGAACTGTTCGATTCATCTTTGCAGCCAACGCGACATCGTGACTTTATGAAACTAACTGACTGTGACACAGGGACAGAGAGACAAAGAGAGAGACAGGGACAGAGAGACAAAGAGAGAGAGAGAGACACAGACAGAAAGAGAAAGACACAGGGTCAGAGAGACAAAGAGAGAGACATAGACAGAAAGAGAGACACAGGGACAAAGAGAGAGACATAGAAAGACAAAGACAGGGACAGAGACAAAGAAAGAGACACAGACAGAAAGAGAAAGACAGAGAGACAGGGTCAGAGAGACAAAGAGAGAGACACAGACAGAAAGAGAGACACAGGGACAAAGAGAGAGACATAGAAAGACAAAGACAGCGACAGAGACAAAGAAAGAGACACAGACAGAAAGACAGAGAGACAGGGACAGAGAGAAAGACAGAGACAAAGAGAGACATATACAGAAAGAGAAAGACACAGACAGAAAGAGGATGACAGAGAAAGACACAGGGACAGAGAGAGAAAGAGAGAGACACAGACAGAAAGAGAAAGACAGAGAGATAGGGACAGAGACAAAGAGACACAGACAGAAAGAGAAAGACAGACAGAGAGACGAGAGAGACATATACAGAAAGAGAAAGACACAGACAGAAAGAGGATGACAGAGAAAGACACAGGGACAGAGAGAGAAAGACAGAGACAAAGAGAGACATATAAAGAGAGAGAAAGACAGAGACAGGGACAGAGACAAAGACAGACAGAGAGACAACGAGAGAGACAAAGACCGAAAGAGAAAGACAGAGAGACACAGGGTCAGATCGAGACAAAGAGGGAGACACAGAGACAGAGACAGACAGTAGCTATCCACAGAATAATCATTTAAAGACATCAGCACCGACTTTGAGAAATCGGGATCGACATTTTTTAATTTTCATTATCCTCAAAATCAGCCGATTAATCAACAACAGAACTAATCTCTCTCAGGACAGATACACCAATCAAAACAGAGATCACAGAAGACAGGTCACACAAAGATCATAAACACACAACTTTATTTCATTTTTCAAGAATTAAAACCGAGAACAATAACACAGCAGCAGGTCTTAAAGGGACAGCGTCGTGTGTTCATCCGAAGGTAACGACCAATAACCAGGGCCGATATTTGGCAGATTATCTGTGTTTTACTTGCCCGATAACTGATAAAGTTAATTAAATTTAGTTAAAAAGTACTACTGCACTACTTTGGCTACAGCTCTGTTAGACGTCCACAGTCTGCAAACCAACGTTAAAACTTCAGAAAGCTACGTTTTTGTCTTTGTTAAGTTTAAATTCCTTAAATGATTGTTCAAAGCATTTATGTAATGAACATAAACAGCTGTAGGCGAGCCCGAGTAGAACACTTTAATTCATTTACTTTATCGGTTATCTGCAAATAAAACACCGACACAGATCATCTGGAAACTGCTGAAATCTGTAGAAAAACCAGTCGACCCGTACGTTATAACAACCGGTCTCTCCCTCTCTTTCTCTCTCTCTCTCT
>NC_048418.1:758652-764586 GCF_013103735.1 Etheostoma cragini | reverse complement strand
TTTTTTACTGTAAAGCACTTTGTGACCCTCCTTGTCTGTGAAAGGTGCTATATAAATAAAGCTTACTTACTTACTTACAACATGAGGACAACATGAAGACAACATGAAGACTCCACGAAGACAACATGAGGACACCATGAGGACAACATAAAGACAACATGAAGAGTCCATGATGGCAACATGAGGACAACATGAAGACTCCATGAAGACAACATGAGAACAACATGAAGACAACATGGGGACAACATGAGGACAACATGAAGAGTCCATGATGGCAACATGAAGACAACATGAAGACTCCATGAAGACAACATGAGAACAACATGAAGACAACATGGGGACAACATGAAGACACCATGAGGACAACATGAAGACACCATGAGGGCAACATGAGAACAACATGAGGACAACATGGGGACAACATGAGGACAACATGAGAACAACATGAAGACAACATGGGGACAACATTAAGACAACATGAGGACAACATGAGAACAACATGAGGACAACATGGGGACAACATGAGAACAACATGAGGACAACATGGGGACAACATGAGAACAACATGAGGACAACATGACGACAACATGACGACAACATGAGAACAACATGAAGACAACATGGGGACAACATTAAGACAACA
Source organism: Etheostoma cragini (assembly GCF_013103735.1). Taxonomy (NCBI): domain Eukaryota; kingdom Metazoa; phylum Chordata; class Actinopteri; order Perciformes; family Percidae; genus Etheostoma; species Etheostoma cragini. The sequence continues at coordinate 763,943 of NC_048418.1, read as the reverse complement.
TGAGGACAACATGAAGACTCCATGATGACAACATGGGGACAACATGAAGACAACATGAGGACAACATGAAGACTCCATGATGACAACATGGGGACAACATGAAGACAACATGAAGACAACATGAGCACAACATGAGCACAACATGAGGACAACATGAGGACAACATGAGGACAACATTAAGACAACATGAGGACAACATGAGAACAACATGAGGACAACATGGGGACAACATGAGAACAACATGAGGACAACATGGGGACAACATGAGAACAACATGAGGACAACATGAGGACAACATGAAGACAACATGAAGACAACATGAGGACAACATGAGGGTTAAGTTTCCTAAACTATTAATTGTGGAGTTGTCTGATCAGAATCTGTCTCTCTGTCTTTTTTGCAGTGTCCCTGAGAGCGGCGGACCAGGATACGGAGACCTGCGAGGGTCAGAGGACCAGGATACGGAGGCCTGTGAGGACCAGGACCAGGATACGGAGACCTGAGGGGTCAAAGGGCCAGGATACGGAGACCTGCGAGGACCAGGACCAGGATACGGAGGGCTGTGAGGACCAGGACCAGGATACGGAGACCTGCGAGGGTCAGAGGACCAGGATACGGAGACCAGTGAGGACCAGGACCAGGATACGGAGACCTGCGGGGTCAGAGGACCAGGATACGGAGGCCTCTGAGGACCAGGACCAGGATGCTGCAGCTGTGCCAGGTGACGGGCGCCCTGTTCATCAGCAACGGGCGCTCGGCCTGCAGCGAGGAGCTGCTGCGGCGCGAGGCCGTGACGCTCTGCATCAACGTGTCCCGGCAGCAGCCGTTCCCCCCCGCCGCCGCCGCCGTCTCCAGGCTCCAGATCCCGGTCTACGACGACCCCCACGAGGACCTGTACGCCCACTTCGACCGCGCCGCCGACGCCATCCAGAGGGAGGCCAGCCGGGGGGGGCGCAGCGTGGTGTACTGCAAGAACGGGCGCAGCCGCTCCGCCACCGTCTGCATCGCCTACCTGATGAAGCACCGCGGCCTGGCGCTCGCCGACGCGCTGCAGGTGGGTCACCCCGGCAACCACGAATACCCGGAATACCCAGAATACTCTCAATACTATGATCGCGTCTTATTCATCCAGGGGGGGTATAGATTTACTCCAGTACTGAACCTGAGTCCAAATGTTGAGGTACTTTACTTTAGTCTTCTCTTTTCACGCCATATTTTCATAATATTGGTAGAAACGTCTCTTATTCGTCTCCTTTTCATTATCTTTTTGTCCAATTTTCGTCTCCTTTTTGTCTCTTTTTCGTCTCCTTTTTGTCTCTTTTTCGTCTCCTTTTTGTCTCTTTTTCGTCTCCTTTTTGTTATCTTTTTGTCCAATTTTCGTCTCCTTTTCATTATCTTTTTGTCTCTGTTTTGTCTCCTTTGTGTCCCCTTTTTGTCCAATTTTCGTCTCATTTTTGTCTCTTTTTCGTCTCCTTTTTGTCTCTTTTTCGTCTCCTTTTTGTCTCTTTTTCGTCTCCTTTTTGTTATCTTTTTGTCCAATTTTCGTCTCCTTTTCATTATTTTTTTGTCTCTGTTTTGTCTCCTTTGTGTCCCCTTTTTATCAAATTTTCGTCTCATTTTTGTCTCTTTTTCGTCTCTTTTTCGTCTCCTTTTCATTATCTTATTGTCTCCTTTTTTGTCTCCTTTTTTGTCTCCTTTTTGTCCCCCTTTTGTCCAATTTTCGTCTCTGTTTCATTATCTTTTTGTCTCTTTTTTGTCTCATTTTTGTCTCCTTTTCATTATCTTTTTGTCTCTTTTTCGTCTCCTTTTTGTCCAATTTTCGTCTCCTTCTTGACATTAGTTATTTATGATAAACACAAAGAGCTAGAAGACATAGAAGCTGCATAGAGGTTGAAGAGCTGCTGACACGTCCTTTCCGGTGACGCGTGTCCCTGAACGTTACACCGAGCCGAGTCGGCGGAAACAAAGCCAGTCGGGGTGTCCGTTACCAAGGTTACCGAGGTGCCCTCGAGCGGGGCGCTGACGTGTTCGTGGTCAGACGGGCCGGACGCGTCGGAACGACAACGACGACACACGGTTCACCTCTGCTCCGCCGCTGTGATATCTCTTAATCGTCTGCTGTCGCCGGGGTTACCATCAGCACAGCAGACTGACAATTACCGACCAATAGTTTTCACTTTCTCCGAAACTAACCAATCAGGTCTGTCGGTCGGTAGAGAGAAACTAAAAGTAAAAACCATTAGAGAAGTCAGCAGGGGGAGTCTCCAGAGGCTGGTTTTAGGACGTAAGAGACGTCTCAAATGGTCTTTTCTATTGTTTCTTTCCAGAGACTATGATAACAACATGTTGCTTGTTCATATTAGAGTGTAACGTCGCTCATTAACAGGTTTATTTACCCGTAACGTCTCGCTGTCTCTCGTCCCCAGAAAGTGAAGACGGCTCGTCACGAGATCGATCCGAACCCTGGCTTCCTGTCTCAGCTGCAGAGATACGAGCAGGAGCTGAGGAACAGACGGAGAGGACAGACAGAGAGACAGACGGAGAGAGAGACGGAGAGAGAGACTGAGAGGACAGACAGAGAGACAGACTGAGAGAGAGACTGAGAGAGAGACTGAGAGGACAGACTGAGAGACAGACTGAGAGAGAGACTGAGAGAGAGACTGGGAGGACAGACTGAGAGACAGACGGAGAGAGAGACTGAGAGACAGACGGAGAGAGAGACTGAGAGGACAGACTGAGAGACAGACTGAGAGACAGACGGAGAGGACAGACAGACTAGGAGAACAGACAATAAGACAGACAGACTGAGAGGACAGACAGACTGACTGAGAGGACAGACAGACAGACTGACTGAGAGGACAGACAGACAGACTGACTGAGAGGACAGACAGACAATAAGACAGACAGACTGAGAGGACAGACAGACTGACTGAGAGGACAGACAGACAGACTGACTGACTGAGAGGACAGACAGACTGACTGAGAGGACAGACAGACAATAAGACAGACAGACTGAAAGGACAGACAATAAGACAGACAGACTGAGAGGACAGACAGACAGACTGAGAGGACAGACAGACAATAAGACAGACAGGCTGGAAGTACAGACAGACAGATGTCTTATTTCCATGTCTGGTGATGATGTTGGGGAAAAACCCACGAAAATGTCAAAAGGCCCAGAAAATGTGAACAAATGTCAACTAATGTGACAAAAATGTGAAAACATGTCGAAAAATGTCACAAAAAGTCAAAAATAGATAATTGTAAAAAAAAGAATCCACGAAAATTTCAAAAAGCTCAGAAAAAGTCGACAAACGCTGAAAAAGTGACAAAAAAAAGTTTAAAAAAAGAGAGAAAAATGTAAAAACAAAAAGTTAAAGAAATGTGGGGAAAAAAACACGAAAATTTCAAAAGGCTCAGAAAATGTGAACAATATTAAATAAAGTAACAAAAATGTGGAAAGACATAAAAAAAAAAAAGTCACAAAAATGTCAATTTTTTTTTTACAATTGTTTAAAAAAAATAAAAACTCGCTCTCTTAACCCTCCTGTTGTCTTTAGGTCAAATTTTGGCAAAAATGTGAAAAGATGTCGAAAACAGTCAAAAAAGTGACAAATGTTAAAAAACAAAGCTTTAAAAATTTGGGGAAAAATCCACGAAAATTTCAAAAGGCTCAGAAAAACTCGTCAAACATTGAAAAAGTGACAAAAACATCGGAGAAAAGACACAAAAGGGTCAAAAAAGACGATCCATAACGTTTTGACAATTTTTGTCAAAAATGTGACATTTTCGTCCCTTTTTTAGACTTTTTAGTTTCCACGACCACCACCTTACTAGTTTTATACTTTCTGGAATCCAGGGTCAATAACCCTCATTTATATAGAATTATACCTAATATTTGAGTTAAAAAAGCAGAAATTATGAATTATTTTGACTAATAGTTGAGATCAGAGGAATGAAAGAGCGTTGGAAGGAATGCATTTTATGTTGATGAGTTAAACTAACTCATATTTTAGATATAGATATTTATTAAAGGGTCAGATTTGACCCAGGACAACAGGAGGGTCAAAGGTCGAGCTCTGTAAATGTATATAAACGCAGGAATTACCAATAATGTACTTTAAATATGAGTATTCATGTCCGATAGCACAAAGTTTTAAAATATCACAGATAGCAAAGTGTATTTTTATCACCCTGGTTGTACTTTTACTTCAACATCCTCTAACAAGCCATTAAACTATGGAGCCATAAGTGTGTCATAAATATTAATATAATAATTAATAAATAAAACATAAAAGCATAATTCATCCTCACATTTTATTTGTCTATTTAATTGCTGAATATTGTATATATTTATTTTAAATATTTATTTAGTTTTTGCACATAAAAAACAAAATAATGCTTATTTATTTTATTTTTAATTTATTTATTTATTTGGCTACAGTTGATTGACAGCTTGAAAAATAAAAGCATACTAATAAAAATTAAAGTTATTTTTTGCAATGTTTTTAATGAAATATTTACTTTATTTACATATTCTTATTTTCCTTTTCATGTTTTCACACGTATTCATTTGTTTACATATTTATTTAATTTATTTTTCGTAATATTCCCACATTTATTATCTTATTCTTTTACTGATTTATCCTCTTTTTATGACACTCGTATGACTCCATAAATAAATATCTTAGACTTTACTCAACTTAGTAAACAAAAGAGAGAAAAAGACTTAACGCTCAGGTAAAAACATATCAAGGAAACACATTATTCTAAAATGTATACGCAGACAAAGATAAAGACAATGAATGTAGCAGCTGCAGCTTATTATCAACGCAGGGGTAGAAAATATAATATATTATATATTAATACAGCTTTGGAGACTAATTATTAGGATCCATGTTGTTGTGCGTGATTCCGAAATGTCATTTTAAATAGGGTTGGGTTAAAATAACCGATTCTCCAATTAAAATCTGGTAGATTAATAACAGGCGTGTGACTCAGCTCAAGAGAAAGAAAACTTAAATTAAAAATATGCCTGGAAAGGTAGTTTCTACTCAGAGAAACAGGGTTACGTAGCGTAACTAAGCGTTTCATTGGAGCATTAACCAGGAAGGAGGTTGCTCTTGGATTGATTTATGAATGTTTGACCAGAGAGAGAGAGCAATAGAGAGAGAGAGAGAAGAGAGAGAAGGGGGAGAGTCACAGAGACAGAGACAAAGTGGGAGAACGAGACAGAGAGAGAGAGAGAGAAAGAGGGAGAGAGAGAGAGGGGGCGAGAGAGAGAGAGAGAG
>NC_048418.1:754312-758552 GCF_013103735.1 Etheostoma cragini | reverse complement strand
CGCCACACCCCCACCCCGTCCCGCCGGTCTGCCTGAGAACCCCAGGGACAACCCTGGATCTGTTTGCTTCGACTGCCTGCCCCTGAAACGCGCTCCACTTCACGTGATTGATGTGAAGTCCCTGAATGCAGCTTCAGGCCAAAATGGCCGCCCGCCGGTAGAGAGAGTTATTTTTTTTATTTCTTTATTTTTTAACTTCTCCGTAAAACAGATGTTCTGATATCCATATATACATATTTTGTTGATAAAAAGAGGAATAAAAAAAATGTCTTTTGGCAAATTCGGCATTTGGCTGTTTGCCAGAAGACATGTTTAGTTTCTAAATAAGCAAAAAAACGCCACTGGATAAACTTAAAGGGCCCATATTGTGAAAAAAATCCAATTTTTTTGTTTTGGGTTTATGAATGTCCTCTGATCTGGTTTCTGAGTGTCCTCTGTCTCCAGTCTCCGGGTGAGCTGTCCAACATCTGCACGGCTTCCTACGTCACTAGAGACGAGGTGGCTAACCGTAGCATGCTAGCTCTAGCCACTAGTGGACCAGAATCTCCAAAAGAACTACTTCCTGTCCCTGTTCTACTTCCTGTCCCTGTTGTGTCCCTGGTCTAGAAGAAGTCTCCCAGCTGGTCCTGCCTTGGATTGACCAAAGCTGGAGAAAGAGTTAACAGCTGATGGATCTTACCGAGCTACTGAGCATGTGCAGCTTCCAACAAAGATAGGATAGAAGGGAGATGTCTCACTCTGGAGATAAAACTAGAGAGATGTCTCACTCTGGAGATAAAACTAGAGAGACGTCTCACTCTGGAGATAAAACTAGTGAGATGTCTCACTCTGGAGATAAAACTAGAGAGATGTCTCACTCTGGAGATAAGACTAGAGAGACGTCTCACTCTGGAGATAAAACTAGAGAGATGTCTCACTCTGGAGATAAAACTAGAGAGATGTCTCACTCTGGAGATAAAACTAGTGAGATGTCTCACTCTGGAGATAAAACTAGAGAGATGTCTCACTCTGGAGATAGAATTAGAGAGATGTCTCACTCTGGAGATAAAACTAGTGAAACACTGACTTTTTGTTAGAGTAATGGCGGTACCATGCAGCAGAAAAACACTGTTTGAAACTGGAAGAAAAAGTCTATTTTCAGTAAAAGCTGAAGGGATAGAAAGCGTCTCCAGCTGTGATTTAAGGGGCTTCACATCTAAAAAACACGAGTGGACTAGTGGACTAACAACACGTTGCACTCGTGGCTTTCTAAATCCGTTTCCTTAGTCAAGCAAACGCATTTAAATTCTTATTTTTCCCAGAACTTACATTGACTTCTGTCCTAAACGTGAGCTGCTGAGATCGAGGTGTTGGCCGGGGGAAAAGTCGGAGAAACGAAGGACAACGCCGTGATTTCTGTTGGAGAATATCCTTAAAACGCTGCCCGAGTTTGGTCTTTTTCTTTTGCTCTGAAGATGCATTCAAAAAAAAAAAAAACTGCCCTGAAGAAGACGAGATGTTACACAGTGTGATGAATACTAACCATGAAGATGCTGATGGAGTAATGATGTCTTTGTGTTGTCTTAGGGTCAAATATGGCCCGTTATCAAAGGTCTTTATATCAGAAATATGGATTTCTTCCAATCAAATTGCCCAAAAATAACATGGATACATGATGTGAGTCTGAGCAGGAACAAGTTATAATAATAACTTTCTTTTAATTTCCCCGACTAACGTTTGACATTAAACCTTCTGAGGTTCATTCAACACGCTCGGATCAGAACTACTGGTCCAGACTAGGCATCCGTTCTGCTTTTTAACTCCAAAATTGGGTAAAATGTAATTTAAAGTTGGTTTAATGACCGTGAATTTTAAGAAAAAAGACAAAAACATTGGAAAAAGTGCCCAAAAAATGTGAATTTTCATTTCTGACCCAGAAGGAGAACACGTTCATGGACGTGGACGTGAAGACAACGTGAGCTCGAGACAAAAACATCTTAAACATGTCTGCCGTTCAGAAAGAAAGTCAACGCCAGGATGTGATGTCATTGGTTGTTTTGAAAGACTCACATTTAATAGCTAACTCCCTAGCTAGGATCTCTCGTCTCGCACAGTATACGTCAACTAACTAGCTAGCTAGGTAGCTAACTTTCAAAATAGTAATCATTACTTTGAAGCTAGCTACCTACCTAGCTAGCTTAGTAGCTGGCTAGCTAGCTAGGTGGCTGGCTAGCTTAGTAGCTGGCTAGCTAGCTAGGTAGCTGGCTACCTTAGTAGCTGGCTAGCTAGCTTAGTAGTTAGCTAAGTAGTTGTCTTGCCAGCTAAGTAGTTGTCTTGCCAGCTAAGTAGTTGTCTTGCTAGCTAAGTAGTTGGCTTGCCAGCTAAGTAGTTGTCTTGCTAGCTAAGTAGTTAGCTAAGTAGTTGTCTTGCCAGCTAAGTAGTTAGCTAAGTAGTTGTCTTGCTAGCTAAGTAGTTAGCTAAGTAGTTGTCTTGCTAGCTAAGTAGTTAGCTAAGTAGTTGTCTTGCTAGCTAAGTAGTTAGCTAAGTAGTTGGCTTGCTAGCTAAGTAGTTAGCTAAGTAGTTGGCTTGCCAGCTAAGTAGTTGTCTTGCTAGCTAAGTAGTTAGCTAAGTAGTTGTCTTGCTAGCTAAGTAGTTAGCTAAGTAGTTGTCGTACACTGTGCGAGACGAGAGCAGTCCATCCCGGTCCACAACAGGACACATTTTTCCCCGAATTAACCCTGGTGTTGTCCTCCCGGGTTAAGAAAAACTGAGAAAATTTGACTTTTTTGTCCCATTTTCAGACTTTTTTTGTAAGTTTCCACTCCCACCACTTTACTAGTTTTACTACTTTCTGGAATTCATGGTCAATAACCCTCGTTTATGTATAATTAAACCTCATATTAGTGATAAAAACAGAAATTATGAATTATGTTGACTAATAGTTAAGATCAGTTGTATTTATAAAGAGCGTTGGAGGGAATCAGATCCATGTTTTGTGGTAATTTGGTTAAAAAGAAACTCAGATTTCAGACATTTTTTAAAGGGGTCGAATGTGACCCGAGGATGACCATGAGGTCTGGAGGGGGTCTAGATGGAGGTCTAGAGGGGGTCTAGAGGAGGTCTGGAGGGGGTCTAGAGTGCGGTCTAAAGGAGTTCTGGAGGGGGTCTAGATGGCGGTCTAGAGGAGGTCTGGAGGGGGTCTGGATGGCGGTCTAGAGGAGGTCTGGAGGGGTCTAGATGGCGGTCTAGAGGAGGTCTAGATGGCCGTCTGGAGGGGGTCTAGAGGAGGTCTGGAGGGGGTCTAGAGGAGGTCTGGAGGGGGTCTAGAGGGGGTCTAGATGGCGGTCTGGAGGGGGGACTTGGCCGTCACGCTCCGGTGAAAAGGAAGAAGAGTCTCGCTGTAACGGACTCCATGTTGTCCTGACTGCTGTCCATTGACATGCATTGTAATCCAGTTGTATAATAGTACATATTGTAGTATATTTGGACCTGTACAGAAACTACAGAAACACGTATTGTTGAGTTCTTTTCTTTTCGTTTGATTAACTTCTCTCTGGTTTGCTAATAAAAGGCTGACGATCCACGGCTTCGACATCGCTGTTTGCATGTGTGATGGATTTCAAAAACGCGACAATAAAATCACTTCCTGCACTGGTTCCTGCGTGTTGTCCTCACTCAGATTTAATGTTTACGGCGGTTATATCGGTCTGTGGAGGAGTTATTGGGGAGTTATTGCCACATTTCTACAGAAGAAATTAAACTATGGGGCATTTTTTAGGCCTTTAATGATATAAAATAACGATATTTACTTGTTTGTGTGTGTTTTTTGCTGTTATTGACAAAAATGCTGCTGCTGTAATATTTCCCTTTGTGGGATGAATAAAGTAAAATCAAATCTAATCTAAATTACGTTAATTACTGGGGAGACTGGTCCCCCCCCCCCCAAAGAAAATGCAACAAACGCTATATTTCCTGCATTGTGGTTATTTTTTGTGCATTTTCTGCATCTTTATTTATGTAAATATTATTTATAATTGAGCTGCTGTATTCAAAATTATTACAATTTACACACATGCCTGAACTACACACACACATACACATAGAGAGAGAGACAGACACACACACACACACATAGAGAGAGAGACACACACAAACACAGAAACACACACACACACACACACATAGAGAGAGAGACACACACACAGACACACACATAGAGAGAGAGACACACACAAACACAGAAACACACACACACACACAC
>NC_048418.1:747521-754212 GCF_013103735.1 Etheostoma cragini | reverse complement strand
CACACACACACACACACACACACACACACACACACACACACACACAAGCGTGGCGTTGTGGGCGTGGCGGTGACGTGGCGCAGAGAGCGCGTCCCAGTACATCGCCGTGTGGTTGTCCCGCCGCGGGTCTGCAGAGGTCCGAGGACGGCCGTCTCTCCAGTCATGCAGAAAAGACAACGAAACACAGCGGAGACCAAAGCTTTGGGATCCAACCTGAGGCGCTAGGACCCCGGCCGGACGCCGGAGGGATCAGGAGTGGTCCATGGGTTCCATGGCGTTGTGTTGCTCGGCGTCCTGACTCTCCATCTCCTCCGCTTGCTCCGCCTTCCCGTCCGGTTTCTCGGCCGCTGCCGGCTCGTGGTCGACCTTCGGTGACGGCTGGCCCGTCTTAGTCCCGTCTGTCCGCTCCTGCCCGGCGCCGCCGCCACCGCCACCGCCGCCGCCGCCACCCTGCTGCTCCCGGAGGTGGCGCTCCATGGACGCCTGGATGGAGGACACCATCTCCTGCAGCTTCCTCCGCTGCTGCTCCATCAGCCCGGGGTCGGGGCCGCGCCCGTCCTTCATGGTGACGAAGCCCGGGGCCATGCGCACCAGCTCCCGCGTGGCGTCCTCGGGGATGTCCGACAGATCCGGCGGGCCCCGGGACACGCTGGCGCTCAGGTCCACGCCGCTGCTGTGCTGGCGCGTGATTGGCCGGTGCTCCGGGGGGGAGGAGCCTCCGGCGCTGCCCCCCAGCGAGTGGCCCTTGCCCTGGAAGGCCGTGACGCTCTGCAGCTGCTCCTTCTTGCGGACGACGCCGCCGCTGCCGAGCCGCAGGACGCCGTGGGACGGGCTGCCCTCGCGGCTGCCGCGGCCGGCGGCGTCGGAGCGCAGCTGCAGCAGCGCCTCCTTCACCAGGTCCTCCACCTCGGGGCCCACGGGGAAGTGGCCCGCGGCGTCCACGCACAGCTCCAGGCGCTCCTCGGCGGCGTTGTAGACGAAGGTTTTCCCGGTCAGGTGGGGCAGCGTGCAGTGCTTCCCGTCCATAAGACCTGGAACACAACCAGCAACCGGCTCATCTCATAGAACAACAACAACAACAACAACAACTACTACTACTACTACTACTACTATGAGAGAGCTGAAGTATGTATTTGTCTATAGACTCAAAATTAAATGATGCTTCTTTTTTAAATTCTTTTGTCTCTTTCTGCAAAATGGCCGCTTGTTGTGGTTTGAGTCGACTTAAGATTTATTTGGTCAATTAGTCATTTTTTTGAAGCTTTTTTTAGCTTAATAATTTAGTGTCCGTCTGTCTCTCTCTCCGTCTGTCTCGCCATCTGTGTCTCTCCATCTGTCTGCGTCTGTCTCTCCATCTCTCTGTCTGTCTCTCTGTACGTCTCTCTGTCAGTCTCCAAGTCTCTCTGTACGCCTGTCTGTATGTCTTTCTCTCCGTCTGTGTCTCTCTGTCTGCCCTGCGTCTGTCTGTCCATCTGTCTGTCTGTCTTTCCTTGTTTCCTTGTCTGTTGTTCCTGATGTCTGTCTGTCGGTCCTGATGTCTGTCTGTCCGTCTGTCCGTCTGTCTGTCTTTCCTTGTTTCCTTGTCTGTTGTTCCCGATGTCTGTCTGTCTGTCCCCGGCTGTGTCCCAGCGCTGCAGGTGAGACCAGACGTACCCATGTCCTTCTTGACGATGTTGTAGAAGACGCCTCCCTGCTGGAACAGGTGCGGCAGCTTCCTCGCGTACGACCAGACGTCCTCGCCTGGAACATCGAGACGGAGACACACTGGAGTTAGCAAACCACAAAAACACACACATAGGCAGACACATACACACACACACACACACAGACACACACACAAGCAGACACATGCACACACACAGATAAACGCATGCACACACACACACAGAGACACACACAGGCAGACACACACACACACACACAGGCAGACACACACACAGGCAGACAAACGCATGCACGCACACACACACAGAAACAGAGACACACACAAACAGAGACACACACAAATAGCAACAGACTTTTGTTAAGCTTTTGCCATGTTTTAGGAACTTTTCATGACGTTTTGGAACCCATGGAACCATCCACGGTGTTTGGTTTTAAAATTTGAAAGAGACCCCCGTTTGTGATATGGGAGCTCTGAGATGTGAGGACGGAGCAACACCACCGAGCCGGGAGAGCGGGTTGTGTACAGCGGGTTGTGTAGAGCGGGTTGTGTAGAGCGGGTTGTGTAGAGCGGGTTGTGTAGAGCGGGTTGTGTAACCGGGAGAGCGGGTTGTTTTGTGTTGTTTTGTGTTGTTGTGTGTCGTGAGCTAACAGGAAGTGCAGCGTCAGCTGCTGTCTGACGGCTGGTCTGTTGATCTGGACGCAGCCGCGACCTTTGACCCTGTTGGCAGGTGAGACGGGGGGGAGGGAGATGTGCTGACTCAGGAGTCAGCACGTGGAGCGCGCGCACACACACACACACACAGACACTTTTTGGGACTTTTTTTTAAGCTTCTGCTGTGTTTTTTAACTTTTCTTGACGTTCAACATTTTTCTTTTTTTCCAATTTTTTTCCCACTTTCATTCATTTGTCAAAATTTTCTGTGTTTTGACGTTTTATTTACGTTTTATGTTTTATTTACTTTCTCATGAGAGTGTTTAAAATCATCCTGACGTTTTTGTTATTTATTTTTTAAAGTTTTTTGGCACTTTTGTTTGTTTGTCAACATTTTTCTGCTCTTTTTAGTAACTTTACACAACGTTTTTGAAGATTACCCCGACGTCCCATCGCTCATTCTTACCCATCAGCGTTGCTAGGAGACAGAGGGAGGACATCTCAAGGTCGATGCTGTCCTGGAGTTCGCGGCTGCTCATCCTGCCGGTCGTCACGGCGACGTCGTCGCTCTTCACCGCGTGGTGCAGGGCGGAGTGGGAGCTGGAGGCCCGCGGTATGGACGCCACGGGGCTCTTCTCCTCGCCTCCGGCCCCGCCCCCCCTCACGATCTCCACCGTCACCCGGTCGCCGTGCTGCAGCGCCACCGGCTCGTTCTCCTCGCCGGCCCGCGCGGGCGCCAGCTCTTTTGGCGGGAAACCGTAGCGGATGAACTGCTGCGCCGGCGGCACGCCGAACTGGTTGGCGATGCTGCGCTGCAGCTCCGAGAAGGTGGTGCGAGCCTGCAGGGTCAGCATCGCCTGCCTGCCGTCGCTGGTCGTCACGCGGATCTTCTTCTCCTTATTGGACGACGACGGAGTCGCCGCCGGGGAGGATTTGGTGGGCGTGGCCGGCGCCGAGGAGGACGTCTCCGGGGAGCCACCGGGGGACGGCGCCCGTCCGGGGCCCTTCTGCTCCTGCTTCAGTTTGTCCGTGAGTCTCCTCTGCGAGACCAGCGCCTGCTCGCTGATGCTCTGCTGGATGCTGCGCTCCGCCCGGCTCATCGTCAGCTCCTCCTTGTGGAGCGTCTTGGCTTTCTGCCCCGTCAGGATGATCTTGGTGGGCGGCTGCGGGTCCGACGCCGGCGTCTCCGCGGCGTCGGTGAGACGCGGCACGTGGGCCCCGTCGATGGACACCGGGTTGTACTCGTCCGGGTTCTTTTTGGCGGTGTGGTGCAGGATGGTGTTGACGACCTTCTGCACCAGGATCTCGCTGCCGAACTCTCCCGGGAAGTGCTTGGTGACGAGCTTCATGGCCACGTCGTACACGTTGCTGTTGAGCGGCGGCTCCGTCTCGTACTGGAACCAGTACACCGTCTCCCGCACCACACGGCCCCCCCACTCCAGCGTGATGGGGAAGGCCTCCGGGAGGTTGTCGTACTCCTTCTCCTCCCAGAAGTGCTTGAAGCCGCAGCCGCATTTCCCGCCGTGGGAGCGGGTGTTGGTCCTGTCTCCGTCCAGGTAGACGACGGACCCGTTGCCGCGGATGTGCCGCACCGACGTGCCGTGACACCAGCTGCAGGTGCTGAGCGTGCTCAGCTTATAATCGGGGACGAGGACGTCCCTCTGGGGGTCGTAGGAGCAGACCACATTGTTGAGGGGGAAGCTGTAGTTCTTGTCCGGCCGCAGCTGGCCGTGAGTGGACTTTGCCAAATTGTAGAGCTTCCCGCCGGGAACCAGCCACTCCGGCAGGACGTGCAGCTCCGAGAGGGCGCCGCATATCAGGCAGCGGTGCAGCCGGTTCTCCACCACGGACTTCTTGGCGGCCTCGGTCACCTCCTCGGGCTGGATCCCGATCATGCCGGTCCGCCTGTACACGTACTGGTGCACGTCGGCCACCAGCGCCGGGTGGATGCTGTGCTTCTCCATGAAGACCTCCTCCATGGCGTTGACCAGACGCATCAGGTACTTGTCCTGGAGGCTGCGATCACCGCCGATCACGCAGCTGCCGTCCGGCTCCAGCTTGATGTACTTCCTGATGAGCTCCTGGGGGACCCCCCAGGCTTTGGGGAGCAGGCGGGCCGGCAGCTTGGGCAGCACCGTGTTCTTGATCCCCACCAGTGGGATGTAGTGGTTCCTGCCGGAGCTGCTCCAGGCGATGCAGATCGGTTTGTTGAGCTTGCCGTCTTTCCCCCGGCACTGCTCCTCCGCCACCAGGCCGGGCAGGAAGGTCGCCGAGTAGTCCCCGGAGCTCCTCATCCCGCTCAGGGAGTCCAGCAGGATTATGGGCCGGTGCAGGACGTTGGCCAAACCAAATATGTGGATGTTGCGTAGGCCGAGCGGCACGCCTTCCGGCGGGATGAACAGCGGGTCGCACTCGTTTATGATGTCCTCCCACTCGGCGGCGTCGATGAAATCCTGGAAGAGAGCCTTGTAGCAGTCCAGGTTCTGCTTGAAGTTCTGTTTCAGGTTCTCTCTCAGGGCGTGCCAGAAGAGCTCCCGTCCCACCAGCGCCCTGGACACGGCGTGGACCAGGCAGTGGCCGTCTCCGTCCACGTGGACGGGGATGAGACACTCCCGGCTGCTGTTGGCCTTCTTCACCTCCTCCAGGGTGTCGTGGAGGTATATGAGGCTCCCGGACCGGTCCTTGCCGTAGCCCATGGTGGACACGTGGTCCGGCTCGATGAGGAACGCCCTGTCCCCCAGGAGGGAGCAGTCGAACATCTCGCCCTGGTTCATGTCCCTCAGCAGCTTGGCTTTGCCGGTCTGCTTGTCCATGCCGTACCGGGTGAGCACCGGGGACAGCAGCTTGCAGTGGTAGTTGGAGAGCCCCATCACCTTCACCAGCTCCGTGCCTTTCTTCGGGGCCCCTGTGACACCCAGCAGGGCGTTTCTGAGCAGATTGTGGAGCACAACATCCGGGTCCGTGACTTCTTCGACATTTAACAGGTTCTTCTGCTCGTGGCGTTGACCGCACTCGGTGCACTCGATGCTAACGGAGCCGTACGCGGGGAAGAACAGCCTCGCCTGGCACTTCGGGTCCGGGCAGGTACCGGACAAAATGCGCTTGTCTTTCTTCCTCGAGCTCTGTAGCAGCGACATGGCGGGCGGGAAAAAGCTAAAATCTGCGCGTGAGCGTCACTAAATCATGATAGTTTCCCCCCCCCCCCGGCGAGGCTGTCGGGCTAGCTTCGACTCGGCTAGTGAGAGTTATTTGCCACAATAACACAAGAACAACACGGAAGCGGCTGTTTTTTCCTTTAGCAACTGGCCGTTGCTAAACGTCATACGTCATCACGTAAGATTGTGGGACTTGTAGTTCGGGCCGCGTATTAAATTTAAAATATTTACACACGAGAATCAAACATTACTCATTTCCACTTGTGATTGTGTCACTATAGCGTGAAAACAACAGGAGACTTTTTTAATTTAACACACATCCATTGTTAAATGAGTAAAATCAGCGACGTCAACGGTCAATCGCATACGTTTCCCAGGATGCAACACGTCGCAGCGACGTTTTGTTGTGTGAGGAAGTCAATACAGCCAAATCATGGCGGTTGGGGAGTATAGAGGGGTTGTCTCTCAAAGTAACTTATGAATTTGGTCCCCGAAATGTAATAAAAGTGTTTATTGTGCTACAGGTGGTTGTACATTTTAGTTTTGCAGTGTGGTTTGTACGATTCGGGGCTTACAACTAACGGACTTTTAAATCAGTGTAAATTACCACAGTAGTTTGGTGGATAGCGTACAAGCTTAAATAACATAACGTCAATAAGTTGATTTAAAGAAATAATAACGGTGTTAATTCAAAAAAATCACAGTGTAGATTAACTGACGGTCGTTAATCGTAGATCTGTGGGTCAATGGAGTGATAATGTGACTTTGTTGATCGGGAATATGAAGAGAGAGAAACCGTCGCCAAACTCCATTCAGAAATCCGTCAATTTAAGACTTCTTCGCTTATCGTCAATTTACCAGGTTCCGGGGGGGGGGTTAGGCTATGCACCCTTTACATGCAGAATCTTACCTATAATACGGGGTTATTTTGACTTCCAAAAAACAGGAGAAAAGGCCTCGAGATGCTAATACAGACCGGCTTCGCAACGGTTAATGAACACGCTTCATTACGCCTCAATGGTACAAAATTACTTAATGTAATCAAATGAAGCCTGCAACAAAATAACAGCTCTTTTAAAAAAATAAATATGACATAATGTATATTAATATACAGTATTAGGGACTACTAAGGTCTATATATAGAGACTTCAGATCCAGTATTAGGGGACCACTAAGGTCTATATAAAGAGACTCCAGATACAGTATTAGGGACCACTAA
>NC_048418.1:742538-747421 GCF_013103735.1 Etheostoma cragini | reverse complement strand
TAGGGGACCACTAAGGTCTATATAAAAGAGACTTCAGATCCAGTATTAGGGGACCACTAAGGTCTATATAAAGAGACTCCAGATCCAGTATTAGGGACCATAAGGTCTATATAAAAGAGACTTCAGATCCAGTATTAGGGACCACTAAGGTCTATATAAAGAGACTTCAGATCCAG
Organism: Etheostoma cragini; assembly: GCF_013103735.1. NCBI lineage: Eukaryota > Metazoa > Chordata > Actinopteri > Perciformes > Percidae > Etheostoma > Etheostoma cragini. The sequence goes on along the minus strand of NC_048418.1, from coordinate 747,245 downwards.
TATTAGGGACCATAAGGTCTATATAAAGAGACTTCAGATACAGTATTAGGGGACCACTAAGGTCTATATAAAGAGACTTCAGATCCAGTATTAGGGACCATAAGGTCTGTATGGAGCAGTGAGTCCCTGCAGCCTCCAGAGGACAGCAGAGTCTCACTAGCAACAGGAGGAGTTCAGACGTTCATTTTAACTTTTATTATAAGGATCCAAATTAGCTGTTGCCTAGACAACCCGCGTCTTCCTGGGGTCCAAAAGAACAACAAATCAGACAATACTGAATAATGTCCTCACACATACAGGAAAGGGAAAAGAAACATACTGGAACCAAATAAGGAAAAGACCTAGAAAACCTCCTGAAAGCATCTCTAAAACATCTATAAAACATCTATAAAACATCACAGTCGATTCCACGACCTGACTGACGGGCTCACAGTCATCAGAAGGACGACGGATGTTTATTATCAAAGAAATTAATAATTAAAACCCTCAAGATAAGAAATGGAAGCGAAGCTGCGAATTAAGTTTCCTTTAAAACGTATGTTACTTGGGAAATTATTGGAACAAATCTATATCTATATTAGGCTGGAGTTGTATTTCATCTTTGTCGAGTGTTAATTCAAAATATCAGCCTGTTTTTCTGATATATATATACATAGGCTATATATGCATAAATATGCATATAGGCCCATATCAACATAACAAACACAAATACAGGACACATAAAGGGGATGTAAGCTGCAAAAATTAATAGTACCAAGTAGTATTTAATAATCCACATAGTCCTAGAACATGTCAGATTTACCTCTTTTTATTTAATTTATTTATTAAGTCTTTTTTTAAATTTATTTTATAATTTTATTTATTTTATAATTTAATTTATTTTACAAGTTTATTTATTCTTTTTATTTTATTAATTTTATAATTTATTTATTCTTTTTATTTAATTTATTTTATTATTTTATAATTTTATTTATTCTTTTTATTTAGATTTATCTTATTATTTTATAATTGTATAATTTTATTTATTCTTTTTATTTCATTTATTTTATTATTTTATAATTTTATAATTTTATAATTTTATTTTATTCTTTTTTACTTTTTTATTTTATTTTTTATTTATTTTATTCGATACATTTAATGTTTCTTGACTTAATCACTGGATGACTGAGACTTCCCGGAACTTCGTGCCACTGCAGCGTCATTTACTGTCAACACGAACCACGCTCTTAAATCACTGCGCTACACGTCCGCGCAGGAAAATAGTTCCCGTATTCAACGCAAGTTATTGCTGCTTTTTCACGCAATATTTTCAGAAAAAAACAACAGTTGCTAGCAGAATAAGTGTTAATGTATTTTTAACGCTGTCAGTCACGCGCTCACGGGTCTTTTTACTTTACTACGTAGCACACATTTGGCGCGAAATTCTCATGTGGGCGGATGAAGAGGAAAAACACACGAGCCGCCGGGTATTAAATGTCTCGAGAGCAGCGGTTTGTCATGATTCACGCTGAGACAGCAACTCAATGACTGAAAGATGAATATTGTATTTTTATAATTTACTGTTATTGAGAGAGAAAGGATATATTCGTGAGACACTGGTTGCGTTGGATTAAACGCACTGTGACGATTCAACCGGCACTTTGCGGAATATTTGGATTTTTTTACTTAGTTTGCAACTTTTCTATGGAAGTCATAACGGTGAGTTATTAAAAATGATATGCCGAATTTAACCCTGCAATTAGTTTATACCATGGCAACAAACTGCGTTACAGTTGCTCTAACTTTAAACGTGATTTCATGGTGTTAAAATGGAGTTGCGTGTTTTGGGATGTGACCGTTGGCTGCAGCGGTTTTGTTGTATTTTGTGCTATAATGTTGATAGTGACAGTTCTTTTGCAGGTTTTTCGCATGCTTTTTACACGCCGAATTGTAGAGTGCACTCTATTGATTAATAGTATGTGTTTTAGAGTCACATTGCGTGGTGTTAACACTCAACTACAAACTGGAGAATATTAAACTCACTGTTTTTGTAACGGAGTTTTGTTTTGACGACAATTTTCGAATTTGGCCGAATTTAAGGCAAGGCAATTTTATGTCAATAGCACATTTCAGCAGCAGTGCAATTAGGAGTACTTTACATAAAACATAAGAAACAAATAATACAAAATTAACAAGAGTTAATTAAAAGAAAACACCTTCTTGGTAATGGTCACAAGCCCTATTGCGGTACGTCTTTAGGTATTGAGAGTTATATCAGATTGTTAAAGGTGTGATAACTAAAGGCTGATAACGTTACTTTTATCAGTAGAGCACATAGACTGTGTGTGTGTGTGTGTGTGTGTGTGTGTGTGTGTGTGTGTGTGTGTGTGTGTGTGTGTGTGTGTGTGTGTGTGTGTGTGTGTGTGTGTGTGTGTGTGTGTGTGTGTGTGTGTATGTGTATGTGTATGTGTATGTATATGTATATGTATATGTATATGTATATGTATATGTATATATATATATATATAACGGTCTATGGTTGAGCACTAATGCGTCACCTGTCAATAATTAATTGACCCCCAATCTGCCCTTGTAGTGTCACAGCCTTTGACGGCATTGACAGTAACACGTGAAGGTTATTTGGGGGAATCCTGCACGCCGAATTATAGCTTCACGACTATTTATTAATAATCTTACTCTTTGGGTTATATTTCTTACTGAAAATTAGAATTACGAAGAAATTAAAACTAAAATACGTGTTTTTTGAGTGGAGTTCCGTGAGTGTGGTTTTGACGAACGTTGCCTGCAATTCCTAAAACTGCATTTCCAAACAACCAAAACACAGCATGTACTTTTTAAATACCACATATAATAAAAACCACATACACCTTTTTGTGGAGAGAATTTTGAGTTATTTACATAACAAATTTCAAAGTAACTTCCTGGTGATAAAGACTCTGAGTCACATTTTAAAGAGATAAGACAATCAAACTCATTCTTGAATAGTTTGATTTTCCTTTTCACTCACTGCTTTGTGATTGAGATAACATTGTTTGTATATCTTTATAAAGAACAGAAACCTGTTTTCCCAAATCATCAACTTAACTGATCATTTATGGCAAATGTCCCTTTTACACCCAAAGGTTTAATTATAATTATAATTATTATTATTATTGCTGTCTTTTCTCTCTCTATGCTGTTTTTTTCTGCTGGAAATTTCAATTTCCTTGCAGGAGTCATCCCAAAATGATAAACCATTGTGTTGTCCTTGGGTCAAATTTTACAAAAACTTTCTATATCAGAAAGATCGTTTTTTTTAAAGTCAAAAAAGTGACAAATGTTGAAGAAAAAAACATCAAAAACTGGAAAAGGGGACAAAGAAATTGTTCCAAAAATTTGACAAAAAACATAATAAAAAAAGAAAAGAAAAAAGAAAGTCCAGTGACAATAAAATTGGCAAAAACATTGTGGAAAAGTGTAGAAAAAGAACAACAAAATGTTAAAATTTCAACCCCAAAAAACACAAAGTTGCAGGTCAATGGGACGACAACACGAGGGTTAACAAAGAGTGAATCAATGCACATTATTGTTATTATTGCCATCTTTAAACTGTCTTTTCTCTCTATATACTGTATATTTCTTGCTGGAAATTACAATTTCCTTGCAGGAAATCTAGCTAGCTACCCATCTATCCATCCCTGGGGGCGCCAGGTCGGATGCTTGCTTGAAGGATCACAGCGTAAATTGGAACTATATCGATATATGCGATATGGTCTAATTCCATATCACATAAAAAAAATATATCTATATATTTTTTATATTGATATATCGCCCAGCCCTAATACCTACCCATCTATCTATCCCTTTTTATGAATGAAATATTACTTTGCTATAACTTAAAGGTAGTTATTGTAACCTATGTTTGGTGTTTCCTCTGCTCTCAGGCCGCCGTAACGCCGCCGGTGTTACCCGGGTCCGGCAGGAACTACGACTATGACTACGACACGGTCCAGCCCTTCTTCTTCGTGGGTGGCGAGGAGGAGGACTTCTACCTGCCCCCCGGCAGCCAGGTCCTCCCGGGCCCCGGCGAGGACATCTGGAAGAAGTTCGAGCTTCTGCCGACCCCCCCTCTGTCCCCCAGCCGGAGACCCTCCCTCTCGGACGCCCCGCTGTCCGCCGCCGAGCACCTGGAGGCGGTCTCGGACCTGCTGGGCGAGCGCTGCCACCCCCCCGCCGCCCTGCTCCAGTCCTTCATCATCCAGGACTGCATGTGGAGCAGCAGCTTCGCCGCCGCCACCAAGCTGGAGCAGGCGGTGTCGGAGAGGCTGGCGTCTCTCCGCGCCCGACAGAACCCCCCCAGGACCGGGACCAGGACCGGGACCAGGACCGGGACAGACAGCGCTAACGGCGCCGCGGACGGAGCGCCGGATCAGCAGGTGAGCATTGGTGACCTAGACCTTAGTGGTCCCCTAATACTGTATCTGAAGTCTCTTTATATAGACCTTAGTGGTCCCTAATACTGTATCTGAAGTCTCTTTATATAGACCTTAGTGGTCCCTAATACTGTATCTGAAGTCTCTTTTATATAGACCTTAGTGGTCTCTAATACTGTATCTGAAGTCTCTTTATATAGACCTTAGTGGTCCCTGGTACTGTATCTGAAGTCTCTTTTATATAGACCTTAGTGGTCTCTAATACTGTATCTGAAGTCTCTTTATATAGACCTTA
>NC_048418.1:738671-742438 GCF_013103735.1 Etheostoma cragini | reverse complement strand
TTAGTGTCTGTTAGCTCACAGGGCTCTAGGGTGCTAGTTAGTGTCTGTTAGCTCACAGGGCTCTAGGGTGCTGGTTAGCGTCTGGTTGGTAAAAGACAAGTTACATCTTTATCGTCATAGCGATGTGTTGATAGCGTCGTTGTTTTCTTATTATAGCTCGAAATGTCTCTATCAGCTGGAACATGGGCTCTATTATAAAACTTAAAACTGAATGGAGACATCTTCAAATGCCTGAATTTAATCCGATGTACCAGTCTGACCCTAAAACAGCGTGACAGTGTGATGTCATCATGTAACAGGTAACAGGTTTTTATCGGCTTTAAAGCCGTCGGATGGAAACACGCTTTCAACAGATTTATTACCAGGAGTTAATTTACCGAACTTCGGATAATTTGATTGACACGTGGATGGAAACCTAGCGACTGCAGGCTCTATTTTAACGATCTAAGCCATGAAGCGCCCGCCGGAGGTGCGTTCAGGGTCTGTAGGAATCCACTTTTGCAGGAAAAAGGGGTCGGGGCGCCGGCCGCGTGGTCCTAAAGGGGTTGGATTTAGTGACTGATTAATGGATTAATCTCTGCTGCTGTAAGGTTTTCTTTAAATGTTAAGTATGTAAGGAGGGAAGGGAAAAAAGGATGGAAAGAAGAAAAGAAAGTAAAAGGATAAATAAGGAAGGATGGATAAAGGCAAGTATTGAAAGAAGAGAAGAAGTAGGCTAGGAAAGAAGGAAAGGAAAGGCTGAATATAAGGAAGAAAAGGTAGAAGACAGAAGAAAGTATGTAGGGAAGAAAAGAAGATAGGAAAAGTTAAGGAGGCAAGGATGAAAAGGAAAGAAAGAATCAGTATCGAAAGAAGACAGGAGAAAGGAAGTACATGGGGAAGGAGGAAAGGAAGGAAGGAAGGATGAATGAAAGAACAAAAGAAGACAGGAAGTATGTAGGGAAGAGGAGGGAAGGGAAAGAATGATGAATGAAAGGAGGCAAGGATGAAGAGAAGAGGGAAGGAAAGTAAAAGAAGAATGGATAAGGAAGGAAAGAAGAAGTGTGTAGGCTAGGAAAGAAGGGAGGATGGAAGGAAGGAAAGGATGGAAGAAGGGAAAGGAGGATGGAAGGATGGAAGGAAAGATGGAAGGATGGAAGAAAGGAAATGGGGATGGATGGAAGGAAAGAAGGATAGAAGGGAAGGATGGAAAGAAGGAAAAAAGGATGGAGGAAAGGAGGATGGAAGGAAAGATGGATGGAAGGAAAGAAGGTTAGAAGGAAAGAAGGATAGAAGGGAAGGATGGAAAGAAGGAAAGAAGGATGGAAGGAAAAAAGGATGGAAAGAATGATGGAAAGAATGATGGAAGGAAGGAAAGAATGATGGAAGGAAGGAAAGAATGATGGAAAGAAGGAAAGAATGATGGAAAGAAGGAAAGAATGATGGAAAGAAGGAAGGAAGGAAGGAATGATGGAAGGAAGGAAAGAATGATGGAAAGAAGGAAGGAAGGAAGGAATGATGGAAGAAAAGAAGGAAGGGATGAAGGAAAGAAGGAATGAAAGAAGGAAGGAGGATGTTCTTCTCCACTAACCCCAGACTGTTCCCTCGTTTCTCTCCAGACGAAGAAGAGGAGAAACGGAGCGACGAGGAAGACGAGATCGACGTGGTGACGGTTGCCAGGCGACGGTGGGACGCCTCTCAGCTCACCGTCCACCAGCACAACTACGCCGCCCGGCGACCCTCGCCGTCTCCCGGGAAACGGAGCCTGCCGGACACCGGGTCCAGGCGCCGGAGCCACAACGTGCTGGAGCGCCGGCGCCGCAGCGAGCTGCAGAGGAGCTTCGCGGCGCTGCGGCGCCGGGTCCCGGCCGTCGCCCATAACGACCGGGCCGCCAAGGTGGCGATCCTGAGGGCGGCGACGGCGTTCGTGCTGGAGGTCGGAGAAAGCGAGAGGAGGCTGCTGGCGACGAAGGACGCGCTGAGGAAGAGGAGCAGGGAGCTCCAGCAGCGGCTGAAGCAGCTCCAGAAGCTACGCTAACGCAGCTCAGGAGGCTACAATAACGGAGGCTAAAGCAGCTCCGGAAGCTACGCTAACGGACGCTAACGGACGCTAAAGCAGCTCAGGAAGCTACGCTAACGGACGCTAACGGACGCTAAAGCAGCTCAGGAAGCTACGCTAACGGAGGCTAAAGCAGCTCCGGAGGCTACGCTAACGCAGCTCAGGAGGCTACGCTAACGGACGCTAACGGACGCTAAAGCAGCTCAGGAGGCTACGCTAACGGAGGATAACGCCGGCTGAAGCGGCTCCGGAGGCTACGCTAACGGAGGCTAACGCCGGCTGAAGCAGCTCCAGAGGCTACGCTAACGGAGGCTAACGCCGGCTGAAGCAGCTCCAGAGGCTACGCTAACGGAGGCTAACGCCGGCTGAAGCAGCTCAGGAAGCTACGCTAACGGACCCTAAAGCGGCTCCGGAGGCTACGCTAACGGAGGCTAACGCCGGCTGAAGCGGCTCAGGAAGCTACGCTAACGGACGCTAAAGCGGCTCCGGAGGCTACGCTAACGGAGGCTAACGCCGGCTGAAGCAGCTCCAGAGGCTACGCTAGCGTATCGCAGTGTGTGTATAAATATAATATATAGGTGTGTGTGTGTGTATATATTATATATTTATGTGTGTATATATATTTTATTTTGTTTATATTTTTGTCACGTTTCCTGTTTTTGGGGGGGAGATTGTCCGTTTTTATTGAATATCATGGTATATATATTTATGTATATTTTATATATTTTTATGTATATTTTTATATATATTTATGTATATTTTCATATATTTAATTTTTTGCTTATTTTTGGGGTATTTTCTCTTTTATTAGTAAGTTTCGTTGTATATAAAGGTGTGTGTGTGTGTGTGTGTGTGTGTGTGTGTGTGTGTGTGTGTGTGATAAAGTACCTTGACAACCGTTTGGTAACCGAGGAGTTTACGTAAACAATGGCAGATTATTTTCTGTTGTGTCACATTTTCTTGTTTGTGTATTTTTAACCTTTGTGTCGTCGTCCCGTTAAAATAAATAAACACTTTTATCAATGTCAACTTTTTTCTTACGTTTTCTTTTTCAAAACTTTATGCTGTTTTTTGACGTTTAACGCTACGTAACACTAACTTATTAACTTTAGTTCTAGTTATTTTAGGAATTTATGGTCAATAAACCTCATTTATAGGAAATTATACCTAATGTGTGAGTTAGAAAAGCAGAAATTAGGAATTATTGAGACTAAAATTAAAGGAATGGATGTTGATGATAATCACAGACTGGAATATGTCAACTTTTACTCAATACTATTTATATTTAATACCAATACTACTTTATATATACATACATACATATAATACTACTACTACTACATATAATACTAATACTATTTCAAAAACACTTCCATTTGTTTTACAATGCTATAAAATTTGTAAATTTCCTTCCATTTTTTGGGGGGATCAATAAAGCCCGTCTCTCTGTCTCTCTGTCTGTCTGTCTCTCTGTCTGTCTGTCTGTCTCTCTGTTTGTCTGTCTCTCTGTCTGTTTGTCTCTCTGTTTGTCTGTCTCTCTGTCTGTCTGTCTCTGTCTGTCTGTCTCTCTGTCTGTCTGTCTCTCTGTTTGTGTCTGTCTCTCTGTCTGTCTCTCTGTCTGTCTGTCTCTCTGTCTGTTTGTCTCTCTGTCTGTCTGTCTCTCTGTCTGTCTGTCTCTGTCTGTCTGTCTCTCTGTCTGTCTGTCTCTCTGTTTGTGTCTGTCTCTCTG
>NC_048418.1:736402-738571 GCF_013103735.1 Etheostoma cragini | reverse complement strand
GGGGATGGGGACACCGATGACTCACAGTTCACTCACCTCTGACACATTTACATTTTAAAAATTTACCAAATTTCTTTTGGACCACAGATTTTTACTCTGATTGGGAAACCTCCCCTTAGTTTTCTTTGGGGCTAACGGCCATCTGGCCTCTGCCCCCCCCCTAAATAAAAACATCAACTTTTTGGCAACTTTGATGCAAACAAACATCAAACGTGCCAAAAAATGTAACAAAGCAACAATTATTGGGGGAAAAAAGCTTTAAAAATGTCAAAAAAGTGCCAAAAACTCTGAAAAATTAAGCGAAGGAAGATGTTGAAATCTTCAAAAAGAGCGAGTAAGTAGATCTTTGAGTTATTATTATATGACATTATTCTGCCAGACTTATATCTGCTTATTTTAAATGTTTTCTTTTAAAACTAGATTCAAGATTTCTTTGTCATTCCACCGTACGCTGTAGTACAAAATTACATGCAAAGTTCACAGCTTTAAAAATACAGCACACTAACATTTAAAAACACCGTAGATACCTAAAAATAAAACAGGTAAAAGACAGGAAGTCCACCTGGGAGACCGGGGATCTCAACCGTCGCTTTAGACTCGCAGTAACACGGCAGGTGGCATGTCTGTTTCAAGGGAGGGGGGGGGGCTAATGTACAAAAGTAAAAAAAAAATACTTTAAAAAAAGTGAAGTAAAAAAAGTTTAAAAAAAAAAAAATGTTTTAAAAAAACTTTTTATTGAAGTACAATGAATGAAAAGTGAAAAATTAAATTAAACTAAAAAACAAAAGTAATGTAAGAAAGTAAATTAAAAAAAGTTAAATTAAAAAAAAAGTTTAAAAAAAAACAAATACTTTAAAAAAGTAATGGCAAAAAAAGTAAAAAATTAAAAAGTAAAAAAAGTTAAAAATTGTAATGTGAAAAAATAAATTAAATTTAAAAATAAAAGTAATGTAAGAAAGTAGATTATTTTTAAAATAAAGTCAAATTAAAAAAAGTTTTTAAAATACTTTAAAAAAGTAATGGAAAAAAAGTTACAAGTAAAAAAAAGTTAAAAATAAATAAAATTCATGTCAAAAAAAGTTGTAAAACAAAAGTTAAATAAAATGTAATTTTTTTTTGCCAAAAACAAAAAATTCTAGAAGGACACCATAGATACCTAAAAATAAAACAGGTAAAACACAGGAAGTCCACCTGGGAGACCAGGGATCTCAACCGTCGCTTTAGACTCGCAGTAACACGGAATGAAAAAAAAGTTAAAAAATTAAATAAAAAAAATCTTTAAAAAAAACAAATCTAAGAAATAATGTAATAAAAGTAGAAAGAAGTAAAATAATTATGTAAAAATCAAGTAATTTAAACAAAGTTTTGAAAAAAAAGTTTGAAAAATAGTACAAAAAATGTAATGTGAAAAAATAAATTAAATTTAAAAAAAAAGTAATGTATGAAAGTCAAATAAATAAAAAAGTTATAAAAATACTTTAAAAAGTTATGAAAAAAAAAAGTAAAAAATTTTTATGTAATAAAAGTCAAAAGTAGTAAAGAAAAATTATGTAAAAAATAAGTTATTTAAAAAAAGTTTGAAAAAAAAAAAAGTACAAAAAACGTCATGGAATTTTTCTTTACAAAATTTAATGCATAACAAAAGTAAAAGAAAATGTATGTATGTATTTTTCTAAAGTAAAAAAAAATAAACACTTTGAAAAAGTAAATTAAAAAAAGTACACAAAAAAAGTTTGAAAGAAAGTACAAAAAATTTAATGTGAAAAAAAAAATAAATAAAAAATAAAAGTAACGTAAGAAAGTAAATTAAAAAAAAATCATATTACAAAAAAAAAAAAAAAGTAAAACGGTACAAAAAAGTACTAAAAATGTAATGTGAACAAATAATATTAAACTAAAAAATAAAAGTAATGTAAGAAAGTAAATTTAAAAAAAAGTCAAAGTAAAAAAAAGTTAAAATAATTCAATGTATAACAAAAGTAAAATACAATTAAAAAAAAAAGGGGGGGGTTAGTGTAGTTCCATGAAACCAGTCCCCTCTCGCATGTTGTCTTCAAACCACAACAACACAAACGTCCCGTGTCATTGAACGCCTCGCTGGGCTTGTGGTCTGCAGACAGAGTTTCACTTTCTGCTCCGCGTGGGATATTTGGGGGGGGGGGGGGGGGG
>NC_048418.1:732621-735408 GCF_013103735.1 Etheostoma cragini | reverse complement strand
CCCCCCCCCCCCCCCCGTTGTTTCCACAGGTCCTGAGCATGAGCCCCCATCAGTGTGAAAGTCTTCTGTGGTTCCAGCTGCAGTCGGGGTCTCCAGGTACAGATCGCCATGACGACAGTCTCTCTGTTCTGCATCACTGGAGATGGGTTTTCCAGTCATGACGGCAGAGAGAGAGAGAGAGAGAGAGAGTATGAAGATTCATCTTGAGGACATCAAAGCACTTAAAAAGCTAAAAATACTGCAGCGTTTCCTGGGCTTTGAACGCACCACGGCGGGTTTTTCTAAGAATTACGCCGAGCTTTCAGAAGAGCTGCGGTTAGAGAGACAGACACTCTCACACTGAGAGACACTCTCACTCTGAGAGACACTCTGAGAGACACTCTCACTCTGAGAGACACTCTGAGAGACACTCTCACTCTGAGAGACACTCTCACACAGAGAGACACTCTGAGAGACACACTGAGAGACACTCTCACTCTGAGAGACACTCTCACACAGAGAGACACTCTGAGACACACTCTCACTCTGAGAGACACACTGAGAGACACTTTCACTCTGAGAGACACACTGAGGGACACTCTCACTCTGAGAGACACTTTCACTCTGAGAGACACTCTCACACTGAGAGACACTCTGAGACACACTCTCACTCTGAATAGAAGACAATGTCTTGTACAAGCACTTTGTCTTTTATTTAAGATTAGTTAGGGGATTTTCTGCCTTTAACCTTCATGTTGTCTTCATGTTGTCCTCATGTTGTCTTCATGTTGTCCTCATGTCTTCATGTTGTCTTCATGATGTCCTCATATTGCCCTCATGTTGTCCTCATATTGTCCCCATGTTGTCCTATATCAATGTTCTTTTTAATTCCCCAAAATAACACGATTGTAAAGTTCATAATCTAGTTTTACGTAGTGTTGAAAACGTCAAAGAAATCGTCACAATTGTTGAAGAATGCATGCTGGGAAACTGTAGTCCTAGTTTCCCAGCATGCATGGCTTTATGGTGGGAAGAAACCCTGAAGACAGGGCTATAGTCAAGTCCACCTTTGTCAAGTCAGACTCAAGACCTGGTTCCAAGAGGTTCGAGTCAAGACCGAGTCCAGGACAGAATAAAGGTCTTATGCATGACAGTATCAAGACAATCATTTTGGGTTTCACTTTCCACATTGGGCAAGACCAGCGGCCGAGACCGGGACAAGTCCGAGTCCAGATACCAGCGGGTCCAAGACCACAGAAAAACGGTCTTGAGTCTGGACTCGAGTCCTACAGCCCTGCATGAAGACATGCGCCCTAAGCTCAAAACTACCAGACACACACACACAGAAAGGCCCAGGATCCAAACCCACAACCTCCTTACTGCAAGGCAGACGCACTTACCACGTTGTGTGTCTGTGTGTGTGTGTGTGTGTGTGTGTGTGTGTGTGTGTGATATCACGCTGCTGACAAGGCGTCAGATGTGCACCCTGTTTACCCACAATGCCGAGCGGCGTTATCAAACAGAGGAGTGCTTCCTGCTTCCTGCTGGCATCGAACCCTCGGTCCCGGAGGAAGGAAACTCCTTATATGGGCGGCAGGTGTGTCACGTCACACCTGAGGGACCAAACTCAACGTTACACACAGCTCCAGACAGGAAGTCAGGGTTCTTTATCAGGTAATTATCAGGTAATTATCAGTTATTTATCAGGTAATTATCAGTTATTTATCAGTAAAATATCAGTTAATTATCAGTTAACTATCAGTCCTTCCAGAAAAATTAGTTTTTTTACATTTTTATTTTACTTTTGTTTGACATTACATTTTTGATAACTTTTAAAACTTTTTTTTAAACTTTTTAATTTTAAATTTTTTCACATTACATTTTTTTAAACTTTTTTTAAGCTTAAAAAAAAAATTACATACATTTTTTAGTACTTTTTAAATTTAGTTTTGTAATTAAAAAAAACAATTGTTTCACCTTTTTCACTTTTTTAACTTTTTTTAAATTAAATTTTTTTTAATGTATTTTTTCACATTAGATTTTTTTTTACATTATTTTTTAAAACTTGTTTTAAATTTTTTTACATTATTTTTTTTTCATACATAATTTCTTACTTTCTTTTCAGGTGTTTTGGAAGCTGCTAACATTTAATTTCCTCAAATACCGAATAGTAATGAGGTCATGAGCTGAAAGTAGAACAGACACCTGGATCATAAACCACACACACACACACACACACACACACACACACACACACACACACACACACACACACACACACACACACACACACACACACACACACACACACACACACACACATACACACACACACACAGACACACATACACACACATACACACACATACAAACACACACACACACACAGACACACACACACACACACACAGACACACACAGACACACATACACACACATACACACACATACAAACACACACACACACACAGACACACACACACACACACAGACACACACACACACACACACACAGTTTACAACATCTTGAACATCTAATCTGTAACCTTGTAAAGACTTTAAACACCAGGATAACAGTCTTCTGTCTCCATGGTGATCACCATCAGTGTGTCACCAGCGCCCCCTGCAGGCTGCACGGCTCATTACAGCCTGGAGATTATTATTATTATTATTATTATTATTATTATTATTATTATTATTATTATTATCATTATCATTATTATTATTATCATTATTATTATTATTATTATTATTATTATTATTATCATTATCATTATCATTATCATTATCATTATTATTATTATTATT
>NC_048418.1:728104-732521 GCF_013103735.1 Etheostoma cragini | reverse complement strand
AACATCTACACAACAACTACACAACATCTACAACTACACACAACAACTACACAACATCTACACAACAACTACACAACAACTACAACTACACAACAACTACACAACAACTACACAACAACTACACAACATCTACAACTACACAAAACAACTACACAACATCTACACAACAACTACACAACATCTACAACTACACAACATCTACAACTACACACAACAACTACACAACATCTACACAACATCTACAACTACACACAACAACTACACACAACAACTACACAACAACTACACAACAACTAAAACTACAACTACACAACAACTACACAACAACTACCCAACAACTACACAACAACTAAAACTACAACTACACAACATCTACACAACAACTACAAAACAACTAAAACTACAACTACACAACAACTACAACTACACACAACAACTACACAACAACTACAACTACACACAACTACAACTACACACTACAACTACAAAACAACTAGACAACAACTACAACTACACAACAACTACACAACAACTACAACTACACAACAACTACACAACAACTACACAAAATCTACACAACAACTAAAACTACACAACAACTACACAACATCTACACAACAACTACACAACAACTACAACTACACAACAACTACACACTACAACTACACAACAACTACAACTACACAACAACTACATAACAGCTGTACAACTACACACTACAACTACACAACAACTGCACAACAGCTGTACAACTAGACAACAACTACAACGCCACAACAAATAAAAACTACAACTACACAACAACTACACAACAACTACACAACAGCTGTAGTGCAACTACACAACAACTACAACTACACAACAACTACAACTACGCAACAACTACACAACAACTACACAACAACTACACACCAGCTGTACAACTACACAACAACTCTGCAACTACACAACAACTGTACAACTACACAACAACTCTGCAACTACAACTACACAACAGCTCTGCAACTACACAACAACTCTGCAACTACAACTACACAACAGCTGTACAACTACACAACAACTACACAACAGCTGTACAACTACACAACAGCTCTGCAACAACTACACAACAACTGCAACTACACAACAACTCTGCAACAACTACACAACAACTACAAGTACACAACAACTGCAACTACACAACAGCTCTGCAACAACTACAACTACACAACAGCTGTACAACTACACAACAACTACACAACAGCTCTGCAACTACACAACAACTACACAACAACTACACAACAGCTGTACAACTACACTCTAGTGTATACTTACTAATCCTGTTATTAAACTGTTATTGGACAGATATTTCTTATTCTACTTCTTCTGACACCATTCTGTTTTTTTTACTTTTTGATGCGTTTGATGTATTTGATGTTTTTGATGCGTTTGATGCGTTTGATGCGTTTGATGCGTTTGATGTTTTTGATGCGTTTGATGCGTTTGTCGGGTTATTTGTAACATTTTTTACGCTTTCTTCAAAGGCGTTTGGCGCATTTTTCCTACATTTTTGGCCTGAACAAAAGCGACGAAAATTAGACAAAAAGGCAACAAAACAGTTTCTGCCGATGTTCTGTAACCCTGGTCGTCAACAGGGACCCAGACCGGACAGATAGTCTAGCTAGGGGTCTGGATTTACCCTGCAGAGACCTGAGGACCAGGTCACCATAGTCCCACGTCTGCAGTTACCATGACAACAAGACCACAACAAAGGCATCAAATAGGCATCAAATAGGCGACAAATAGGTGATGAAAAGGTGGCGACAAAAAGCGATTATAACGCGAAAAAATCTCAAAAAGTGTTAAAAATTGCATCAAAAAGTGTTAAAACTGCATCCAAAAATGTTAAAAACAGCATAAAAAGGGTAATAGAAGGAAGAATTTACTTTATATTTCAGTATAGAAGTACATGTTAAAGTACATCACTTTGTAACAGACAACAATCAACTCATTCATTATCATTGACGGTAAAAAATAAAACATCACATCGGTGGAATCCTACATTTCCCATGCTGCCCAGCGCACACGGAAGTACGTCATCAAGCGTGACCTTGGTGTACTTCTTCACTGGTTTTCTAACAGACGAAGAGGACGAGCATGGCGAATAAAGATCCCGGTGTAAGTGTTTCTTTTTCAACTTTGAATGAATTAACACATCACGTTCGTGCCTTCAGCTCGGTCACACCGCGCGGCCGTTTGTAGTTCTTTACTCGCCCGTCCCTGACATAATTAGCATTTAGCGTTTTTAAAACGACAAGTCATCCACGTGAATCAGGCTGATAAGCTAACGTTAGCTTACAGTTACAGTCAGTGTTAGGTAAGTTGTATTATTTAAGCCTCAGGTCAAATATAAAGACTGATACTAAAGGAATATCCTTTTTTTTAAACATATTAATGTCGGTTTGCTTACATTTCACAAACCAATGTCTGTAGTAAGCCTTGTTCACTACAGTAATCGATGACGCCAGTTTCCGTTGTAAAATCTAACAAATTAACATTCACTCGCTAATTGAAACATGCACGCGCATTGTAATGAATGCTTTCCGCATGTCTAGACTTTTATAGGATATACTCTTCAATTCGGCATACCCTGTAGTACATTAAGCTGCTCAGCCGTCTTCACAAACAGTATTTGTGCCAAGTGATGCACCTGAATCCGCTTATGTTACTCGGCGGTTGGCATCCACAAATACTACGAGCAACCATTTGGAAATGTGATATTCTATCCAACTAACGGCGCTTTGTTGTTTATGTGTAAGCCGAATGAAAGAGTAGACCTAATAAATTAAGAACAGAACATCAGCGATGTCTGGATGTGTGATTAATTTGCTTTTGTGCCAGGCAATGTTAAAGCAACGAACGCGTGAACGGAGATTGGTCGTGATGCTGCGACACATGTTAAACGGCGGTTGACACCCAGAAGTAGTACAAGCAAAATGCTGATATTCTACCACAGTAATTACGCTTTGAGGGGTTATCTGAAAGCCGATTTAAAGATTAGAGTTTATAAATGTATAACAGGTCATTTGTGACGTCTACATATATGAGTAATTTGCTTAACTGCTAGTAAATGTTAAAACAACCGGACTTTTGAATGGAGCTTTGCCCGCGACGCTGCGCACATATGAAATGTTTTTGTGGCCGGGAACAGTCGTTGGGAGGTGTCGACCTTCATGATCACCCATCGGTACAAAGGTCACCCATGACTGTGTAACCAGTTTCAACTATTAAGGACTTTTCTGCCCAAATCAGCCATTTTAGTGTGCTTGTCTGTCTATTTCCTTTGTTTTCATGTATGCACCAAACTCCTTGGAAGTGCTTCTTACCTGCCAATAAAACAAAATATCAGATTCTGTGTTTCCGCGTCAACATGTCGGTGCTAAAGGTCTGAAAGCCGTGTCTGTGTTTCAGGGTTTCCTGCAGCAGCTGCGGCAGATAGCAGCCAGGATGTCTGCAGGATCTCGGGGCGCAGGAATCGGACTCAAGCTGCTGATCGGAGCTGGAGCGCTGGCCTACGGGGTCAAGGAAGCAACATACACAGGTAGGCCACCGCCTCCTGGGCACTGCCAGGTGCTCTGGAGCAAGGCACCGCAGGGTGTTACTGTTGTTTTTAGTACGTTACTGTTGTTTTTAGTGTGTTACTGTTGTTTTTAGTGTGTTATTCTTATGTTATTGTGGTTTTTAGTATGTTATTGTTGTTTTTAGTGTGTTATTCTTATGTTATTGTGGTTTTTAGTGTTATTGTTGTTTTTAGTGTGTTATTCTTATGTTATTGTTGTTTTTAGTGTTATTGTTGTTTTTAGTGTGTTGTTATTGTGGTTTTTAGTACGTTACTGTTGTTTTTAGTGTGTTACTGTTGTTTTTAGTGTGTTACTGTTGTTTTTAGTGTGTTATTCTTATGTTATTGTGGTTTTTAGTGTTATTGTTGTTTTTAGTGTGTTATTGTGGTTTTTAGTATGTTATTGTTGTTTTTAGTGTGTTATTCTTATGTTATTGTTGTTTTTAGTGTGTTGTTGTTTTTAGTGTGTTATTGTTGTTTTTAGTGTGTTATTCTTATGTTATTGTTGTTTTTAGTGTGTTATTGTTGTTTTTAGTGTGTTATTCGGTGGAGCTCAGACGTGATGCGTGTGTGTGTCTTGCAGTTGAAGGAGGACAGCGAGCGATCATCTTCAACAGGATCGGAGGGATGCAGATGGACACGGTCCTCTCAGAGGGACTCCACTTCAGGTTAGAGACCTCTGGTTAGAGACCTATACTTCAGGTTAGAGACCTCTCCTCCACCTCTGGTTAGAGACCTCTAGTTAGAGACCTCTACTTCAGGTTAGAGACCTCTGGTTAGAGACCTCTACTTCAGGTCAGAGACCTCTCCTCCACCTCA
>NC_048418.1:723422-728004 GCF_013103735.1 Etheostoma cragini | reverse complement strand
GGGGGGGGGGGGGTTAGGAGGGCTTCAGTCTGTCTGGGTGGATCCTCCAGACCAGACATGTCAGGTCCTGCACGCGCTCCCCAACCCACCGCAGTCTCCTCCAGTCTGGTGTCCCTGGTACTGTTGGGTTATCGCGGTATTAAGTCACTTCCGGGATGTTTAGAGTCGTCATGTCTGGGTTGGGGGGGTACGCCTACTTAAATAAAAGTACTTTTATTGTTTAAGTACTTTTATTGTTAAAGTACTCTGTTGTAGTAAAAGTACTGTGTTGAACACGTTGAGTAACAGAAGCCCACTACCAGGAGGAGGTCTGCAGAGTCCAGATCAGAAGAAGACCTCCACCCTCTCTAATCCTGGGCTTTAGGTTTTTATTAAATCACTTCTGGAGAGTCTACTGTGTACTACTGTGTACTAGTGTCTACTAGTGTGTACTACTGTGTATTACTGTGTACTAGTGTCTACTAGTGTGTACTACTGTGTACTACTGTGCACTAGTGTCTACTAGTGTGTACTACTGTGTACTACTGTGTACTAGTGTCTACTAGTTTGTACTACTGTGTACTACTGTGTACTAGTGTGTACTACTGTGTACTACTGTGCACTGTGTACTACTGTGCACTACTGTGTACTACTGTGTACTATACTGTGTACTAGTCTGCACTACTGTGCACTAGTGTGTACTACTGTGTACTACTGTGTACTAGTCTGCACTACTGTGTACTACTGTGTACTAGTGTGTAAGACTGTGCACTACTGTGTACTAGTGTGTTTTACTGTGTACTACTGTGTAGTACTGTGTACTACTGTGCACTACTGTGCACTACTGTGTACTACTGTGTAATACTGTGCACTACTGTGAAGTACTGTGCATTACTGTGTACTACTGTGCACTACTGTGTACTACTGTGCACTACTGTGTACTACTGTGTACTACTGTGTACTAGTGTGTACTACTTTGTTCTGTGCACTACTGTGCACTACTGTGCACTACTGTGTACTACTGTGTACTACTGTGCACTACTGTGTACTACTGTGTACTACTGAAGAAATGTACTGCTGGGAGAAGTATTCAGATCCTTTAGGGGGACTCAACCCTCCTGGGGTCCTCCTTTGGTTCTCCTGGGGTTCCCCTGGGGTCCTCCTTTGGTTCTCCTGGGGTTCTCCTGGGGTCCTCCTGGGGTCCTCCTGGGGTCCTCCTGGGGTCCTCCTTGGGTCCTCCTTGGGTCCTCCTGGGGTCCTCCTGGGGTCCTCCTTGGGTCCTCCTGGGGTCCTCCTGGGGTTCTCCTGGGGTCCTCCTGGGGTTCTCCTGGGGTCCTCCTGGGGTTCTCCTGGGGTTCTCCTGGGGTCCTCCTGGGGTTCTCCTGGGGTCCTCCTGGGGTTCTCCTGGGGTTCCCCTGGGGTTCTCCTGGGGTCCTCCTTGGGTTCTCCTGGGGTCCTCGGATCAAATTTGACCCCCTTTAAAAAATATCTATGTCTACGTTTCAGTTTTTTTAATCCCAAATAACAGGCCTTCAAAATAAGAGCTGAAAATGTCAACATTAGAAATATCAATAACTGGAAAAAAAACATCAAAAAACACCCAAAAAGCACCCGCAACAGTGAAAAAGTGACTAAAATGTCAGAAGAAGTGATGATAATGTTGAAAGAAACTTTTTATTTTCCTGGTTGATGAAAGGACAACACACTGGTTTTAACTAGTTACCATAGAAACAGGCTGGATTCCTTAAAACGCTCGTTATAAATACTATTAATCACTTTTGTTACATACTTTCAGTCACAATAACTCTGCTTTATTAACTCTAATATTAGGTATAATTATTTTTAAATGAGGGTTATTGACCATGGATACCAGAAAGTATAAAACTAGTAATGTAGTGGTCGTGGAAACTAAAAAAAATACTGACAAAGGGACAAAAATGTCCAATTTATGTCCATTTTTGACCTGAAAAGACAACACAAGGATTAAAGAAAAGTAAAAGTACTGTATTACAAGCAGTGTGTAGTCTCATGTGTGTAGTGGGTATACTGTACTGCATACTGTACTGCATGGGCTTATTCTCAGTATATGGGTCAGAATGGGTCTTTTGGGGGGGGGGGATTTCATCGTGGGGGGGTCTGGGTGTCCCCCCCCCCCCCCCCCCCCCCCCCCCCCCCCCGCGCCCCCCCCCCCAGGGAAATGTCTTCATTAGCATATATGATAATTCAAAATATGTCCAATTACCGGGGAAAGGACGTTGTTGTGTGTCAGTATTTATAATTAATGTAATTTAATTTAGTGGGTACATGGAAAACTGGAGCGTTCTCAGTGGGAATACTGCGAATACCTGAGTATCACGTAGACTGCAGTACTGGGTACTAGTACAGTAAGTAAAAGTACTGTGTGTAGCTGAAGTTAATGATAGATAGATCCCAATAAAATGGGAAATTATAGTGTTACAGCAGCAAAATGGTAATAAATAATTATATTATACAACAATATACTGTAAATATAATGAAATACTGGGATACAGTACACATACATACAGTATACATGAAGTAATACTAGGAGTACATAAAGTACACTTTATAGTACAAAAAGTACATTTTATATTACATAAATTATATTTTACAGTACATAAAGCACATTTTATAGTAAATAAAGTACATTTTATAGTAAATAAAGTACATTTTACAGTACATAAAGCACATTTTATAGTACAAAAAGTACATTTTATAGTAAATAAAGTACATTTTATAGTACATAAAGTACATTTTATAGTACAAAAGTACATTTTTAGGCGTTATCTGGTGGTTTCCTGGCGGCTTTACACCCAAATATTAAAAAGAGAAGTCAGACAGCTGGGAGCCCAAATACAGAAGTTATGAACACAGATACTGGAAATGCATTAAGTATGTTCTTAATTAACCTAATAAACTGCTGTATATCTACACATATATATACATATATCTATATATATATATATGTACATATATATACATATATCTATATATATATATCTACATATATGTAGATATATATATATAGATATATGTGTGTATACCGGTGTATTCTTTGCATGCTCCATGAAGAAGTAATTGTAGTTATTATTATAATATAATTATTATTAATTGCAGAAATTAATATTTAACCCTCGTGTTGCAACGTTGTGTTTTTCTGGATGAAATGTTGACATTTTGTTTTTTTTTCTACACTTTTATCGACGTTTTTTGTCTTCTTCCAAATTTTGTTGTAATATTTTAAGTTGTTTTTTTACTTTTGTTTTTGTCAATTTTAACAATGTTTTTGTCACTTTTCCTGATTTTTTTTGTCACTTTTTCTAGTTTTTTTGTCACTTTTTAATATGTTTTTGATTTTTTTTGGTCATTTTTTTAACTTCAAGTTTTTATCGCTTTTTGCAAAAAAATGTAACGTTTGATTATAATCTTTCCCATTTATTTTGGTAATTTCTTTTACAAGTTTTTGTGGCTTTTTACAAATTTCTTGATGTTTTTTGTCACATTCTCACAGCTTTTTGGTAACAGTTTTTGCAAATTTTTGTAGTTTTTTGTAGTTTTTGTTGCTTTTTTCAAAAATGTGTTGAATGTTTTTATGTTCTTTGTCACTTTTTACAAAGTTTTTGTCCGTTTTCCAACAATGTTTTTAATGTATTTTGTCGGTTTTATTTACAAGTTTTTTGTAAGAATTTTTTTCTTTGTTTTCTAAATTTTTTTTGTCACTTTTAACAATAATTTTGATGTTTTTTTGTCACTTTTCCATTTCTTCCCTCCAACACAGAGTAATATTCAAATTTTGATGAAGCTCCGAACGTTTGGATGTTTATTCAGTGTGTGAACAAGAAGAGACAAAAGTCTGCAAAGTGTCAAAAGACTGAGAACACTGTCTGTCCCCCAGCGAGTCGTCTTTCTCACCTGATCCGAGCCGTCTGCTCGACTTCCTCTCCTTTAAATATAGACCCAACGTTCAGAGACGTCCTCACTTCCTCTTTCTGAGCTTAGTGAAGAGAAGACGTTTAGAGAAGAGAAGACGTTTAGAGAAGAGAAGACGTTTTGTCCTCATTTTGTCCTCATGTTGTCCTCATGTTGTCTTCATGTTGCCCTCATGTTGTCCTCATGTTGTCCTCATGTTGTCTTCCTGTAGCACTCATGTTGTCCCCATGTTGTCCTCATGTTGTCCTTGTGTTGCCCTTGGGTTGCCCTCATGTTGTCCTCATGTTGCCCTCATGTTGTCCCTATGTTGTCCTCATGTTGTCCTCATGTTGTCCTCATGTTGTCCTTGTGTTGCCCTTGTGTTGCCCTCATGTTGTCCCCATGTTGTCCTCATGTTGTCCTCATGTTGTCTTCATGTAGCACTCATGTTGTCCTTGTGTTGCCCTCATGTTTCCCTAATGTTGTCCCCATGTTGCCCTCATGTTGTCCTCATGTTTCCCTAATGTTGTCCCCATGTTGTCCTCATGTTGTCTTCATGTAGCACTCATGTTGTCCTTGTGTTGTCCTTTTGTTGTCCTCATGTTGTCCTCATGTTGTCCCCATGTTGTCCTCATGTTGTCTTCATGTTGCCCTCATGTTGTCCCCATGTTGTCCT
>NC_048418.1:718343-721781 GCF_013103735.1 Etheostoma cragini | reverse complement strand
TGACCCGGACAGCGCCGGTCAACAACCTGCCGACCCAGATAAAGCCGGTCAACAACCTGCCGACCCAGATAAAGCCGGTCAACAACCTGCCGACCCAGATAGCGCCGGACTACAACATGTTGACCCAGACCGCGCTGGACTACAACCTGGTCGACCCAGGTAGCGCTGGACTACAACTTGTTGACCCGGACAGCGCCGGTCAACAACCTGCCGACCCAGATAAAGCCGGTCAACAACCTGCCGACCCAGATAAAGCCGGACTACAACATGTTGACCCAGACCGCGCCGGTCTACAACCTGGTCGACCCACGAGTCTTGCCACGAGTCAGCGACCTCGCCAGACTTTTTTTTTTTTTTACATCTTTTCACATTTTGGTCCCTTTTGAATTTTTCTCTTTTTTTTTTACACTTTAAAGTTCATTTAAAAATTGTTTTTCTCAAAATTTGTGGGTTTTTCATCAATGTTTTTTTCTCCATTTGTCCCTTTTTGGGGCATTTTTGTAACTTTTTTCTACATCTTTTCACATTTTTTTCTTCGAAAGGAGCGTTGTTGAGAACCAGACATTTTTTTAAAATTTTTACCCAAATTATGAAAGCTTTTTTTGGTCACTTTTTTTTAACATCTTTTCACTTTTGACATTTTTCTCTTTTTTTCAAGTTCTTTTAACAAATGTTTTTTAACCAACATTTTTAAAGTTTTTTTTTTTTTTTAACATTTGTCACTTTTTGGTCAGTAGTTACTTTTTTCGACATCTTCAAATTTTTTAAAGTTCTCTTACCAATTGTTTCTTCCCCAAATGCTATAAAATTGACAAAAAAACAAATCCAATGAAAGTATTAAACGGATTAATGTAACGTGTGAGGAGCTTTGTCGGGAAACATCCACGTTACTTTATAGGAATTTCCTTTTGAAAGAAACCCAAATTTCAAATATATACAAATAGGGGTAAAATTTGAAAAACTGTTTTTTCACCAAATTTTTTCTTTTGGTCACTTTTTGGGGCATTTCAGTTACTTTTTTGGACAACTTTTCACATTTTTTTTCTTCGGAGGAGCTTGTTGGGAACCAGACGTTTTTGTGAATTTTGTCCCACAATTTCGAAAGCAATTTTTTTGGTCACTTTTGAAAGCTTTTTTATTTTTTTTTTTACATCTTTTCACTTTTGCCATTTTTCTCTTTTTTTCAAGTTTTTTTAACAAATGTTTTTAACCATTTGTTTAAAACAAACCATTTGTTTTGTTTTTTTAACATTTGTCACTTTTTGGTCAGTAGTTACTTTTTTTCGACATCTTCAAATTTTTTTCTTCTATACACTTTTTTTTTACAGTTCTTTTACCAGTTGTTTCTTCCCCAAATGCTATACAATTGACAAAAAAACCCAAATCCAGTGAAAGTAGAGACCTGACTATTAATGTAACGTGTGAGGAGCGTTGTCGGGAACCATCCACGTTACTTTAGAGGAATTTCCTTTTGAAATATATGCAAATAGGGGTAAATAGGGGTAAAATTTGAAAAACAATTGTTTTTTCACCAAAATTGTTAGTTTTTTTTCATTTTTATTTTTACATTTGTCACTTTTTTGGGCATTAATTAATTCTTTCCGAAATTTTCTTCTTCAGAGGAGCTTGTTGGGAACCAGAATTTTTTGTGAATTCTTATCCAAACTTGTAAAGGTTTTTTTTTGTCACTTTAAAAATTACAACTTTTCACTTTTGACATTTTTCTTTTATTCAAGTTCTTTTAACAATTGTTTTTTCACCAACATTTTTAAAGTTTTTTTTTTTTTTACATTTGTCACTTTTTGGGGCATTAGTTAATTTTTTTGACATCTTCACATTTTTTTCTTCGGAGGAGCTTGTTGGGAACCAGAAATCTTTGTGAATTTTTACCGAAACTTTGAACGCTGTTTTTTTTGTCACTTTTAAAAAAAATTACAACTTTTCACTTTTGACATTTTTCTTTTTTTTGGGCACTAGTTACTTTTTTCGACATCTTCACATTTTTTTCTTCTTTACACTTTTTTTAAATTTCTTTTACTAGTTGTTTCTTCCCCAAATGCTATACAATATGTCAAAAAAAAATTAAAAAATCCAGTGAAGGTAGAGACCTGACTATTAATGTAACGTGTGAGGAGCGTTGTCGGGAACCATCCACGTTACTTTTTAGGAATTTCCTTTTGAAAGAAAACCCAAATTTCAGATACAGAAACATTGTTATAAATGGGTCAAATTGGACCCGAGGGGGTTAAAACCAACGCTCCACTCCTGCCAACCGGAGCAGACGACCAATCACAGAAGGCCGAGGGTTAGTTTCAAACTCTTTATTTCCTCTTTAATGTTCTGCATGTTGATGTGTGAGTGAGTCCGAGCGTCTACGTATTCATATTTAATCTTTCCAGGGTTGAAAAGGCTTTTTTATTCACAAATAATGTTCTGAAAAGCAAAAAAAAAGGCAGTAAACTACAGATGACTTTATATTTATATATAAAAAAAAACAAACAAAAAAAAACAGCGGGAGAAAGGTTAAGACTTCGGCCGACCCCGGAGCAACCAGAACCAGTGGATCCGTGGCGGTGAGACCGCGCGTTAGAGTCCGTTTGGGGGGCAGATTCACAGATAAACCTGACGTAGAGTTGACGGCGGTCTGGGGGGACGGGGGACGGGGGGCTACGAAGACGCTTTCTGCCCGAAGACGAGGACCAGATGACGTCCTCCTACTTCCCCAGCAACAAGCTGAAGGAGTTAAAGAGATTTAAAGTTACAACATTGGGATTATAAAACTGGCGGGGTTTTTCAGAAAACTGTATTTTATTTGTATAACTTTAAACGTTAGCATGGGTGTGTAATATTTCTCAAGCCACTAAATACACACACACACACACACGTTTGTGTACTTTACAAAAAGGGTTGTGTAGACTCACTGTAAATTGTCGCTGGCCTGCACGTTGAGCACCAGGCTGTCGGCGTTCAGGTAGACCTTGTTCTGGGACTGAGACATCTGCAGGGGACACACACACACAGAGAGGGGGGGGGAGAGAGAGAGAGAGAGAGAGAGAGAGAGAGAGAGAGAGAGAGAGAGAGAGAGAGAGAGAGAGAGAGAGAGAGAGAGAGAGAGAGACGTTATGAGTGTAAACCCAGGTGGAAAGTTCCGGTGCGATCAGGCCTGGCTGAGGACAATTGGGACATTGTCCTCGCGGGGACACTGAGCCGATTCACAGCGCCGGGAGCGCTGCTGAGGCCCCCCCCCCGCAGCTCGCCCCCGTACAGGAAACGCACGCCACTGCCGCATGACGTGACTAATCTACAGCCGCTCTGCGGTGAGGTCACACCGATGCACCGACCCGTTAACCCCGCGTTGTCTAACATGGAGTCTGGTGGAGATATGCTGCTCTATACACGCTAAAAGTAGTGATTATTTACATGGAGTCTGGTGGAGAT
>NC_048418.1:716976-718243 GCF_013103735.1 Etheostoma cragini | reverse complement strand
ATAGACCTTAGTGGTCCCTAATACTGTATCTGAAGTCTCTTTATATAGACCTTAGTGGTCCCTAATCCTGTATCTGAGAACCCTTAAAGCTGCATTATATCTGATCTCCTGCAGGGGGCGACACATGAAGATAAAAAGGAGGTCTGTTCTGTAGAAGTCTCTGAGAAAATGATGATGTTCATATCTTGATTTATGGTCTCGTTGATTTTAAAACCTTCTGGGAATCCGCTGGATGACATAGTTTTGGGTCGGATTCCAACGATCTTTCGCTCCCTTTGTGTTGGCGTAATGAACTCCGGCGATTTTGGAAACATTGCGAGCTAACGAGCTAACGAGCTACACGCTAAAAACATTTTGAAAAAAATTTGGATGGTGCAACAAGGCAAGGATTATTTCAGTGAATATCTGTACCAAAGAAGATGTTTAGGGGAGCGCCCGGGTGGCCCAGTTGGTAGAGCGGGCGCCCAAATATAGAAGACTCCTTGACACAGCAGGCCAGGGGTTCAACTCCCACCTGCAGCCCTTTGATGCATGACACCCCCCCCCCCCTCCCCTTTCATGTCTTCAACTGTCCTGTCATCAAAGGCCTCAAATGGCCCAAAAATATCTTTAAAACTCATAAATACACATTATAGGGAAATAGGGACGTGCTAGCAGTGAGCTAGCATGTGATGCTAATGACTTATCCAGCTGCCCTGACGTGATGCTAAGGTGTGTGGGGGGGGGGGGGGCGGGGTTTTACCTGGATTGGGGGGTAAGGGTTGGAGGAGCAGGAGGGGAGGGGGCTGTCCTCGCCGTGGGTATAGAGGGTGGAGGATGTGGGGGAGGGGAGCTCCGGGAGGTGCTGCTGTCCTAACGCTGAGGAACCATCAGAGAGGCACTCCAGAGACGCTACCTACGGGACACAGGAGGACAGACGGAGGCTCGCAAGGGTCAAAACACAGAGAAGGCAAAGCAGGAGAGACAGTCATCTTAGAGACAGAGAGGACAGAGGAGACAGAGGGGACAGAAGGGACAGAGAGGACAGAGGGGACAGAGAGGACAGAGAGGAAGGAGGGGACAGAGGTGACAGAGAGGACAGAGGGGACAGATGAGACAGAGAGAACAGAGGACAGAGGGGACAGAGAGGACAGAGGGGACAGATGAGACAGAGAGAACAGAGGACAGAGAGGAAGGAGAGGACAGAGGAGACAGAGGGGACAGAGAGGACAGAAAGGAAGGAGGGGACAGAGGAGACAGAGAGGAAGGAGAGGACAGAGAGGACAGA
>NC_048418.1:712581-716876 GCF_013103735.1 Etheostoma cragini | reverse complement strand
ACACACACACACACACACACACACACACACACATACACACAGATAAACTTAATCACACACACACACACACACACACACTCACTCTCACACACACACAAACACAGATACAACTCCCTGGTACCTGCTAGCAGGTACTTTTTGGAGTACTACCTCAGTCGTGTCGCCAAGCTGCTGAAGAGAACACCTGCAGACTGCTGATTGGTCGGAGAGAACCCTCGCTAATCACTGCAGACTGCTGATTGGTCGGAGAGAACCCTCGCTAATCACTGCAGACTGCTGATTGGTCGGAGAGAATCATGTCTAATCACTGCGTCATCATCACTAGCGACATAAGAGGGGGGGGGGGTAGCATCCCAGATGCTAAAGGTCAGGGGAGAGGTTGAATGTATTTTTATGTGAAGGGCTTTAGGACCCAGAGGACACCTCAGCCGGTCTGCTGTACGAGACCTGGGAGGAAATCTCAAATTACCCCCCCTCCCCCCACATCCAGCTATGTGTGTGTTTACATGCATGCATGCGTGCGTTGGTTTGTGCATGTGTGTGTGAGTAAGTGCGTATGTCTGTGTGTGTGTGTGAGTGAGTGTGTGATTATGCATGGGTGCATGCATGCATGCGTGTGTAGGTGTATGCATGCCTGCATGCGTGTTTGCGTGTGTGTGCGTGTGTGCGTGTGTGTGTGCATGTGTGCGTGCGTGCATGTGTGTGTGCGTGTGGGCCTGTGTGTGTGTATGCGTGTGTGTGTGTGTGTGTGTGTGTGGGTGCGTGTGTGCCTGTGTGTCTGTGTGTGTGTGTGTGTGTGTGTGTGTGTGTGTATGTGTCTGCGTGCGTGTGTGTGTGCTGTTAGCCTGGCTGTTATAGCCTACGTAGACGTATAGATACGTAAATATGTAAATATGTAGATATGTAAATACAAAAATATGTAGATATGTAAATATCTAGATATCTAAATATGAAAATATGTAGATATGTAAATATGTAGATATGTAAATACAAAAATATGTAGATATGTAAATATGTAAATATGTGGATTTAAATATGTAGATATGCAGATACGTAAATACGTAAATATGTAAATATGTAGATATGTAAATATGTAGATATGTAAATATGTATATATGTAGATATGTATATATGTAGATATGTAAATATGTAGATATGTAAATATGTAGATATGTAAATATGTAGATATGTAGATAGATAAATATGTAGATATGTAAATATGTAGATATGTAAATATGTAGATATGTAAATATGTAAATATGTAGATATGTAAATATGTAGATATGTAAATATGTAGATATGTAAATATGTAAATATGTAGATATGTAGATATGTAGATAGGTAAATATGTAGATATGTAAATATGTAAATATGTAGATATGTAGATATGTAGATATGTAAATATGTAAATATGTAGATATGTAGATATGTAAATATGTAGATATGTAAATATGTAAATATGTAGATATGTAGATATGTAAATATGTAGATATGTAGATATGTAGATATGTAGATATGTAAATATGTAGATATGTAGATATGTAGATATAGTAAAACTGTTACTCTGACAGAAAAACGTTATTCGGAGGCCCGACATGGTTTTTAAAGGCTGGTGGTTTGAGCTCAGATCCGTTTTGGGGGTTCCTGCAGGTTCCTGGTGGACCTGGACTCGCCTTCTGTTGGTGAGAACAACAACAACCTTCAGGAGAAAACTCCTCATCACAAGGAGAAGGGGAGCAGAGACTGGACCTGGAGCCCACGTGTCCCACAAAACCAGGCGCCTCTGAACACAACACGGAACACCAGAACCTTTTGGAGTGTTTTCTGAGTGAGTGTGTGTGTGTGTGTGTGTGTATATCTGTGAAAGTGAGTGAGTGAGTGTGTGTGTGTATGTGTGTGTGTGTGTGTGAGTGTGTGTATTTGTGTGAGTGAGTGAGGGAGTGTGTGTGTGTGTGTTTGTGTGTGTATACGTGTATATCTTTGTAAGTGAGTGAATGTGTGTGTGTGTATCTGTATGTATATCTGTGTGTGTGTGTGTATATAACTGTGTGTGTGTGTGTCTCTGAGTGAGTGTGTGTGTGTGTGTGTGTGTGTGTGTCTGTGTGTGTCTCTGAGTGAGTGTGTGTGTGTGTGTGTGTATGTGTGTATATCTGTGTGTGTGTGTGTATAACTGTGTGTGTGTGTGAGTGTGTCTCTGAGTGAGTGCGTGTGTGTGTGTGTGTGTGTGTCTCTGAGCGAGTGTGTGTTTGTCTATCTGTGTGTGTGTGTGTGTGTGTGTGTGTGTGTGTTTATGTGTGTATCTGTGTCTATCTGTATGTGTGTGTGTGTGTGTGTGTGTGTGTGTGTGTGTGTGTGTGTGTTTCATCCCTCTCCACAATGAAACCCATCAGTATGATTAATAACTAGCTTCTCTATCCAATAACAGCGTGAGTCCACCTGCTGATATTACTCCGAATTAACGGCTCATATAACCGGTGTGTTCTGGTTGGAGATTCACAAACAGGCCTTAACGATGTCATACACCCAATTTCCAGATTTAACCCTTGTGTTGTCTTCCGTCAAAAATGAAAATCAACACTTTTATTGAGGCTTTTTATCAACGTTTTTATCTTTTTCTCACATTTTTGATCCTTCATTTTTATTTTTTTCAATGTTTGTCACTTTTTTTGACGTTCAACACTACGTAACACTAACTTATTAACTTTAGCTTTACAGTTATTTTAGGAATTTATGGTCAATAAACCTCATTTATAGGAAATTATACCTAATGTTTGAGTTAGAAAAGCAGAAATTAGGAATTATTGAGACTAAAATTAAAGGAATGGATGTTGATGATAATCACAGACTGGAATATGTCAACTTTTACTCAATACTATTTCAAAAACACTTCCATTTGTTTTACACACTAGTTACTTTGGTTACTAGTTACTTTAGTTACTTGGCTAAATTTCCAAGGGACAGGGACAAAAAGAGTCAGAAAAGAGACAAAAGACAGAAAAGTTAAAAAAATGTCTCAAAAAAGGTCAAAGAAAGGACGAAAAACAGGAAACGGTGAAAAACTTTAAAAAATGGGGAAAAAGGTTGATAACAGCAACAGGAAGGACGGAGGGACTGAGAGACAGACAGACAGAGAGACAGACAGACAGAGAGACGGCGTGACGGAGGAACTGGGACAGCGTCCCCACGGAGCCTCATGGGACAGAGAAGCAGGTTAATGAGCTCAATCAGATCAGCTGATTAACAAGGAGAGCTCAGAGAGAGACAGACAGGGAGACAGACAGGGAGACAGGGAGACAGGGAGACATGGAGACAGACAGTGAGACAGACAGGGAGACAGACAGGGAGACAGGGAGACATGTAGACAGACAGGGAGACAGACAGGGAGACAGGGAGACATGTAGACAGACAGGGAGACAGACAGGGAGACATGGAGACAGACAGGGAGACAGACAGGGAGACAGACAGGGAGACAGGGAGACATGGAGACAGACAGGGAGACAGACAGGGAGACATGGAGACAGACAGTGAGACAGACAGGGAGACAGGGAGACAGGTAGACAGACAGGAAGACAGACAGGGAGACAGACAGGGAGACAGGGAGACAGGTAGACAGACAGGGAGACAGACATGGAGAGAGAGAGACAGACAGAGAGACAGGGAGACAGACATGGAGAGAGAGAGACAGACAGAGAGACAGGGAGACAGACACAGAGACAGACAGGGAGACAGACATGGAGAGAGAGAGACAGACAGAGAGACTGGGAGACAGACAGAGAGACAGGGAGACAGACACAGAGACAGACAGGGAGACAGACAGAGAGACAGGGAGAGAGAGACACATAGACAGACAGACGGACGGTTTCTGACCCTGATGAGGTGTCCCCAGGGGGCTGGGGGGGGGGCTGTGACCTTTGACCTTTAACCTTTGACCCCTGGCGCTCTCAGTAGCAGCTGTGACATCATCAGTCTAACGACCAATCAACGGGCAGGAAGCAGCTCAATCAATATTAAACTAATGACTCATTGTTTTTATTAATTTAGGAAGACCGGTGTGATGTCATCATGTTACATGGGGACATGTCCTAGTGTCTTCTCCCCTCAGGGACACTGAATGTCTTTGAGTTGGGGACAAAACGAGACATTTGAGACAAAATTTAAATTGATTAATTGAGAAAATAGCTGATTCCCAGCCAATAGGAGAGATAGGAATCAGTCAGGCTCTCTCATTGGCTGGGATTATTTTAGCACATTTGGTCTCGAGCGCCGTCACCCCCCCCCCTCCCCCCCCCCCCCCC
>NC_048418.1:709018-712481 GCF_013103735.1 Etheostoma cragini | reverse complement strand
TGAATAAAAACAGGAAGTGTGCAGAGCTTCCTCATTCTTTACATTTCCCCTGAAGCCGACGGCCGACTGAACGCTGCAGATGTGTTCACAGGAGTGAGTACTCCACTCATGTACTCATGTACTCATGTACTCATGTACTCATGTACTCCAGTACATGTACTCCACACCTCCTGTTTTTATTCAGTCAACACACACAAACACACACACGCACACACACACACACACACACGCGCAGTTACTTTACTTTAGTTACTCCGCTACATTCATCTGACAGCTACGTGTTACTAGTTACTTTAGTTACTAGTTACTTTAGTTACTAGTTACTGTACTTACTAGTTACTAAAGTTACTAGTTACTAAAGTTACTAGTTACTTTAGTTACTAGTTACTGTACTTACTAGTTACTAAAGTTACTAGTTACTTTAGTTACTAGTTACTAAAGTTACTAGTTACTTTAGTTACTAGTTACTGTACTTACTAGTTACTAAAGTTACTAGTTACTAAAGTTACTAGTTACTTTAGTTACTAGTTACCTCCTCCTGTTAAATGTGATCACCCACTTCTGTTTATCATCTGCTTAGTTTAGCTTAGCTTATCTTAGTTAAGTTTATCTTAGCTTAGCTTAGCTTAGCTTAGTTTAGCTTAGCTTAGCTTATCTTAGTTAAGTTTATCTTAGCTTAGCTTAGCTTAGCTTAGCTTAGCTTAGCTGAGGCCCGGCCGGTGCAGTCTGTTAGGGTGTTTTCACTTGGCTTCTATATTGACAAGAAAAAGATGGATAGATGGATTGATGGATGGATGGATGGATAGATGGATGGATGGATGGATGGATAGATGAATGGATGGATGGATGGATAGATGAATGGATGGATGGATAGATGAATGGATGGATGGATGGATAGATGAATGGATGGATGGATAGATGAATGGATGAATGGGTGGATAGATGAATGGATGGATGGATGGATGGATGGATGAATGGATGGATGGATGGATGGATGGATGGATAGATGGATGGATGGATGGATGGATGGATGGATGGATGGATGGATGGATGGATGGATAGAATAATCTTTAAGAACAGTTGTTTTAGGGACATTTTTTCTGACTGGCCTACAGCAGCTGTTATGTTCATGTTGTGTTAATGGTTTTTTTTGTTATTTCTCAGGACTCCCCCCCCCCCCCCCCCCCCCCTCTTTCTCTTCCCCCCCCTCCCCCGGACTCCAGGACTCCATGTATGGTGTGAGGGGAAGCGGGTCTCAAACCTCCGGCCCCCAGAGAGCGGCAGCAGGGCGGGACCCCCCACAGACTCACAGGGCGAGTCCTTTATTTATAGAACTCAGACTGGCTCATTATGAAGCAGGGTGTGTGTTTGTGTGTGTGTGTGTGTGTGTGTGTGTGTGTGTTTGTGTGTGTGTGTGTGTGTGTGTGTGTTTGTGTGTGACTGTGTGTGTGTGTGTGTGTGTGTGTGTGTGTGTGTGTGTGTGTGAGAGAGAGAGACAGATGGACTACATTGTCTCGTCATGTTTGTCTGAGCTGTGGAGTTGCAGTACACCGTGTACTTTTACTGTGTACATGAAGTACTACATGAAGTACATTTTACAGTTCCTGGAGTTTTACTGAGTATTTCCTTTTAAGGCGACATTCCGCCGATGAAATAGAGACAGATACTCTCAATGGCAACAAAAACAACAAAACAACAAAAACAACAAAAACAACAAAACAACAAAACAACAAAAACAACAAAAACAACAAAACAACAAAACAACAAAAACAACAAAAACAACAGACAAAGATGGAGAGAAAAAACAGAGAAAATCGTCAGTTAAAGTAACGAAAAAGTCTTAAAAACAATAAAATTGTCGGCTAAAATAACAAAAAAGTATTTTTAAAAAAAGTAAAATCGTCGGTTAAAGTAACAAAAAACTCTAAAAAACGATAAAATCGTCGGCCAACGTGATGAAAAAGTAAAATCGTCGACACGATATCGGTTGATATAAAACTATATTTTCTTCACTCTGACCAACGATTGAATCGTGTTTTTTGCATCGTTGTCTTTTGTTTTGTTGTTTTTGTTTAAAAAAAAACAATAAAATTGTCGGTTAAAGTGAATAAAAAGTTTAAAAAAACACAGTAAAGCCGAAAAAGGTTTGAAAAACTACAAATGAGCAACTAAAATAAAATAATAAATAATGATAATATTATCAAAAATAATTATAAAAAACTATAAAATGCAAAAATCTTCAAAGTAAAACAATAATTTTTTAACTTTTAGTCAAAATAATTCTTAATTTCTGCTTTTTTAACTCTAATATTAGGTATAATTCTATATAAATGAAGGTTATTGACCATGAATTCCAAAAAGTATAAAACTAGTAAGGTGGTGGTCGTGGAAACGAAAAAAAAGTCTGAAAAAGGACGAAAATGTTAAATCTTTGTGGAGACCGTGGATACAACACAAGGGTCAACAATTTGGGGGAAAAAACTACAAAAATATGAAAAGGCTCCGAAACAGTCGACAAACGTTGAAAAAGTGACAAAATTATCGAAAGAAAGACACGAAAGGGTCGAAAAAGACGACAATAACCTTCATAAAGGGTTTTATTTTGAAATTTGGACTCAGAAAAACAAAATGTTCAGGTCAGCATGTACTGTAATATACAGTATAATATATAATAGAATATACAGTATAATATATAATATACTGTACAGTATAATATATAATATCACATACAGTATAATATATAATATCACATACAGTATAATATATAATAGAATATACAGTATGATATATAATAGAATTTACAGTATAATATATAATATCACATACAGTATAATATATAATACAATATACAGTATAATATATAATATACTGTACAGTATAATATATAATATCACATACAGTATAATATATAATATATACTCTACCTACATTCTGTAATCCCAACTTGTATATATTCAAATATTAGTTCTTGTATTTTATCCTAGTATTATTTTATGTATTGTATCTATACATACAATAAACATGAAATAATAATAATAATAGGATAAAATATAGTAGATGTATTATGTGTATTTCTGTATATTTCTGTGTATTTCTGTGTATTTCTGTATATTTTTTCTGTGTATTTCTGTGTATTTCTGTATATTTCTGTGTATTTCTGTGTATTTCTGTATATTTCTGTGTATTTCTGTGTATTTCTGTGTATTTCTGCGTATTTCTGTGTATTTCTGTATATTTCTGTGTATTTCTGTGTATTTCTGTGTATTTCTGTGTATATCTGTCACCATGTCACCGTGCTCCTGGCCAGCTGAGCGCGGAGCCGACCCTGCAGGCAGACCGGTAGAGAACTGGATTTCCGCAGTCTTCAGGATGAGAAACGACTTCAGGTCTCCGGACTCCGGATCCGGTCCCGGGCTGCGGATCCGCTCCGGGTTTTCCTCCCCCCCCCCCGCCCGCTCAGCCT
>NC_048418.1:702763-708918 GCF_013103735.1 Etheostoma cragini | reverse complement strand
GTAAAAATACTCTATTACAGTAAAAGTACTAATACCCTACTGTAAAAATACTCTGTTACAGTAAAAGTACTAATACCCTATGTAGAAATACTCTGTTACAGTAAAAGTACTAATACCCCACAGTAAAACTACTCTGTTACAGTGAAAGTACTAAAACCCCACTGTAAAAATACTCTGTTACAGAAAAAGTACTAATGCCCTACTGTAAAAATACTCTGTTGTACTAATACCCCACTGTAAAAATACTCTGTTACATTAAAAGTACTAATACCCCACTGTAGAAATACTTTTTTACAGTAAAAGTTCTAATACCCCACTGTAGAAATACTCTGTTACAGTAAAAGTACTAATACCCCACTGTAAAAATACTCTGTTACAGTGAAAGTACTAAAACCCCACTGTAAAAATACTCCATCCATCCATCCATCCATCCATCTTCGTCCTCTTATCCGGTATCGGGTCTCGGGGACAGCAGCTCCAGTAAGGGACCCCAAACTTCCCTTTCCCAGACCACATCAACCAGCTCCGACTGGGGGGTCCCGAGGCGTTCCCAGGCCAGGGTGGAGATATAATCCCTCCACCTAGTCCTGGGTCTTCCCCGAGGCCTCCTCCCAGCTGTAAAACTACTCTGTTACAGTAAAAGTACTAATACTCCACTGTAGAAATACTCTATTACAGTAAAAGTACTAATACTCCACTGTAGAAATACTCTATTACATTAAAAGTACTAATACTCCACTGTAGAAATACTCTATTACAGTAAAAGTACTAATACCCCACTGTAAAAATACTCTGTTACAGTAAAAAATCAATAAAAAAATCAATAACAAAATACAAAAACAATAAAATTAAAACCAGAAGATTCCTCAGTAATGTTATCAGTGTGCCTCCTACTCGGTGCACATGCAAATATCAAAAAAACTTAATAATAATAAGTGTCTTAACCCTTCAGAGATATTACTTTTTAAAACCTATTTAAGACCTTAGGACGTGTGTGTGTGTGTGTGTGTGTGTGTGTGTGTGTGTGTGTGTGTGTTCATGTGTTCATGTAATTGTGTTAATGTGTCTGACTCCGTCAGTTGGTGCTTAATTGACTGGCTCCGCCCACCTTGTTAGGGGATTGTTCTCACCTGCTGGGAGTCTATAAATCAGGGTGAGTCCCTGAGATCTGGTTCTCTCCACGTTCCTGAGATCTGGTCCTCTCCACGTCCCTGAGATCTGGTCTTCTCCCCTTGTCCCTGAGATCTGGTCCTCTCCACGTCCCTGAGATCTGGTTCTCTCCACGTTCCTGAGATCTGGTCCTCTCCACGTCCCTGAGATCTGGTCCTATCTCCTTGTCCCTGAGATCTGGTCCTCTCCACGTCCCTGAGATCTGGTTCTCTCCACGTTCCTGAGATCTAGTCCTCTCTTCATGTCCCTGAGATCTGGTCCTCTCCACGTCCCTGAGATCTGGTCTTCTCTCCATGTCCCTGAGATCTGGTCCTCTCTCCATGTCCCTGAGATCTGGTCCTCTCTCCATGTCCCTGAGATCTGGTCCTCTCTCCACGTCCCTGAGATCTGGTCTTCTCTCCATTTCCCTGAGATCTGGTCCTCTCTCCATGTCCCTGAGATCTGGTCTTCTCTCCATGTCCCTGAGATCTGGTCCTCTCTTCATGTCCCTGAGATCTGGTCCTCTCTCCAGACTGGCAGGTTACCCCCCAGCTGGGATCGGTGAGTCCCAACACCCACGTTACACTAACGTGTGTGTATATGTGAACACATGTTGAATTGTTGTCCTCGGGTCAAATTGACCCGTTGTCCTATATCAATGTTCTTTTTAATTCCCCAAAATAACATGATTGATTCCACCCAACGCTCTTTGCCAAGTACAAATCTCTACTTTCATTAATTTTGGGGCGTCTTATTCAATTTTATAGCATTGTAAAACAAATGGAAGTGTTTTTGAAATAGTATTGAGTAAAAGTTGACATATTCCAGTCTGTGATTATCATCAACATCCATTCCTTTAATTTTAGTCTCAATAATTCCTAATTTCTGCTTTTCTAACTCAAACATTAGGTAGAATTTCCTATAAATGAGGTTTATTGATGACAAACATTGAAAAAAGGGACAAAAACGTAAAAAGGCCAATATTATCTGTATATTATTGGTTTTGTGCAATAACACCGACTTAAACAATAATGTGTAATACTCTGCTGCTACTGATTCTATTATCGCCCATACTTATTATTATTCTTCCACCAGATTTACGTCCCGCTACTAGTCCCGGAGCGTTGCCAACACGCGCACACAAAATACATCGAAATTAGTGTAATGAGCGTGAATGGTGTGCTATGACTTTTCTTAGAGATTTGCTGCACGGTTTTCACGAAATCGGCACAAAACTGTGAATGTCTCGTAGACTTGAATGGGAAACGTTTGGGAAATCCCTCAACATCGCTCCAAACCCCCCCTCTTTGGGACCATGCTGTATCGCCATACTTTAACGTAGAAACATGATTACAAGTTTAAATTGAAGACCAGACCTTTGCGTTTATTGGGCTGAATGGGCGTTCAGATATCAAGCACGGTTTCTCCCAAATCCCAGTTGACGTATCGTCCCGTTTTCAGACCGGCTCAGATTTTCCAATGTGTGTGTATGTGGCGGAATGTTCGGAGCTAGAGTGGAGGACAGAGTGGCGGGATTAAAAAAATCATCTTGGTTCTCTCTGTATAACTTGCTCCCACGCCAACAATTCTAACTA
Source organism: Etheostoma cragini (assembly GCF_013103735.1). Taxonomy (NCBI): domain Eukaryota; kingdom Metazoa; phylum Chordata; class Actinopteri; order Perciformes; family Percidae; genus Etheostoma; species Etheostoma cragini. The sequence goes on along the minus strand of NC_048418.1, from coordinate 706,174 downwards.
GTCATGGCCGATTTATACATCAAAACGTAGGTATTCTTGTCTAGTTTCAGCTTATGTGCTCGTTTATGCTATACGAATTATATTTTTTGCTCAGCGACCTTTCAAATGACAAGAGTTCCCCAATCTTCCTCCATTCGCCGCCATGTTAAACATCGTCCACATTTCTGAGCAGAACGCAGAGTGAAGCACTTTTTAACATCGCTGATACGCCCACATTTATAACTTTATATCAATAAATATTATATCAATAAGTTCACAAAGGCCTTTAGGTGCTCAGGTTATTTTACTGATCTCTTGTATCCTGTTGATGATATAATCGTTTGTCTCAGAGCTGGTTCAGTGTCTGACTAGCTGGAGACACAGCTGACAGGTACAGCCGCTGCATCGTTAACTGATTACAGATCAAAGAGATGACATCACAGAGATCAAAGACTTCCTGGCTGCGTTTACAAACATGGCCACTGGTAGTTCGTATCCATTAGCAACCATTTCAGTCTATGTCAATTGTTTGCTGTTGTCTCCACAGCTGATTTTACAACAGAGGGAAAAAAGACATTTCGTGTGTATGTGTGTGTGTTTTAAGTTTTATTGCTATTTGGATGTGCACCAAGTAGGAGGCACATTTTTATATTTCTGTGGAATTCAATATTTATTCATTATTACTGTTCACCATTACAACTCCTTAACTATGTAAACACCGTACATATCCACACTCCTCATGTTTCATTATTCATATTTCTACTCTGACATTTATATACTGTGACACAACATTTCCCTTTGTGGGTTGATAAAGTATTTCTGATTCAGATTTAGTACTTTTACATAAGTAAGACTTTGACTGTAGTGTTAAAGCGTCTCGCTTGACTCCGCCCACCTGTCTTCTGCTTAATTATCTTTTTCCTTCCATACTACGTCTGTTTTGCGTGTATTCTCGGGTTTATAACTATTTCAGAGTTGTTAAAATGTAAAAAAAGGCACCTCTCACACAAATTACACATGTTATAAATGTTTGTTTAATCCATAATGCATAATCAAGAGCTACAAAATGCCATAAAGACAGAATATTACTACAAAAGGACACAAAATGCTTTATAAAGTGACACAAAATGCCTAAAAAAGACAGAATTTTACTAAAAACAGACACAAAATGTCTGAAAAGATAAAATATTACTACACAGACACAAAATTCCAAAAAGACACAAAATGCTTAATAAAGACAGATTATTACTACAAAAACACACAAAATTCCAAAAAGACACAAAATGCTAATAAAGACAGACTATTGCTACAAAAAGACACAAAATGACAAGAAAACGAAACAGAATTCCTAAAAAGACAAAATATTACTACAAAAAGACAGTCTGGGGCAAGTGGACCAGACCCTGGTAGGACGGGGTTAATGGACCAGACCCTGGTTCCTCCATGTTCTGCTACTTTTTGTTGTGCTTTTTACTCCACTACATTTAGTAGTTTATTAATGTTCCATATATATAACACTACTAATTAAATAAAATGTTTAAGTTTCTCATACATCAATCAAAAAAATCAATCAATCTACTACTAGTACTATAGATACTATAACTGCTTATGCAGTACTTTAGATGTAGATAATTGGGCACAAGTACCCTGGTTGGGTATCTCTGTGGTAGAGTACCTGCAGCAGGTCTCTGCTGCCCTCTGGTGGGCACACTCAGAATCACATAGTATATCTACTGTAAGGACAACACGATTTTTTAACAATTTATTTGTATGATACAGCTGCAAATATGCTTCTGGTCATTGTCATGTTGGAAGACCCGGCCTCGACCCATCTTCAATGCTCTAACTGAGGGAAGGAGGTTGGTCCCCAAAATCTCCCAGTACATGGCCCCGGTCCTCCTCTCCTTAATACAGTGCAGTCGCCCTGTCCCATGGGCAGAAACCCCCCCCCCCAAAGCATGATGCTACCCCCCCATGCTTCACAGTAGGGATGGTGGTCTTGGGATGGTCCTCATCATTCTTCTTCCTCCAAACACGGTTAGTGGAATTATGACCAAAAAGTTCTATTCTGGTCTCATCTGACCACATGACTTCCTCCCATGACTCCTCTGGATCCTCCAGATGGTCGTTGGCAGACTTTAGACGGGCCTGGACATGGTCTGGTTTAAGCAGGGGAACCTTCCGGACCATGCAGGATTTCCAACCATGACGTCTTAGTGTATTACCAACAGTAACCTAGGAAACGGTGGTCCCAGCTCTTTCCAGGTCCTGGACCAGCTCCTCCCGTGTAGTTCTGGGCTGGTTTCTCATCTTTCTTAGGATCAGTGAGACCCCCCGAGGTGAGATCCTGCATGGAGCCCCAGTCCGAGGGAGACTGACAGTCATGTTTAGCTTCTTCCATTTTCTAATGATTGCTCCAACAGTGGACCTGTCCTCACCAAGCTGCTTGGACATGTCCCCGTAGTCCTGTCCAGCCTTGTGGAGGTCTCTAGAGTCTTTGGACAGCTCTTTGGTCTTGGACATGTCCCCGTAGTCCTGTCCAGCCTTGTGGAGGTCTCTAGTGTCTTTGGACAGCCCTTTGGTCTTGGCCATGTCAGTAGTTGGATTCTTACTGATTAACGACCTCAAACAGGTGCATTTAATTTAGTATAATAAATGGAGTGGGGGGGGGGGACATTTTGAAGACAGACTAAAAGGTCTTTGAGGGTCAGAATTCAAGCTGATAGACAGGTGTTCAAATACTTATATACAGCGGTATCATACAAATAAATAGTTATAAAATCATCCATTGTGATTTCTGGATGTTTTTTAAGATTATGTCTCCCGCAGTGGACATGAACCTACGAGGACATCAGACCCTCCATGATTTCTAAGTGGGAGAACTTGCAAAATAGCAGTGTGTTAAATACTTATTTTCCACACATACGTCATTATTTGTAAATAATAAAAAACAAAATGTAATTTAACAATGACATCTAGCCTAGATTTACTCAATGTTTTTCATTATAAAATAAAATGAGTTAATTATTATCTGACAATAGCAAATAAGTTATTTACTTGGTGTTTTGTTTATTTTTTAATTGGTTATTATTTATGTTGATTTAAAATAGAATTCAGATAACACTTTTTAAAGTATTAAAAAAAGGGTTTTAAATGTACAACAATGCCTCATTTGTAGCCCTGATGTCCACGAACCTCTTATAAAGTCACAATGTGATTGTTTGTATATATTTTTATATATATCACATTTTTGTAACTTTTAAAAAAAATTAAGAAATATACACAATATAAATATATATATTTTTTAATTAAATTACATTTTCATTTGTATTTGTAATGCAAAATAACCAAATTTTAATAACAAATGTTCTGTGTGATGCTGTGTCCACTAGAGGGCAGCAGACTACTATCTGAAGTCTCTTTATATAGACC
>NC_048418.1:702000-702663 GCF_013103735.1 Etheostoma cragini | reverse complement strand
GAGAGAGAGGGCTGGAAAGTGTTCCCAGCATGCACCAGTTCTCCTTTAACTAGGCCAGTAGGTAGAAGTGCAGGTAGCAGCAGGGGAGTCTTTAATGGAGGCTTTTTGTAGTTTTTCTTTTCTAAACTCGTGTTTTTGTTTCCATCAGGACCTGAAAGAGAAGAAGCTGGCGGAGGAGAAGGAGAACGGGAAAGACAGCGCCACCAACGGGAAGGTAGCACGCCGCCGTCCTATTGGCCACGTCCACACCCCCCCCCCCCCCCCCCCCCCCTCATTTATAACAATTTAAAGATGTCCCTCCTGGTGTCTCCAGGTCTAATCTAACTCCTTTCCAAAAAGTTTCTATATCAGAAATTTGGGTTTCTTTCAAATAGAATTGTCCAGCGCTCCTCACACGTTACATCAATAATCAGATCACTACTTTCACTGGATTTGGTTTTTTTTGTCAATTTGATTAACATTTGGAGAAAAAAATAATCGGTAAAAGGACTTTTTTAAAAAAGTGTAAAAAAGAGAGAAATGTCAAAAGGGACAAATGTAAAAAAAAAAAAAACTAAAATTTCAGCAGGCTCCGAAAAAAGTGACAAAACGGGAGCAAAAAAAAAAGTAAAAGACGAAAAATGTCAAAAGTGACAAATGTTTAAATAAAAACTTTAAAAAAAA
>NC_048418.1:701657-701885 GCF_013103735.1 Etheostoma cragini | reverse complement strand
CCCCCCCCCCCCCCCCCAGGAGAACGAGGAGAACGGCGAGCCCGAGGTCGACGATGAGGAGGACGATGAAGTGGACGAGGAGGACGAGGAAGAAGACGGAGAAGGTGGCTAGATTTATTATATTTATATTCAACATGTTAATTATGTTTTCATGTTTCTGATTCATGAAACAAATCTCACCCAAACTCAAGCAGTGTTGTGTGTAACGCAACGATCTTCTTCTTCTTC
>NC_048418.1:695037-701557 GCF_013103735.1 Etheostoma cragini | reverse complement strand
TTTTAGAGAAAATTCCGCTTTGATCCATGTCTTCATCCGGCCCCGGTGTGTCCCACTCCTCCGAGTCCGAATGAGCGCGAAGGACGACGGATGTATTTATTAAATAATAAAATAATGAATGTAGGTTAGAGCCAGTTAGATTCTGCTGAGCGGCTCAGAGAGGAAGACCTCTGATGAAGAGGAGAGGAGAGGAGAGCTTACCTTGGCACTGATTTCCTTCCCGGTGTCCACTTTGGTGTCTGCCATTGTTTTAGTTAATTAAAATAAAGGGACGGATGAGTAAAGTAAGAATCCCTCTTCTTCCTCGGTTAGTCGAATCACAGAGAGAGATGTTGTGCCAGTGGCCACCGCTGCTGACGGCCGAGCCTTTAATATAGGCTGGGGGGCGGGCCCCGGAGGAGGTCTGCCGGCCGCTGATTGGCTGAGCGCGCCACGGAGGTGTTCTCTTCGCGCGCTGGAGTGGAACAATGGATTGAATTTCGAAAAAAACACAGAGGCCACGCCCCCCTCATCTCCCGTCCGCCGCCACGGCTTCATCTGTCCTGTTCTCTCCCCCAAAAACACCCCGCGCATCGGGTGAAACCGACCAGACCCGACCCCCCCAGCCCCGTCCCAGCACCTTCACGTCGAGGCATTTCACTTTTAACCGAATTACGCACTGGAAATACCGAACAAGGCCGCGCCACGGCTGACGTGGTGTCAGTTTGATTGATTGACGTGCGTTTGGTCGAATCAAAATGGCGGCTACAGGTCGCTTTTCCCGCCCACCGACCGAGGGAGAAGTGTTTGAAGGCAACATGGCGGCAGTTAGTGGATAAAAGCTTTTAATAACGTCCCTGTCACCTTTCACTAACTCTGGTCTCCCGGTGCGTCCCGGTAAAGGCGGTAAGAGAGTAAAGGTGTCATCAGAGCGGCTGATGGTCGCCCCTCCCCTTCCTTCCTTCCTTCCTTCTTTCCTTCCTGACAGCCTCCATCTTTGAAACATCTCCTGCGCACTTGACTTGTTTTTTCTTTTTTTCTTTTACATAACATCCCATAATTTGGTGCGCCAAGGTCGACGCGCGAATTAACGCCGATCTCGGTCGTAAGTGAACGGACACACAGTGGAGAGGAGTGTGTGGTGTGTGCGGAGTGGACGGCGCCATGGCCTCATTTCCTCCCTCTGTCCCCCATTGTTACAGATATGGGGGAGAGAGAGAGAGAGAGAGAGAGAGAGAGTGCGACATAACAGACATGCGATGACACAAAGTGCGTAAAAAGTGCGTATGTGCTCGTGAACTCCGCTGACTGACTGACACGCATTCTCATGATACACAAGGCCGAACACGGATCGGTTCCTTACCGAGTTTTGAACTCATGGCTTTTACAAGCTGAACATGAGAAGGACAAAGCAGCGACACACACACACACACACACACACACACATTCAAAGCAGCCGCCATTGCTGGCTGCGGATGGGGGATGGGAGCAGAGTGCGGTCCGTAACAGGCAACCCACATCCACATTCTGCCCTGGTGACGCACTCGCCGCGCAGGACGCCCCCGATTGGTCGGCTAAGTGGAATAACCAGGGCTTTGGCGCACGGCGAGCGCTGATTGGTCGACGCGAACGTCCGTCCGTTCAAACTGGGTTCCTGTGGGCGCGCTGCAAAGCGCGGGTCCGGGTCGTGGATCGGGACTGTGTGCAGCATCAGTGTCAAACTCATCTTCACTAAATAAGACCCACATCCAGGACCAGGTGTACTTTACTGACATGCTTCTTTATTTTATATTTTATAAATAAACACGTTAGTTACATTTCTGTAAACGTGCCGGTGTTCTCCATCCGGATCATCTCCACCTGCAGACCTCTGGCCAGATGTTTTTACACCAGAGCAACAGGATACAGCAGCTATTGGTGTTATTGTATGTCTTTTAAAGTCTTACATAACATACTTTCATAAAGTCCTAAAAAAGTTAGAAAAAAGATCCTTAGCCATAGTAGGAAAAAGCCAAAAAAGGTTTTAAAAGTGACAGAGACATCTAAAAAGTGTCAACAAAGGCATGAAAATGCACCAAAATGGTGCGAAAAATAAAATAAAAGCACACAAAAAACAGTGTAAAACTGAACAAAGAATGTTGGGAAAAACATAAAACACCAGAAAAAGTGCAAAAAAAGGTGTTGGAAAAAATGTCAAAGGTAGAAATAGCACAAAAACACTGGAGTAAGCACCTTAAAACCTTAGAGAAAGCACCAAAAACATCAGAATGATTCCAAAAAGAGCTTTGGAAAAAGTGTCAACAAAGGCAGAAGCGCAAAAACACATGTGTTCTTATCTGGGCGTGACCTAGACACGCCCAGATAAGAACCTTAAAACCCCAAAAAAGTCAGAAATAAACACAATAAACATCAGAAAAAGTGGCAAAAAAAGAGCGTTGGCAAAAGGCAGAAATAGTGCAAAAACATATGGCAAAGTACCAAAAAAACATCCGAATAAGCATATTAAAACCCCCAAAAAAATTCAGAAAAAAACATTGCAAAAGTGACAAAAAAATGTTGGTAAAAGCACCCAAAAACATCAGAAAAAGCGCAAAAAAAATCAGAAAAAAACACACACAAAATCGTAAATGTGGGGGGGGGGGGGGGGGGGGGGGGGGGGGGGGGAATCTGAAAAAGCGCCCAAAAAGGTCGTTGGAAAAAGTGGCAAAAAATGGAGAAATAGCACAAAGAAAACCGAAATACGCCGGAATAAAGACCTTTAAACCTCAGAAAAAACACAAAACATCAGTAAAAATGCCCCAAAAAGTGTTGCAAACATGTCAAACCGCAGAAATAGTACAAAAAACATGACAAAGAACGCCGGGATAAGCACCTTAAAACCTCAGAAAATGCACAAAAATACATAATGAAAGTGAAAAAATAATGTTGGAAAAAGCATAAAAAAACATCAGAAAAAGATCCAAAACAATGTCTGAAAGAAGGACAAAAAAACATCTGAATAATAAGCACATTAAAACCTCAAATTTTTTTTTTTTGCAAAAGTGCCAAAAAAGAATATTAGAAAAAAGTGGCAAAAAGGCAGAAATAGGACCCAAAACAATATGACAAAGCACCAGAAAACGCCGGAATAAACACCTTCAAACCTCAACCATCATAAAGTTGACATATTCCAGTCTGGGATTATCATCAACATCCATTCCTTTAATTTTAGTCTCAATAATTCCTAATTTCTGCTTTTCTAACTCAAACATTAGGTATAATTTCCTATAAATGAGGTTTATTCACCATAAATTCCTAAGAAACCTGTAAAACTAAAGTTAATAAGTTAGTGTTACGTAGTGTTAAACGTCAAAAAGTGACAAACATTGAAAAAAAGCACCAAAAGTGTTGAAAAAGGGACAAAAACATGAGAAAAAGTTTTTTTTTAAAGTCAATAAAAAGCCTCAACAAAAGTGTTGATTTTCAATATTGACGTGAAGACAACAAGGGGGTCAACAACAAAAACAGGTTTTGGCCCCGACAGTCTTGAATAGAACAGAAAAGCTTTATGGTCATTTTACCATGTTTGTCTTCCCGTCAGCCATGAAAAAAAAGGTTTTTTAACATTATAATCACTTTTTATGACATTTTGGACACTTTTACACTATTGTGGGTGCTTTTATTTAATGTTATTTTCCAAAGTTAATTGATATTTCTAATGTTGACATTTGCAGCGCTAATTTTGAACGCCCATTTTTGGTAAAAACTGGTCAAATTGGACCCGAGGACAACATGAGGGTTGAACACAAGTACAGAACCTGTGTAACGAGATTCAAGCAAATCCTTTACAGTGTCAACACGAAATATAAAACTATAAAATATAAAGATATAAAGTATAGGCGGTGTAGAAAAGAAGAGGAGAGGGGACGGGAGACCTGGTGCACAGTCCTATAAACTATACTATACTTTTACTTTACTATATACATATAAAACAGCCTTGTATACACATTATGCAAAACTAGTTAAGTATAAATAACAAATACTGTAATGAAATGAAGAGGGTAAATATTAGATATTGCGCTGCATGCTTGCTGATTGGTCTGCACTTTGAAGACGTAAAATATTAGAAAGGAGCAAAATCATAATCAATGGGGGGGCCTCACCAATGCATCGTCCATTAGTTTTACAGTCTGTGATACTAATCTAAAGGGGACCAGCCCTGGTCGGCGAGGCTGGATTACCAGCACTCAGCTGCCTCCGGGGGCCCCAGACCACGAGGGGGCCCCCCAAAGCCCCAAGTCCACTGTGTGTCAATTGGTTGGACCTAATTTGATTAACGGCCGATTGGTTTAGGGATTTGCACCATTGAAGTACAATATGAACTAAGACAAGTCCTGGATCACTGCACTGGGTCCAAGACCAGAGTTATTTTAGTTTTAATTGGGGCCAAACCTCAAAACCTCATAGCCCCGGGGCCCCTTAGAGCACTTTGAGTGGCCCTGTTGCTGAAATGTGCTCTACAGCCTTCACCCTCGCGCTGTCTGCCAATAACATCGAAAGTCAACACTTTTGATGATGCTTCTTATCTATGTTTTTAACATTTTCTTACATTTTTGTCCCTTTCTTTTCTTTTAAACACTTTTGTGTTTTTTACATTCTACCTAATGTTTGAGTTAGAAAAGCAGAAATTAGGAATTATTGAGACTAAAATTAAAGGAATAGATGTTGATGATAATCACAGACTGGAATATGTCAACTTTTACTCAATACTATTTATATTTAATACCAATACTACTTTATATATACACACATATAATACTACCACTACTACATATAATACTATTACTATTTTAAAAACACCTCCATTTGTTTTACAATGCTATAAAATTGAATAAGACCCAAAATTAATGAAAGTAGAGATTTGTACTTGGCAAAGAGCGTTGGGTGGAATCAATCATGTTATTTTGGGGAATTAAAAAGAACATTGATATAGGACAACATGGGGACAACATGGGGACAACATGAGGATAACATGAGGGCAACATGAAGACAACATGAAGACAACATGAGGACAACATGAGGACAACATGGGGACAACATGGGGACAACATGAAGACAACATGAAGACAAAATGAGGACAACATGAGGACAACATGAAGACAACGTGAAGACAACGTGGGGTCAACGTGGGGACAACAGAAGGACAACATGAGGACAACATGAGGACAACATGGGGACAACATGGGGACAACATGGGGGCAACATGGGGGCAACATGAGGACAACATGGGGACAACATGGGGGCAACATGGGGACAACATGGGGACAACATGAGGACAACATGAGGACAACATAGGGGCAACATGGGGACAACATGAAGGTTAACAGGTTAGTCTTGCCACCCTGGGCGGCAGCTAGTCGCCATATATACTTTATATATACAGTATATGTATAGATCTCTAGATATAAATATTCTACTATATATATTTTGACATTTTGTTAAGAGAAAATGACACAATATCTGAAATATGAGTTTCTTTTTAACCAAATTACCATAAACATGGATTCCTTCCAACGCTCTTTCATTCCTCTGATCTTAACTATTAGTCACAACAATCCATGATTCTGCGTTATTAATTCTAATATTAGGTATAATTCTATATAAATGAGAGTTATTGACCGTGAATTCAAAAAAGTATAAAACTAGTAAGGTGGTGGTAGAGGAAACTAAAACAAAAGTCTGAAAAAGGGACGAAAATGTCACATTTGTGACCCGGGAGGACCACACAAGGGTTAAAAAGAAACTCATATTTCAGATATAGACGTTTTAAAGGGTCAGATTTGCCCCGAGGGCAACAGGAGGGTGAGCGTGTTACAGCGGTGTGTTTGAGCCCGTCGAGGTGACGCGGTGAAACGGACGCTCACCGCAGCCAGAGAGACACACTCATATACCACCGTACTTCTTCCACTTCTTCTTCACTACTTTAATTTCTTCCATTTAATCCACTTCTTCCACTCATACCCTCATAAATATATCTTGTTGTATTTGTTTATTTACATTTCAAATTGCATAATGGCTCTACAACATTTGTGACACACGCGCACACACACGCACACATGGGCACACGCACACACACACGGACACTCACACCCCTGATACTTGCGGCTTGTAATTTCCCAATTAGGGATTAAAGTCTATCTATCAATCTAGATACACACAGCCAAACACATGTGCTCACACACACACACACACAGCCAGACACACACACACACAGATACTGAGGGAGTGTGTGTATGACCTTTGACCTCCCTGCAGCCGCTCAGCCCTCTCAGTCGGAGATGCCTTATTATGGATCCCCGTATCTTCTAGGCAGCCTGATTGGTTGAGGTCAGGCATTGACCTTGAGTGGTTAGGATAGCTTATTGGTCAGGAGGTAGGACCTGAACCAATCAGGTTACATTACCTTACCTAAGCATGGACGCCTGACCAATGGTAGCGTGTGGATGCTATTGGACGCCTGGCCAATGGTAGCGTGTGGATGCTATTGGACGCCTGGCCAATG
>NC_048418.1:692714-694937 GCF_013103735.1 Etheostoma cragini | reverse complement strand
CCCCCCCTCTCTCCCCAGAGGAAGTAAAGAAACGAGCTCACAGAAACAAGGTACAACTCACAAAATAAAAGTCCGGTTTATTGTCAAACAACAAACTTCGCACATACATCAAAACAGGCCGTCGTAAAACAAAAGAGTCGCCGACAAAAACAAGAATCCAAGAAGAAGAGAGGAGGCTCCTCCCTCCATACAGAGAGGCTCCTCCCTCCATACAGAGGCCCCTCCCCCCATACAGAGAGGCTCCTCCCTCCATACAGAGAGGCTCCTCCCCCCATAGAGAGAGGCTCCTCCCTCCTCCCTCCATACAGACAGACTGGTTATGGTACAGCTAACGTACATTACACTGACTGGAATGCTCTGAGTTCAACGCTTTAACAGGTTCTTCTTCGTGGGTTTGTCGTCTTCTAACTGTCGAGATATCGTTAACGTGGTCAACCGAGTAAAATATTTCGTTAAAGAAGCACCGATTTTGGTCTGCCGAGAGAGAGAAACCGACCCCCCCTCCGAACAATATGTACAAAAATATAAAATGTAAATAAAAATACAAACTAATTCTCCTTTTTTTTTTCTTCGGGTTGTTGTTGTTGAAGAGAAGCCGGATTTCTGCGTCAACGCGTTGGCGGGTCGCTCTAGAAAATTTTGTTTTGAGGGGAGATCGAAGTGTGTGTGTGTGTGTGTGTGTATTTGTGTGTTGAACTCTACTTGCTAATGACCATGTTGTATTTTTTTTTTTATTATTATTATTTTCTTCTCCTTTTAAATCCGTCCTCCCGCCCCCCCACCTGGGACTCTTTGAAAAAACAAGTCCGAGGTGAAGAATCGGGAAGTGGTTCAGCAGGATGGGGGGTGGGGGGGGTTGGATCTGGGTGGTGGGGGCGGGGGGGAAACACATCAATCATCGTCGTCGGTTTTCTGCTTCTTGGTTTCGACGTCGTCCTGAAAGAAAAGAAAGAAAACGTCTAGTTAGAGATGTAGAGCTGGGAGATGTCTCTGTGAGGGTGGAGTGTGTCTGTGCATTTGTGAGTGTGAGTGTGTGTGTGTGTCTTTGTGTGCCTCTAAGAGGTGTGAGAGAGACGTGTGTGTGTGTGTGTGCCTGCCTGTCTCTCTGTTAGTGTGTGTGTGTGTGTGTGTGTCTTTGTGTGCGTGTGTGAGAGAGAGGTGTGTGTCTTTGTGTGCCTCTAAGAGGTGTGAGAGAGACGTGTGTGTGTGCCTGCCTGTCTCTCTGTTAGAGTGTGTGTGTGTGTGTGTGTGTGTGTGGCGGGCTTCATTGGTCAGATTCCTGCAGGGTGATATATGTATTTATGATATTGTAATATCAGGCTCCGGGTACTGTACTAGTACCTGTAGGTACTCGTAGTAGCACTGCATACAGCTACGAAAACACACCACAAACTACCACAAGTACTCATACTCTGATACAAATACTCCATAAAGCGAGGATCTGACGAGTCACTCGAGAATTACTCACGTATGTTATCAGTAGTTTTGACGACTTTTGCTGAACCTTTCCAAATTTAACTGTTTTCCCCCGAATTTTTGAAGCTTATTTTTTTTACATTTGTCACTTTTATTAACATTTATCTTTTTTATATTTGTCACTTTTATTAACATTTATCTTTTACTTTTGTTACTTTTTCAACATTTGTTGACTTTTCCCCAAATTTGTCACTTTTCACATGAGTCACTTTTTTTGCCTTTTTACATGTTTTTCACATTTTACTCACTTTTTATTGACATTTGTCTTCTCTTTTTTAAATATTTGTCACACCAATTTACCAGTTGTTTTTCCTCTGAATGTTGTAAAATGGACCAAAAAACCCAAATCCAGTGAAAGCAGTGATCTGATGATTAATGTACCGTGTGAGGAGCGTTGGTGGGAAACATCAACGCTCCTTTATGGGACATTTAGTCTGAAAGAAACCCAAATGTCAGATATAGAAACTTTCAAAAAGGAGTCAAATTAAACCATAAGACACCGAGATATATATATCCTATCTTTTATTGATTATGTGTATGTAACTCTCTAGTACTAGTACGTGTAAACAGTACCCTAAAGTCAGTAGTACTATCCACAGTACATGTGCTATTTTATTAAATCTCTCTGCTGTTATATACTATTTAGTAAAAGTCAACCCGACAACATCGCCGCGACAACGCCCTCCGGCGAAAATGCCAATAGAGAAATGGTTTTATTCAAATTTCACCAGCTACCCGCCGCGTCGC
>NC_048418.1:690717-692614 GCF_013103735.1 Etheostoma cragini | reverse complement strand
ATCTTAAGTTACTAGTTACTTTAGTTACTAGTTTTAGTTACTTTAGTTACTAGATTTAGTTACTAGTTACTTTAGTTACTATTTCTGTGTCCATGGCGACGTCCTGACCTCAACTCCACAATCTTTACACGCTTTAGACACTTTTAGACGCTTATTACACGCTTAGAGCTTTAGACACCTTTTACACGCTAGACATTTTTTACACACTAGACACCTTTTACACGCTTAGAGCTTTAGACACCTTTTACACGCTAGACACTTACACGCTTATAGCTTTAGCCACTTTTACTCGCTAGACACTTTTTACACGCTAGACACTGTTTACACGTTAGACACTGTTTATACGCTTATTACAAGCTTATAGCTTTAGACACCTTTTACACGCTTTTTACACGTTTCCTACACGCTTATAGCTTAAGACACTATAACACGCTTTTTAGACACTTTTACACGCTTATAGCTTTAGACGCTTTTTACACGCCAGACACTTTTACACGCTTCCTTCATGCTTATAGCTTAAGACACTTTAACAAGGTTTTTAGATGCTTATTTGACGCTTTTTAGATGCTTTTTAGATGCTTTTAACACGCTTATTAGACGCTTTTTACACCCTTATTGGATGCTTTAACACGCTTATAGCTTTTAGATACTTTTAAGATATTTGCAGACGCTTTCAGACACTGTCTTTTAGACGTTTTCTGACACTTTGACACTTCTTCGATCTTTATTTTTAAGCATCCTTTAAGTTTTTTACTCTTTCAGTGATTTCTCTTCCCTTTTTTTACCCTTTCAGATACTTTTGATAACACGTCTCACGCTTTCTTTCCTGACTGTTAGCGCCTTTAGATTCTTTCTCTGGTGTTTTTAACGCTTTTGCACTATTTTAAAAACTTTTCTCTCGCTCTCTTGAAGCTTTTCCGACACTTTTGATGCTTGAACTATTTTTTCAACTCATAAGTCATCAGTGGAAAGATATTTAAACTTGTACTTCTCAGCAGAAGTATTGTAGTTTTTACTGAACCCTGTATTAGACAGGTCTGTTTCTATGGCTAACGTTCTCAATCAGGACTTTTTTACATCTTACTCACATATTACTACTAGTACTAAGTACTTTAGTATGTATGTATGTATGTATTATGAAGAAATAATATGTATATTTGGTGAGTATTTAGTATTTAGTGACAAACATCTGCAGTCTGATCCACACATCATCTTCTTAATGACATCATAAGACCTACATACAACACACACTGATGACATCAGTGTGTGTGTGTGTGTGTGTGTGCGCCTGTGTGCGCATGAGTGTGTGTTTGTGTGGTGTGAAAATGTGCAAGTGTGTGTCTGTCTGTGTGTCTCTGTGTGTGTGTGTGTGTCTATGTGTGTATTTCCATGTGTGTGTGTGTGTGTGTCTCTGTGTGTGCGCATGTCTATGTGTGTGTGTGTTTATGTATGTGTGTTTGTTTGTGTTTGTGTGTGTGTGTGTGTGTGTCACACAATTTGATTGCTGACCGCCGCGAAAAATATATCAAAATGAGGAAAGAAACTGAGAAAACAAGAAAATGAGAGAAAACGGTCCTTTAGTTACACAAGTGTGAGCGTATTAATTAATAATGTGATGTAATGTTACTTTAGCTTTCCTGGATAATAAGTATGAATGAATGACTAGATGAATGAATGATTGAATGAATAGATGAATGAATAATGAGAGAGATCCAGATGTGTTGTGATGTTCAGGTCTCTGGCGCCACCTGCTGACAGGAACACACTTTCACCTGTTTAGTATTATTTACACCTGTGTGTGTTTGTGTGTTTGTGTGTGTGTGTGTGTGTGTGTTTGTGTCTTTGTTTTCATGTGAATGTGCTAGTGTGTGTGCACGAGTGCGTCTGCGTGCACATG
>NC_048418.1:689461-690617 GCF_013103735.1 Etheostoma cragini | reverse complement strand
TTTCATTCCTCTGATCTTAACTATTAGTCACAATAATTCATAATTTCTGCTTTTTTAACTCTAATATTAGGTATAATTATATATAAATGAGGATTATTAACCATGAATTCCAGAAAGTATAAAACTAGTAAAGTGGTGGTCGTGGAAACTAAAAAAAGTCTAAAAAAGGGACAAAAATGTCCATTTCTGTCTGTTTTTTAACCTTTAACGTGAGGACAACACGAGGGTCCAGGACGTCTAACGCTGCTGGCTATAATAGAGCCGGCCTGTGCTCCCAGCATGCATTGCTGCAGCACTAGTTTTATACTTTCTGGAATTCATGGTCAATAACCCTCATTTATATAGAATCATTCCTAATATTAGAGTTAAAAAAGCAGAAATTATGAATTATTGTGACTAATAGTTAAGATCAGAGGAATGAAAGAGAGTTGGAAGGAATGCATTTTTATGGTAATTTGGTTAAAAAGAAACTCAGATTTCAGATTTATTAAAGGGTCAGATTTGACCCGAGGACAACAGGAGGACAACAGGAGGACACCAGGAGGACACCAGGAGGACAACAGGAGGGACACCAGGAGGACAACAGGAGGGACACCAGGAAGACATCAGGAGGGACATCAGGAGGACATCAGGAGGACAACAGGAGGATTAATTATGAATTCCGTAGGTAGGATAACCGCTGGCAGTAAGGTGGTGACAGGGAAACAAGTCTGAAAATGGGACAAAATGTCACATTTGTGTCCGTTTTTCGAGCCTTTGATCTTGCAAAGCATCAGGACATAAATATATACATAAAGTATTAGTAATCTAATGAAAAGTTGAGGACACTGCTCTCTGATTGGCTGATACTGCTCTCTGATTGGCTGACAGCAGCCTCGGGATCAAATGAGGTGAAGGTGCAGCAGAGTGGTGGGCGGGGCTCTCTCCACACACCGGGCCCTGATTGGTCGGGCTGGGGTTGTGTGTCTTCTACTTCCTGATTGAGCCAAGTTATGGCAAAATATTAATTATTATTATTATTATAATAGTATATGTTATAATAGTAACTAACTTATTCAACATTAAAGGATTTCAACACAGACAAATGTTTCTGAGAACGTGAGAAATGATTAATCTTCTGTGTGTGTGTGTGTGTGTGTGTGTGTGTGTGTGTGTG
>NC_048418.1:687053-689361 GCF_013103735.1 Etheostoma cragini | reverse complement strand
GCACACACACACACACACACGCACACACACACACAGTGAAGAATATAGTGACGTTGGAGGATTCCAAACTCTAAATGTTTTACATCAGAGAAGTTTCCAAAACTCTTTGTGCTCATCTTCTCTTCAGTAACAGACGAAGAAGAGAGAAAGCTTCTTCTTCTCTATTTTAGAGTGTACATGTTGTTACCCCGGTCTCTGCCCCCCCATCTGTCCTTGATTGCAGGAGTGAAGCCTGGTGTTGGGGGGTCAGGGTCCCAGCTGCAGCTCCTCTCCTCTAATCCCCTCTGCTTCAAACACCCGGTGGCTTGTGGACTTGGCTTTTCCCTGTTGCATCCAGGGCTGTAGTGAAGACCACCTTAGTCGAGTCCAAGACCAGGACTAGTCGAGTCCAAGTCAAGAACGAGTCCAAAAAGGTCAGAGTCAAGACCGAGTCCAGGACATAAATAAAGGTCTTCTACATGACAGTATCAAGACAATCATTCTGGGTTTTACTTTCCCTCCAATATTATTATCAACCTAATAAAGACACCTGGACTCTGTCCAGACCAGAAGCCATATTGGGCAAGACCACGGGTCTGAGGCCAAATACTAGCGAGTCTGATACAAGTCCGAGAGCAGAGAAAAACGGTCTCGAGTCAGGACTCAAGTCCAAGACCGGACTCGAGTCCTACAGCCCTGTTGCATCCCCAAACCTGGACATTGTTATAAACCTGTTAAACTGTAATCTCTGTCTCCGTGTTGTCTGCGTTCGGGTTCAACCGAGTCCACATGTAACACAGGTCCTGTATACTGAGAGGTGGAGCAACACTGAGAGAGTGGAGCTGCTACGTCACCTTTCCTGTTAGAAAAGCAGAAATTAGGAGTTATTGAGACTAAAATTAAAGGAATGGATGTTGATGATAATCACAGACTGGAATATGTCAACTTTTACTCAATACTATTTCAAAAACACTTCCATTGGTTTTACAATGTTATAAAATTGAATATGAGATTAGTACTACTGTAGTATCAGTTCTACCACTGTGAAGTATCACCATATGTTGTTCTGTTTTCTTTAGATTAGATCACATGATATTGGGGGGGTTGTCTATACTTACAGATTCTGGGTGTGATGACACTGTTTTTTGCTTTTCTATCAACAAATAACCCAAAATGATTGTCCAGATAATGTTATGCATAAGACTTTTTGTTTCTTTTTTTGTATCTGTCCTGGACATGGTCTTCTCTTGGACTCAAACCTCTCGTACTTGACTCGATCCTCTTTGGACTCGGTCTCGACTAGTCCTGGTCTTGGACTTGTCTTGGACTCTACAAAGCTGGTCTTGAGTACAGCCCTGCTGTGTATAATAAAAATAGCATGAAGTGGAAAAAATTGAATTTCCCTGCGAAGGATTACGACCGTATACGTTAATATTCATTACTAACATCTAACAGAGCTGGGGGACTAAGGCCGTTCAGTTCTTCAGCCTTGCCAAAAGGCTCTGGGCTCAGCAGCTCCTCTCAGAGAGGAAACGCCCTCTCGTTGGGGATTAAGCTGGACAGATAACCGTTATCAGCCGAAGCAGCAGTAGGAAAAGGGGTTTGAGGCAGTGAGCTGTAGCAGCCACAAGAGGGTAGCAGGGTACAGGTTCTGGTCCTGAGAGCCGCTGTAACTGGGCAACACATGAGCATCAAAACATTTAGTTCATGTCAGAGTAGGCCTGCTCGATTTGGAGAAAACTGAATCACAATTTGTTTTTGTTTAGAATCAGGGCTGTAGTCAAGACCAGGACTAGTTGACTCCAAGTCAAGACTGAGTCCAAAGAGGTCAGAGTCAAGACCGGGTCCAGGACAGAATAAAGGTCTTATGCATGACAGTATCAAGACCAAATACCAGCGAGTTGAGACAAGTCAGAGACCATAGAAAAACGGTCTCAAGACTGAACTCGAGTACTACAGCCCTGCTTAGAATTAAAATCACGATTCTCAGCCACGATTATTTCGACCATGACAAAATAAAATAAATTAGCGGTACCAAACCAAATATCACATTGCTTGTTACCACAAGCCTGAAAACCCAGAGGCTTCATTGAAGAGAAGGGAGAGCATTGCAGAGCTTTACGACCTATTTTATATGGTCTATGGGTACAACTCACAGAAGAAAGAGAGTTCGCTAGTTTTTACGATGCAGTCGGCTCGTAAAATTAATTGAGAATCAAACTCCTTCAAAAATTAAATCGTGAACAGGGTGATTCGAGATTGGGATTTTATAACGATTAATCATGCAGGCCTATGTCAGAGGTCTCCAACAAGTAGCCGTGAAGGCCTA
>NC_048418.1:686072-686955 GCF_013103735.1 Etheostoma cragini | reverse complement strand
AGGTCTCCAACAAGTAGCCGTGAAGGCCTATATCAGAGGTCTCCAACAAGTAGCCGTGAAGGCCTATATCAGAGGTCTTCAGCAAGTGGGTTGTGAGCTACCAGTAGTTTGCGAAACGGTTTCCAGCAGCTCGTGAAAAGTTTGACAAACTGAGACACAGAAGAATAAGCCATAGAAGCTTTCAGTGGTTTGGTTTTCTTGGACCCTGATAGGAATATTTTTAGTGTGTGAAATACTCATGAATCTGGACTTGAAGATTTTTAATAAGCTTTGGGTATTGATCCTTGATCCTCTTTTTGTATTATAACCATGAAAATAAAAAAACTTCTTGCACAAACATAACTCAAAAGAGTTATGTTTGTCTATTGCACCAGTTGAAGTCAAAATGTCAGGGTGGTTTAACATTTTACCAAATATTTCGAACAGACAGCTGAATTAACAAGCTGTTATTCATGTTTATCCGGTCCAGGCTGAGCAATGGACTCCAAAGCCAGCAGGACGGTGGAGGTGGCGGCGCTCGGCCGGCCTTTTGGTCTCGGGATGTTGTACGACTGCCGCGAAGACTCAATCGTCCCCGGTAAGGATTCTAAACTCTTCACCGCCAAACTTTCATCGTAGACATATTCAGCAACGTTTTATCTTGGATCTTTTCATCTTTAGCTCATTTTTATTGGTGATCCAGAGTTTTTGAATGTGACAAGTCAATGTTTCACCGGTAGGTACTGTTCTGGAATTGGGATAAAAAGAGAAGGAACATATGTTTCCTGACACAATGTCAAGGATAATCTGGAGACCTAACAGATCAGAAGCAAAAAAACAACTTGTAAATGCAACATTCTTGTCTGTCTTGGACTATGGTGATATTTTATACATGCATTCAACC
>NC_048418.1:684578-685972 GCF_013103735.1 Etheostoma cragini | reverse complement strand
GTTTTTTTATCCTGGTTAAATAAAGGTTTGAATGAATGAGATCGTTCTGTGAACAGTTAAGAACTTCGTTCTACCAAAGAAGTAACACCAAATAAGCTTGTATCAAATGTACCACAGCCGCGCCAGGTGAGCCCAGCAAATTTGGCATGCCTCCAACGCACCTGCCTGCAATCTTACTATAACGGGCATGTTCTGTATACTGAGAGGTGGAGCAACACTGAGAGAGATGAGCTTCCACGTCACATTTCCCTTTTAATCAGATGAAAGTGAAAGATAGTCTCAGATACTGCAGTACTGCGATGGAGACAAGTCTCTGTGTCTCTCTCTGAAGAAAAGACCAACTGAAACCATCAGGTTTTATCAACAAAACAGCACAATCTACGGCAACAGCTGGTGAGTATCTGCTCAAATTTAGTAAAATCAGATTCTGACTTTTTTGTACGTATACATACAATTTTAACAATTTAATTTTTTATCAGAACATGTACATGGATCTAAAAAACAAACCGAGGCATCAGTCTTATAGTCCTTAATCTGTGAAGTTTTGATAGGATTGTTCAGGAGGTCTCCACTAACTTATAATAAGACATTGAGGATAATTAACTGAGTGTAACAGAACATTAACCTGCTGATTAACTCACTGCGACGTGTTCCACATTGTACTGAAATGATTTATTCCTCCACACGTAATATACAACTAGTACTGCAGTTACCAAATGTAAAGTTACTTTGTGAGTCGAGATAAGTGCGTTACAGCGGCGGTCAACAAGAAGTGTTCAAAAGTGCCCAACATAATAATCAAACAATAGAAATTAGACCATAAACAACATGCTGTGTGTGGCTCCTACACAGTCCGTTTATAATAAAAATAACAGAGTAAAAGGTTTCCCCAAGAGGGATTAATAAAGTATGATATAGTATTATTAATGACGAGCTGTGCGGACCTTTCAGGTCGTTCAGCATCACCAAAGGCTCTGAATGAGGAAATGAGTCAGCATCTCTTCTGTGAGGACACGCCCGCTTGTTATCAGCCTAAGTGGAGAGTCCATTAGCAGCAGAATCAGGCGATATTATTTTCCTGCAGTAATGGAGATTGCATTTTCAGGATCGCAGTTCCAGGACCAGTATTTTGTTTTAAAGGTTGATTCCACCCAAATTGTTCTTTCGGTCAAAGTCCTTTTAGTTTTAAAGCGCCCATATTCTGCTCATTTGTAGGTTCATAATTGTATTTTGAGGATGTAGCAGAATAGGTTTCCATGGTTTAAGGACTACTAGCCAGTCAGAAGCAGAGTGTGAGGGTCCTGACAGTACCTCGCTAAGGACTACTAACCAGTCAGAAGCAGAGTATGAGGGCCCTGACAGTACCTAGGTAAGGACTACTAGCCAGTCAGAAG
>NC_048418.1:679515-684478 GCF_013103735.1 Etheostoma cragini | reverse complement strand
TCCAGGCTGAGCGATGGACTCTAAAGCGAGCATGACGATGGAGGTGGCGGCACTCGGCCGGCCTTTTGGCCTCGGGATGTTGTACGACTGCCGCAAAGACTCACTCATCCCTGGTAAGGATTCTTAACTGGAGTTACATTCAAAAACGTTTTTTACCAACGATCTCTTGATCAGTTTAGCTCGTTTATTACTGCAATCCAGATTAGTTGTTCTGTATGTGATCATTTACTGCACCGGGAGGTAATTCAGTCTCTCCAGGATTTTGCGATCATCATGATCACCATGAATTCAGCGCGACTCGCAATTTTGACCAATCACCACAATCAACTTTTCCACAAAGTCTTCATCCAATCACAGAAGTCCCACGTGTCAGACTTTGCGTCAGTATGTGTCCCTGAGAGCCAATGGCCAAGCGAGAGAGCAGGTTGACGTAACACACGTTGGTCGGCAAACTCATTTCCTCAAGTCATTCTTTAGAAATATTCTGCAGTGACGCAGTCAATACTGCGTCATCATAATTTCCCTCAGGGGATCAATAAAGTATTCTGTTTCATCATTAAAGCATTTGTGACGGCCCCTCCCAATCTACCGGCCTGTCATGTTCTGCTGCATAATCCTCTGACTTTTCCCCATTCACTCCAGGAATCCGAATCAGCGACTTATGCGTTGGTGTTCCTCCCACCGTTTCATTTAGACATCCGACATGTCAAAGGATCTGACAATACCGTGGCGCATGCCATGTCCAGAGCTGTGGCGGTTCAAGTGACGTTGGAGTTGATTCTTCATTTGCCTCATCTTTTTGGTTTGTTTTAGTTTTTGATGGTGCTTGTGGGGGTTGGGATTTTGTTGGGAGTGTGAGGACACTCTTAAGGGAGAGGGTGTGACGGCCCTTCCAATCTGCCGGCCTGTCATGTCTGCTCCTTTTGGTTTTCAGGTGCTGAGAGTGGGCGGGGAGGTGAGTTGGGAGGGTGGTCTGTACCTGGCCAGGTGGGCGTGGCCTACAGAGGCATAAAGGCCTCGGCCCTTGTGGGAGTCTCACTCTCTCTCAGCTGGTCCTACTGAAGCATCCACCATTTTGTTCTTTGTTTAGTTTGTTGCACCTTACAACACACTTCCCTTCATTCATTCACTCATCCATGCATGGCAAACAATACTGATGTCTTCTGTACTTACACACCCAACTGTTACCTTTATGTGGGGTTAAGTTATGTTATTAGGATATTTTGTTGAATAAATTACTTTTTGGTTACATTATCTGTGTGAGACCTCCCTTTTTGTTGCCGGCTTTGAGCCAGGCGGTAACACATCACACACATCTTTAGGATTACTGACATAATGTCCTGGATATTCTGGAGAAGTCATGGGTCTTTTTGCAAACAATTTCAAACTTCTTTCTACCTAAGAAAGAACTCCCACTGAGCCTGTATCCACACACTTGACTGCGATCTGCACCACACTGCCGGGTTCAAGAACACAAATGATAAACTTGATCCCCCTCTTTTCTCTACAAAGCATGAAGGGCTCTCTTTCTTATCAGAATCAGAAAGGGATTCATTGTCAAGTAACACAAGGAATTTGCTTGGTGGTTGGTGCATACATTAAAGTAACACTAGAGAACTTTTTCCCGCTACGGTCCCCCTACAGGTTGTCTTATTGGAACTACAACTCACGCTGCAGTCCCCCTACAGGTTGTCTCATTGGAACTACAGCTCACATTACCCGAGTTGTAGTTCCAATGAGACAACCTGTAGAGGTACTGAAACGGGACAAGTTTTTTAGTGTTGCTTTAACATAAACATATAAAACATTCATATGAGTAAACAATAAATACACAAATCAATTTCAACCTCAAAGTGTTGTCAGACGCAGAGGTGGGTAGTAACGAGTTACATTTACTCCGTTACATTAACTTGAGTAAGTTTTTGAAAAAATAATACTTCTAGGAGTAGTTTTAAATCACTATACTTTTACTTTTACTTGAGTAGATTTGTGAAGAAGAAACAGTACTCTTACTCCGCTACATTAGGCTACAATGAGCTTGTTACTTTTCTTTTTACCTTTGTGGTATTCTACGAGTCATTGGTTTTATCCCCCCTGCGTACGTCTCATTTTAATGTTTTCTTTTGACAGAGAGAGGGAGACTTCCGCTAAAGGCTCTGCCACGTGACTGTGTTCCACCAATTAAACACCGTTGTGCAGTCTCGTCAAGCGACCATACTCAATCTCAGCGGCGGAACGTGTTAGCTTTACAGTCGTAGCAAAACAAAGATGTCATGAATCAACCGTCGGCAATGCACAGCGGAGGAGGACCCCCCCCCCCCCCCCCCCCCCCCCCCCCCCCCCCCCCCCCCCCCCCGACCTCATAGTGAATGCATGTTTACCTTTTAATAAAAGTGCGAAACAGCAGCTACATTATGCTGCGCCTTCTGTGTCGACCAAAACAAACGGACATGTGAGCGTTCAAAAACTCAACATCTCCTGAGAAAACATGTAGCTGTCATGTTGGTTTTTGCTGTGTATAGGCAAATGTTTGTCTTTTACACATGTTTGAACATTTCCAAAACGTATATATATATATATATATAGTATCCATCCAAATTTGATGTTTAAGTCTCTTACTTAAGCTATTTTGTAATTAATAAATGAATTTTACTTTATTCTATTGATTGGATGAACTATAATTTGCCTAAAGATGATTATTTTGTATTTTTCTCTGTCTGATGCTTGTGTTAAGAAATAAATCAGACGTTACTCAAAAGTTACTCACTACTTGAGTAGTTTTTTCATCAAGCACTTTTTTACTCTGACTCAAGTAATTATTTGGATGACTACTTTTACTTTTACTAGAGTCAAATTATTCTGAAGTAACAGTACTTTTAGTAACATTTTTGGCTACTCTACCCACCTCTGTTCATACGTGCTCTTAGAGGACTTATGTCACTGAACAAACATTGTTAGACAGTTTCCAAGTATGATGAAGATGCTGAGACTTCCAAAATAAATTTAGTTTGTATCTGTCTTTTAGGACCTAACAACCCGTTCTTCTATCTGGCCGGTTCTGAAAGCTTAACTTGATTTTTTGTTTTTTTGCAGGATTGACCCTGTGGGACCGTGGTGACCTGATGAGTCATATTGGAGAGAGTCCGCAAAACTACAATGATTTTGAGATAGTTGCATCTGAATCATTTGCAGATAAATCTTCAGCACTAAATGTTGAAGCATCGCTGAAGGCAAGTTTTTTAGGTGGACTGGTAGAGGTTGGGGGATCGGCCAAGTACCTGAATGACAGTAAGACTTCCAAAAATCAAGCCAGAGTAACTCTGAACTACAAAGCTACCACAAAGTTCCAGGAACTGTCGATGGATCATCTTGGAAGAGACAAAGTGAAACATCCGTATGTCTTTGATCAAGGGTTAGCAACACATGTAGTCACAGCTATTCTTTATGGGGCACAAGCCTTCTTTGTCTTTGACCGTGATGTCTCTGACAAGGAAGATCATCAAGACATTCAGGGCAACTTGAAGGTGATGATCAAGAAGATTCCCTGCTTTGCGATTGAGGGTGAAGGTTCGCTGACAATGGAAGACAAGGAAATAGAAAAGGTTGACAAATTCTCCTGCAGATTCTTTGGAGACTTTTCCCTTCAGAAATCTCCTACATCCTTTCAGGATGCAGTAGAAGTCTACCAAAGCCTCCCAAAATTGTTGGGAGCCAACGGAGAAAACGCGGTACCAATGAAGGTCTGGCTGTTGCCCCTGACAAGTTTAGATTCTAATGCTGCCAAACTTGTCCGTCAGATAAGTATAAGATTAGTTCAAGAATCACAGAGTGTCCTGGAGGACTTCAGTGAGCTGGAAATGAGGTGCAATGATGCACTGAGGACCACCACTGCACAGCAGTTCCCACAGATTGGCAACAAGATTAAAACATTTAGAGAAATGTCCTGTGAGTTCAAGCTGGATTTCCAACAAACCTTGGCAAAGAAACTTCCATCAATCCGAGGAGGAGGAGAAGAGGAGGCTGGGCTCGCAGAGATCCTGAAGAAGAGACATTCTTCTCCTTTCAACAGCAAAAACCTGCATGAGTGGATGGACTGTAAAGAGAGAGAAATCTGCACCTTACTAACTTTCACCAACGTGATGAAAAACACCAAGATCGTCTCATCTCAAACAGACGTGTACAAAGAAAGTCTCAATGCTAAACATGCTGTGTGCTTTGTCTTCACCTCACTAGGAAGTGATGAACCGTACCTCTCAGCTTTATCAAACTACCTAAAACAAACCGACGACCCTCAGGATACACATACCCAAGATGAAGAGAACAAACAATGGTACGCCTCAAGAGAAGTTGCAAAGGAAATGAGGCATAAAGCAAAGCTCTTCAGTGACTTTGCAGAGGCCAACAAGGAGAACAAGACCATTAAGTTCCTGACAGTAGGTTCAACAAATGAGACACACAAAGGTTCAAGCATCTACCTTTATAAAGATGGCTTTTCTGTCATTGAGAACTTTGAGCCACCATCAACGCCTGAAACAGTGGCAGTAAGTGATATAAACCACAACAGTGTGACGCTGAAGATCTCTCCACCCAGATTTGGAGCAGAGGACATCACCTCCTACTCTGTGGAGTACTGTGTCAGTGGAGAGGATGGATGGAAACAGAAGACATCATCAAAAGCTGAAGAAGTCACAGTGAACGACCTGAGTCCTAACACAGAGTATATGTTCAGATGTAGAGCAGTGACCTCAGTAGGTGTTGGCCCGGCCAGTGAAGTCCCTGGTTCCACTAAAACTTTACCTTGCAGCCCTCCTGGAAAACCCAGAGTCAAACCAAACTCAAGAGAGATCTCAGTTAGCTGGGAGAAACCTGCTGGACTTGGACAAGATGTCCACATTTTGAGCTACATCATGGAGTACGCCAAAACAGACAATGGGATGAAAGAGGAAGATCTCCAATGGAACGA
>NC_048418.1:677939-679415 GCF_013103735.1 Etheostoma cragini | reverse complement strand
AATCTCTTCTCTGCTGAGTGTTTCAGTGAAATTGACGCTGTGTGTTTTGTAGCTCCGTCTGCTTTAGCACGAGTCACACCATCACAGCAATGTTGGTTTAATTCTGTGCTCTCAATCTTTGGTGAAGATGTAGCAGAAAACATCCGGTTTATGGTGACATCTGCTGGTGGACATCAACCGCCAGTTCTAAAGGCAATCGCTGCTTCAGGTGTCCCATGTCCTAAAACCAAAGACGGGCTTCCGGTTCACTTCAAATTCAATAATTCAGCGTTGTTTGCAGACAACAAATCATCTGCAGCAGAAGGCATGAGTGAGCATGATGAATATGAAGATGGAGGCTTTGATCAGATGTGTTGGAACATGGGAACGAAAGGAATGAAGAGGTTCTTTGTTGCTTTAAATGTCATGGAAACCAAAAGCTTAACAATAACAAAAAACGTCCTCAGAGAAAGAAAGCAGCTTGAGAAGTCATATGAAGATTTGCAGAAGCTTATAACTGGCATAAGTGAAGGTCGTGTTAGGGGCTGGTTGTTGTACACACTGATAGAGAGATCTAGGAAGTGTTTCAACAAACTTAAAGAGAAAACACTGAAGCCAGATCCTCTCTCCACTAGAGGCTACATCAACATGCTTATTGAGGGAGAGCAATCTGAGGCCAGGCCAGGCTGGGAGGAACGAGTTCAGATCCTGGAATCCTCAAAAATATTTTTAACAGGATGTAGTCTTAGTTAGTGATGTGGATCACTTATAATGCAGAATATATAAATAGTCTGTGGGAATGCTGAGAATTAGTTAAGCCAATATAAAGTTAGTGCATGATGTTATCTAGTTAATGATGTGGATCAACAGAAATACAGTAAAGATGAACAGACTGTCAAAATGCTGAATATAGTAAAAAGTCAATATACAGTTGTACATTTTGCAAATCTTTGTCTAGGTAGTGAAGTGGAATCAGGAATAACACATTATACATGTAAATACAGGCTATATGAATGATAAATGCTGAGATGAAGTAAAGAGTCGATGTACAGTTTGTGCAAAGTGTGGACCAGATAGTATGTTAAAGCCGGGGAAAACCCTGACGAACTTCCAGCAAATTTTAAATCTGCTCTGCAAGTCGACGCTGGCCAAGAGTCCATTCAAGCCCATTTCCAATTCTTTCCAAAATCGAGGCACCAATCACAAACGTTGTCATGGTGACAATAGTGCAACAACAGCAAGCCGTTTTTTATTTACATTCAAATTGACAGCACCAAACCCGATACCGCAATCGCTGCTACATCACCCGGATCGTTGGTCTGACTGGTTCAAATTGTCCGCGTTCTGGTGACATCTGCTGGTGGACATCAACCACCAGTTCTAGAAGCCATCAATGCTTCAGGTGTCCCATGTCCTAAATCTAAAGACGGGCTTCCAGTTCACTTCAAATTCAATAACTCAGCAATGCATGATGAAGATGAAGATGGAGGCTTTGAT
>NC_048418.1:675778-677839 GCF_013103735.1 Etheostoma cragini | reverse complement strand
GAACACCTGTTTCCTGGTGAAAGTCTGGTGTTTTCTCCTTAACTTCTCCAGGACATGAACACCTGTTTCCAGGTGAAATTCTGGTGTTTTCTCCTTAACTTCTCCAGAACATGAACACCTGTTTCCTGGTGAAAGTCTTATGTTTTCTCCTTAACTTCTCCAGGACATGAACACCTGTTTCCAGGTGAAATTCTGTTTTCTCCTTAACTTCTCCAGGACATGAACACCTGTTTCCAGGTGAAAGTCTTGTGTTTTCTCCTTAACTTCTCCAGGACATGAACACCTGTTTCCTGGTGAAAGTCTGGTGTTTTCTCCTTAACTTCTCCAGGACATGAACACCTGTTTCCTGGTGAAAGTCTGGTGTTTTCTCCTAAACTTCTTGTGTTTTCTTGTGCAGACAGTTATTCTGGAAAGATCAGGTTTTGACAGCCGTGTTGATGCTTTTGTTTTCTCCCAATTCCATGGAGAATTCGGGTGGGGTCAGGTTCGTTGCCAAGTAGGTTTCCGCATAACTGGAATTTGCCCCTCGGCATTCGTAACGGCCTCAAAAGACATTACAGGGAACGAGTTCTGCAAGAGAAGATTTTTATCAGAAAAGTAGTTTTCAATCAAATTTGAAGCAACAAAGATTTTGAAAAAGACGACAAAAGGTTTAAATTTTGACACAGAAAAAACACAAAGTTGCACAGTTGACGTATGCATATATTTAACTATATTTTGGATTTTGTTATGTCCTAATAGGACATAAGTGTCTTGTCCTGGTTTTACAGGCTGCATGACAGTAAAGCAGGGCTGTAGTACTCGAGTACGGTCTTGGACTCGAGTACGGTCTCGGACTCCAGACCGTTTTTCTATGGTCTCAGACCTGTCTTGGTCTCGCTAGTATTTGGACTAGGACTTGTCCCGGTCTCGGCCACTGGTCTTGCCCAATATGGCTTCTGGTCTGGACCGAGTCCAGGTGTCTTTATTATGTTGATAATAATATTGGAGGGAACGTGAAACCCGAAATGATTGTTTTGATACTGTCACGCATAAGACCTTTATTCTGTCCTGGACTCGGTCTTGACTCAGACTCAAACCTCTTTGGACTCATTCTTGACTTGGACTCGACTGGTCCTGGTCTTGGACTTGTCTTGGACCCGACTAAGGTGGTCTTAACTACATCCCCTCAGTAAAGTGAACTTACAGACTGTTTCACCTGTTGTGTTATTCACCTTTTACCCACTAAGTCATTATATCTACACTGATGATTATTTATCCAACTCTTATTGTGAAATATTTTTTGTTAAAGCACCAATTTTTAACCCTACAACATCGACATCGCTGTGGTTGGTGAAGATTATCGTGAAATCTGATTTTCTCCATATCTGGATTTGGATCCCGTCCAAAAAAATCATTATTTCTCGGTCTACGCTGCACCCTTATTTTCATAAAATCTTTTAACCCTAATGTTTTTCTCAATAATCTGCAGACGGACACACTATAGAACTAACACACTGGAAACACACCTCCTTGGTGGAGATAACTCTGATGATGAATGAATGAATGAATGAATGAATGAATGAAGCTGCAGGATGAACACATGCAAAATATCAGCTGAATGTGGAGTTTAAAGTATGAAGAATTATGAGCTTTGTGCACAAATAATAATCAAATATTTGCATAAATGTAACGCACCGAGTCAGTGTCGTGTCCACGGAAGCTTTGGCTCTTGTGTTGTTTATGTTTGCACCTTTTTAATATCCCGACCGATATATCGGCCGATATCAGGCGTTTCTATAGAGAGAGACATATGAAGATAGATATATAGATGGATAGATGGATAGATGGAGGACGACCTCTGCACCCGTCCCCGTGTTAGTTTAAACATCGCAGCGGGGTGACAGGTCATAACGTGTGAGTGTGTTTGGGTTGGGTGTGTGTGTGTGTGTGTGTGTGTTTGGGTTGGGTGTGTGTGTGTGTGTGTGTGGGTGTGTGTGAGAGATTGTGTGTGTGTTTGCGTTGGGTGTGTGTGTGTGTGTTTGCGTTGTGTGTTTGCGTTGGGGGGTGTGTGTGTGTGTG
>NC_048418.1:672596-675678 GCF_013103735.1 Etheostoma cragini | reverse complement strand
GTGTGTGTGTGTTGGGGGTGTGTGTGTGTGTTGGGTGTGTGTCTGTGTGAGATGTTGTGTGTGTGTGTGTGTGTGTGTTCAGATAGGTATAAATGGGATTGGGACGGCACTTCACCAGATCATGTTACCATGGCGACATTCAACAACAAAGAGGTTGCAGACACTCGGCGGTTTGGAGATTTACATTTTAACCTTCGTGTTGTCTCCCAGGTTACAAAAACTGAATAATTGGACATTTTTGTCCTTTTTTCAGACTTTTTCCACGACCACCACATCACTAGTTTTATACTTTATGGAATTCATGGTCAATAACCCTCATTTATATAGAATTATCCCTAATACTAGAGTTAATAAAGCAGAATTATGAGTTATTGTGACTAATAGTTAAGATCAGAGGAATGAAAGAGACAATGTTTATTGTAACTTGGTTAAAAAGAAACTCATATTTCAGATATATAGACGTTTATTAAAGGGTCAGATTAGACCCGGGACAACAGGAGGGGTAAAGCCACCAGACCCCTTTAGACAGTTTTTATAATAGTAATATAATTCTATATAAATGAGGGTGATTGAGCATTAATTCCAGAAAGTATAAAACCAGTGAGGTGGTGGTAGAGGAAACAAAAAAAAGTCTGAAAAAGGGAGAAAATGTCAAAATGTCCTTTTTTTTTTTTGTCTTTCCTGACCCTTTAGAGGACAACACACGGGTTAAAAAGAAACCCATATTTCAGATATAGACATTTTAAAGGGGTCAGATTAGACCCGGGACAACAGGAGGGGTAAAGAGACGGGAGCTAAAACGGAGGGTGAATGGAGGAATATTCAGACACACAGAATGAGGAAATAATAGAAGATTTAGGAGATTAAAGCAAGTAAACATGCTCTAGGAGAACCCCAAATACAAAGAGATGAAGGTGAGCGTGATGCGGGACCTTTAAATCTCTAATATCAGCTCTCATTGGTTCAGGGGGGGACGTGTCCTTCAGTTCCTCCTCCTCCTCCTCCTCCTCGTCTCTGCATCTTCATCACTAATGGATGAGTGGAGATCATCAGTGTGAAGCCTTCTGCTCGTCTTCATCATCCTCCGGGTCGCTCTGCGGCACCGAGCACCGTCGCATCAGAACCGTTTACACCAGACTCTGTTATATCTTTATTATTATTACTGTGTATGTAGGACTACGGACCATCGTCCATCCTGAATAATGTTATTATTATTATTATCATAAGCTCATTTGCATATCTGTGTAGTCATTACTCAATCAATGCATGAAGCGTAGTGGATGGGTCAGAAAGTCGCCGTCTTTTCTACAGTCACCAAATTTGTCGCAAGTCGCTTTTGTGAAAAAAAAGTGGCAAAGGACATATTTATTTCCGATATTTTTGGCCTTTTTTATTATTTTTTACAATATTTTTTAAAAGTTTTTTTTACGTGTTTTTTTTAACAGGATGTTGTTTTTTTGCGATTTTTTTTTTGACAAGATTATTTTTTTTTTAAACAGGATTTTTTGACATTTTTTTAGAGTTGTTTTTTTTTACTTTTTTTTTACACGTTTTTTTTACTTTTGACGGATTTTTTACAGAATTTTTTGACGTTTTTCGACGTTTTTTTTAACAGAATTTAAAAAAAAAATCTTTTTTACAAGATTTTGGGACTTTTTTGACGTTTTTTTTAGTGTTTTATTTTTTTTAACAAGATTTTTGACTTTTTTACGGGTTTTTTAACAGGATTTTTAGATGTTTTTTTAGTTGTTTTTTTTCCTTTTTTTTTTACAAGATTTTTTTACTTTTTGACGGATTTTTTTTAACAGAATTTAACAAGATTTTTTTGATGTTTTCTTAACAGGATGTTTTTGTTTTTTTACAAGATTTTTTTTTAACAGGATTTTTTATGTTTTTTTTACGCTTTTTTTAAACAGGATTTTTTGACTTATTTTTTGAGTTTTTTGTTTTTACAAGATTTTTTTACTTTTTGACGTTTTTTTTTGAAACATGATTTGTTATGTATTTTACGCTTTTTTACAGGATTTTTTGACTGATATTTTTTTCTTTGAACAGAATTGTTTTGACGGATTTCTGGTATTTTTTTTTAACAGGATCCTTTTAAATATATTGTGCATTATTCAAACAGTTCTTCAGCGTTTTTTGTTGACATTTTTAAGCATTTTCTTTTTAAGATTATTATTATATATTATTATTATTATTATTTACAGCTTGGTCCCGTGGCGTGCCGGGCCTCGGTGCGTTTGTCACGCTCACCCTGACGTCCCAGCATCTGATGAAAAGTAGATTTCTGCCACACACAGTTTTCCAATCTGCCAAAACCCCCAAAAAGAGATGTCTGCATCCGGCCGAGCCCCGTGTAATCCCTCTGTGGACACGACGATTACCCTCAGTCCATAATCCCCCCCCCACTGCAGAGGGACCTTTCAGTTCGGACTGGCCTGATTCCTCTCAGATTAACAGATGGCAGCCATCAAATCTTCGTTCAATTTTATCAATCAACATTCAGATTTCAGCCCAGAGATTTGGACGTTACTCCGCTAATTAACACGTGTCTGACCTCTGCTGGCTGTTGTTATATTAGGACATCAAAGGTTGGGAGGGGACGATGATTTGAGAGAGAGAGAGAGAGAGAGAGAGAGAGAGAGAGAGAGAGAGAGAGAGAGAGAGAGAGAGAGAGAGAGAGAGAGAGAGAGAGAGAGAGAGAGAGAGAGAGAGAGAGAGAGAGAGAGAGAGAGAGAGAGAGAGAGAGAGAGAGAGAGAGAGAGAGAGAGAGAGAGATCAAAAACATCGGGAAAAAGTGACAAAATGCTAAAAAACTAAGTTTCAAAAACATTGGGAAAGGCCAAAGTAAGCGTAAAAAAAAATCAAGCAAATGTGACAAAATGTCACTCATAAAGCTTCATAAACATTTTAAAACGTTTTTTTGTCACTTCGTTGAACCTTTTGTGCCTTTTTACGAGTTGTTTTAGTAGTAGTTAATGTAAATGTTGAGGCGGTGTTGGGTCCAGGCCGGTGACCCCGGTGCTCTCCGGGCGTGGTGCGTTTGAGGTCTCCGGGGCGTTGCGGCTCCGATAGCAGC
>NC_048418.1:667726-669996 GCF_013103735.1 Etheostoma cragini | reverse complement strand
CCCCCCCCCCCCCCCCCGATCCTTCTCCACCTTTAGGAGAGTTTCTCCGTGGAATAATAAAAACGTCCTGATATAAAATATTAAATATTGTGTTAATCCGTCCTGATATCAAACAGATGTCTTAAAGGTGTGATCTATTTTTAATATTCTCTATTTTAACTTCTTTTGTTACCTAGGAAACACATTTTGGACAGCGCCTGGTGACGGATGGGTGTCAACCGATACGGTTTCTTCTCTCCTCTAATCCTCCTTTCATTCCTTCTTCTTTACATCTGTCCTTCCCTGCATACTTCCTTCCTTCTTTCCTTCCTTCCTTGTTTGTCCTTTACTTTAATTTCAGTCCTATAGCGTTTTAGGTTCTCTGGTTTAGTGTTTCTTATCATTTAAAAGGCGAACAATGTGATCAGCTGACAGACAGGAAGTGAAGAAGAGATGATGATGTCACACAGACTGATGATGTCACACAGACGGCCAGTGATGTGTGCTTAGAGCAGCTTATGGATCTGAAAGTCTTCGTCCCTTAAATTATACACAGGTCCGTAAATTAGTTTTAAGACTGAAGCTGCAGTCTAGTAAATGCTCTGTTTTTGGTTCTCTTCCTGTATTTGGGTCAGAACGCGGTCTCACCTTAAGTGAAGTGAGACCCCCGTTTTTAAGCGGACCAGAGGTCTTTGGTTTTATCCACACCGGAGATCAGATGAGCTTTCACACCGCCCAAAACCAACCGGATTAACCTGACCAAACGCTCCGGGGTTGGTTTTACAAAACCCAGTAAATCAGACGTGGGGCGGTCTGGTGAGGTCGCTGACTCGAGTCAATCGGCCCGGAGACGGTCTGGCGAGGCCCGGAGACGGTCTGGCGAGGTCGCTGACTCGAGTCAATCGGCCCGGAGACGGTCTGGCGAGGTCGCTGACTCGGGGTTGGTCGGTGTGGTGTGCCGGTGACCAAAACTGGTGAAGAGCTAATCTGGAAACGAGTAGCGAGATGAGCAGGAAGAGTCTCTCAAAATCTGAGGAACCTCTTTCAAACTGACCTTTGAGGATCCCAGATGAAGATTCAGCAGCTGCTCGGCCGATTTCTCCTTAAAACGTTCTCATGAACACGTTTCGGGGGGTCTATGTTAGTAAAATATGAGACTGTATTCCGAGTGAGCCGCCATGATGCCAGGTTGTAAAACCCGGGAGCAGCCGGGTCCACGTGACGCGTTCGTCCAATCAAAAAACAATAAGTTTGGGTTCCCCTGCTCGAGCTGCTGCCCCCGAGACCCGATACCGGATCAGGGGATGAAGATGGATGGAATAGAGATACCTTGAACCGAAGGCGAGTGGTGCGTTCAGGGACTCTTACCTCGATGCTGGTGCTAAGGCTGGGCAGGGTGTCCGAGGTCACCGTTGTGCTCTGAAGGCTGGAGAAGTCCCACAGGTGGACGGGCGCCATGGGGTCCGCCGCCGCCTTGGACTCCCCCCCCCATCTCTGACTGTCCAATAAGGTCACTTCGTAAAACTCCTGGATATCTGAGACAACGGGGGACAGAGGGACAGAGGGACAGAGACACATTTCAATCAAACCGAGAGACAGAGGTCTCACTCTGCAGAGAATTCACTGTGCAATAGTGCTGCAACGATGAATCAATTAGTAATCTATTACATTAATCTCCAATTATTTTGATTATTCACTCATCAGTTTGAGTCATTTTTTACATAAAAACAGTGATCATCGTGTGATGTCAGCGTGTTAAATGTGAATATTTTCTAGTTTCTTCTCCTCTGGGACAGGAGACTGATTCCTCCTTTCATCCGTCTTTCCTTCCTTGTTCTTCCTTTTCTTTCCATCTTTGCTTCCTTTCTTTCACCCCTCCTCTTTTATTCCCTCCGTACTTCCATTCCTTACATACTGAAACATTTAAATACTTTAAATTACAAAGATGAAAGGATTCAACTATTAAATTAATCTCTGGACCCTTTCCTTTTTCTTAACCCTCATCTTGTCCTTAAGTCAAATTTTAAGTCAAGTTTTTTTGTGCAGTTGAAATAAGCGTTGACAACAAAGTCAACATTAAAAATATCAAAAAACTTTGGAAAAAACTTTTTTTTAAAAGCATCCACAACATTGAAAAAGTGTCAAAAATGTCAGAAAAAGTGGTAATGTTGAAAAGTGATCAAAAGAGTTTATTTTCAAGGTTGACGGGAAGACAACACAAAGGTTAAAAGAAGGGTTTTGGGTTTTTCTGCCTGTATTTGATAGGACAGCCGGGTGAGAAGGGGGGGGGG
>NC_048418.1:665461-667626 GCF_013103735.1 Etheostoma cragini | reverse complement strand
TCCATGTAAATAATCACTACTTTTAGTGTGTATAGAGCAGCATATCTCCACATGTAAATGGGTGAATTAAGAGTTTATCCAACCAGACCAGAGTGGTGATTGTTGGAACAGTGGAAAGATAAACCAAGACGGCTTTTAGTAGTTTCATTTAGTTTATTTCTACTTTGAATGAAGAGAGTTTTACGATGATAAAATTAGTGATTATGAAACCAAACTTCATTTCATTCACCACTGATCTAATTTTCTCTATGAACAAAAAACATACAACTCTTCCTTTGGAAAACCGCCAATTTAACTTCTAACTCGTCTTAAAAAAAAGTACAGTCTTCACGCTGGAGTTCAAAGGTCACCACCATCCAGACTGAGAGCCAACTTCCTTCCTCTCCTCCTTTTCTTTCGGTTTCTCTGAGAGCGCCCCGCCCACACCTTCCCAGCATCCTCTCTGCTCCTCCTCCTCGCTAACCTCCCCTTCTGTTCTCCTAACCCCCCAGCACTCTGCTGGCAGTTACTGTGTGTGTGTGTGTGTGTGTGTGTGTGTATGTGTGTCTCTCTGCGTGTGTGTGTGTATATGTGTCTCTCTCTGTGTGTGTGTATATATGTGTCTCTCTGTGTGTGTGTATATATGTGTCTCTCTGTGTGTGTGTATATATGTGTCTCTCTGTGTGTGTGTATATATGTGTCTCTCTGTGTGTGTGTGTATATATGTGTCTCTCTGTGTGTGTGTGTGTATATGTGTCTCTCTGTGTGTGTTTGTAGGTGTGTGTGTGTCTGTGTGAGATGGTGTGTGTGTGTGTGTGTGTGTGTGTGTGTGTGTGTGTGTGTGTGTGTGTGCTTGTATATGTGTGTATATGTGTCTGTGTATATGTGTCTCTCTGCGTGTGTGTGTATATGTGTGTCTGTGTGTGTGTGTGTGTGTGTCTGTCTCTCTGTGTGTGTTTGTAGGTGTGGTTGTGTCTGTGTGAGATGGTGTGTGTGTGTGTGTGTGTGTGCGTGTATATGTGTCTCTCTGTGTGTGTTTGTAGGTGTGGTTGTGTCTGTGTGAGAGGATGTGTGTGTGTGTGCGTGTGAGATGGTGTGTGTATATATGTACACAAGTATACAGTATATATACACACACACACATATACACACGCACGCACAAACACAAGACAGTGATATAAAAGCGTTAACTAAACTAAAGTGTTGATTTTCCATTCTGACGGGAAGACAACACGAGGGTTAAAGCTGGAAAATCCCCAAAACAGGAAGTAGAGGTTTGTTACACAGAAACTTAAAGTTACAACTTCTGCTTAAGACTTTAAAACACAAAACAGATGATCTGACGACGTCGGCTGCAGACATGAAAACACACAGGAACCTGGAGAGCCAAGATATATATATATATAACCTGTATAAAGAACTATATATATATATAAGAAAATACACCTGCAACCTGCACATTAAACTAAGAAAACAACAGAACCACCACCACGCGGGTCCTGAACAGCGTACAGCTCCAGTCTCTGAACCCGGGGCGTAGACGTCATATCACACACGTCTTCATCGAATACTTTATTATTAACAGAACAGAATATGTTGATTACATGACCCTCATTTAATTTCATTGGTCATGTAAAAGTGGAACAAGCTGTCCCTGTGTGTAGGCGGAGGACAGGAGTTGTACTGTTCAGACCCAGCAACATGGACCAAAATGAATGAAGCAAAATAAACAATGACCCCTGAACGCACCACAAACTGCCTCACCATGCCGCTGCATTTATTCTCCCTTTGGCTCGGCCTTTAATTATTTTATTGTTGGCTTATCATATATGTTTGTGTCTAAGTGACTGACGGGAAAAACAATCTTTGAAATCGGTCCTGTATTAAGCGAGAAATAAGTCTGGTGGAGATATGCTGCTTTATACATGCTAAAAGTAGTGATTATTTACATGGAGTCTGGTGGAGATATGCTGCTCTATACACGCTAAAAGTAGGGATTATTTACATGGAGTCTGGTGGAGATATGCTGCTCTATACACGCTAAAAGTAGTGATTATTTACATGGAGTCTGGTGGACATATGCTGCTTTATAGACGCTAAAAGTAGTCATAATTTACATGGAGTCTGGTGGAGATATGCTGCTCTATACACACTAAAAGTAGTGATTATTTACATGGAGTCTGGTG
>NC_048418.1:662407-665361 GCF_013103735.1 Etheostoma cragini | reverse complement strand
CTCTTCTATTTCTATTCTCTTCTATTTCTACTCTCTTCTATTTCTCTTCTCTTCTATTATATTCAGATCTATGCTAATCTATTCAGTTCTTTTCTCTTCAGTTTGGGTCTCCTCCACTCATTTAGCAGGAAACTCTATTAATCAGAGCGTGGAGTAATTAAGAGGCTTCTGATTAACAGGAAGAAAAGGAGAATAAAAAGAAAGAAGGGAGGATGAAAAGGACAAAGATATAAAAAATAACCCATTCAGAAAAATAGGAAAATAACAGAAATACAAAAAATGTAGCGACTCTACAAATATATACAAAGGACAACATTTTTTATATATATATATACTTATTTTTTTCTTCCTCCTCTTGCTCCATTTTCCATCTTCTCTCTTCTCTCTCTTTCTTTTTTCATCCTGTTTTTTCTTCTTCTTCTCTTTTCCCCCTTATTCATCCATCTTTCACCTTTTCTTCCTCTTCTTTATCATTTTTATTTCACATAATTTCTTCCCCTCTTTGCTTTCTTTAATTTACATAATCTCCTTCTTTTACTTTCTCTTTCACTATTTTTCCACCTTCTCTCTCTCTTCCTCTTCATCCATCTTTTTCTACATTCCTCTTTTTCATCTCATATTCCTTTATTCATATTCTCTTCTTTCACCTCCTCATCCTCCCTTCTTCCTCATTCTTCTTTTAACTTTCATCCTGGAGTTTTCCCCCTCTTCATCCATCTTTCTTTTTCAATTTCTCCTCCTGTTTTAATCAGCTCTAATTTGTCTTTATCTTTCTCCTCCTCTTCCTCCCTTCTTCCTCTACCTCTCCTCTTCATCTTCTTTCACATCTCTTCTTTCCAACTTTCATCCTCTCATCTTTGTTTTTCTACCTTCTCCTCATCCTCTTCATCCATCGTTTACCTCCTCACATTTACTCCTCATTTAATCAGATTTAATCTGTTTTATTGTCGTTTTTCTCCTCCTTTCTTCCTCTACCTCTCCTCTTCATCTTCAGTCTTCTTCCACATCTCTTCTTTCCATCTTTCATCCTCTCTATCTGGAAGTCTCCATCTGTTGTTTTTTCCTTTCTTATTCTCCATAATCAGATATAATCTCCTCTATAATCTTTCCCTCTCTCTTTCCCCAGACTCCCACCTTCCCTTTCTCTTTCTGTTATCCCAAACTTTCCCCTCTTCCCTCCCTCCTTCCCTCCCTCCTTCCCTCCTCCTCTCCCTCGGTCCCTTGTAGGTGAGCTGCATGATTGGGCGCCAGGTTGCAGAGGGGGAGGCTTTTGGAAATCACATGGTTCACATTTGCAGCTCTGCGTGAGACGCCATTTTGGAGGAAAGTTTGGAATTTGTATCCTGGACCTGAGGAGGAGGAGGAGGAGGAAGAGGAGGAGGAGGGAGAGGAAGAACAGGAGCAGGATTAAAGAGGAAGTAGAAGGAAAAGAGAGGAGGGAGTTACACGCTCAGAGAAGTTTGACACGCATGCAGCCTGTGCTGGGGAATCATACACTAACACTATAAAGTGTGCGTGCCAGTGCGGGATAAATCAGTCTGTGCTTGGCACGGCTTGAGTTTAGTTGTGCCACCATGCTTGCTGGACTTTGAAGTTTTATTTTTTTTATTTTTTAATAGCTGATCTGGTTATTTGCATCACAGCTTCCACAGAAGCAGCAGTGCATGCACCGCCTGGCACTCAGCCGGCACGGAAACGGAGTGTTTTTCACGTGGAGTTTGGCACGCGGAGTGGAGATCCCAGGTGGAGAAAACTCGATTTCCACTTTTTTTTTTTTTTTAACAACCAACAGTGTCGCAACCCGCGGTCAGCCTGCGCGGTGCACGCCGGGCAGGGAGCCTCTCTGGCGGGGAAGTACAGCACGGAGAGTCGGTAACGCACCGGAGCTTTTTTTTTTTTTCTTTTTTTTTCTGGACCCTACTCGCTGGCTGGGATATTACTTTTAACCGGGGCTGCTGTTTGTTTTGGTGTTGTTGTTGACGGTTGACGTGTCGGTTTCCCGTGACAGTTAACCGGTTAACCGTTAGTTAACGTTAGTTAGTCGGACTCGGAGGGGAACTTAGTGTCGTCGTGGACGTGTTTTCCTCGGACTTGGAGCGGTGACAGCGGCTTCAACCAGCGGACTAATCACTACTAGACTGGTCCTGTGTGTGAGGAGTGTATGTGGCTAACACAGAAGTAGCTCCAAACCGAGCCGAGCCGAGCCAGACGCTACCATGCCAGTCAGAAAGAAAGGTAAGCCGCCCTCACTCAGACGTATTAACTAGCATTAGCTAGCAATGCTAACCTAACCGCTGCCTGCTGGGGGAAAGTCCAAACGCAGCTGCGTATAAAGTAACACAACACTTAAAGAAACACGGATATAACTCGACATTAACACAGCACACACGGGTTATTTTGGCCTCACTGGGCCGTGCCGTGCCGGGCAGGTAAAGTGAGTTTAAGTAGGGCTAGCCGGTTAGCCGCTGTTGCTAACCAAGTTGTATATGGGGCACCTTGACTGGAGACGAGCCCAACTAAAAATAAACTCTAATATTAATAAAATAATGACAACCGCAGTGTTCTTGAAGAATTGTGACTATAAAATAAAATTTCTAAAAATATTATTGGATACTTAGGATATTGCTTGTCTTTTTTACTTTTACTTTTCTATTAATAAAAAATCCTAAATTGTGTCAATAGTGAGTTAAAAGCAGCCTGATTATACTTTTCACTGGGACACTGCTGAGCTCTGACAGTGTTTACATTTAATTTAGGGTCTCTTATTTTGTAAATACTATTTAATAATCGGATGTGTCATAACTTTCTGACTAATTACTTAATTTATAAAATGTCAATATTATAGACAACTTTCCATTAAAAGCTCCTTATAACCCAAACTAGAGTTTTTAATGTTGTTTTTTTTTTTGCACAAAATGATATTAAAGTATAATATCCTGTACTTTTTTTTTTTT
>NC_048418.1:659655-662307 GCF_013103735.1 Etheostoma cragini | reverse complement strand
CTCTCTCTCTCTCTCTCTCTCTCTCTCTCTCTCTCTCTCTCTCTCTCTCTCTCTCTCTCTCTCTCTCTCTATCTATCCATCTTCTGTCCTTCCTTTGTTCTGTTTCCTTTCCTTCTATCCTGCTTTCTTTCTCCTTCCTTTCCATCCTTTCCTACTTCATTTCATTCTTCTTCCCTCCTCTTTCCTTCCTTTCTTTTCCATTTTGTTCTGCACTTTTTGACGTTTTTTGTCACTTTCTCCCCACATTTAAAAAAAAAAAGCTTTTTCTGACAATTTCCCCCACTTTTAATATTTTATTTCCGCTTCTGTAAAATTGATTCAGACCAGATGTAATGACAGTAGCTTACTGATGGTTTATTTACTTGTTATCAGCGTTGTAGGGAACCGTCCTCGTTCATTTTTAATATTTTTGACAATGTGGTTGAAAGAAACCCAGATTTCTGATATAGAAACTTGAAAACGAGTATTTGAAAACGGGCTAAATCTGACCCGAGGACACCAGGAGGGTTAGTAAGGAACTAGATGAGGAATAGTCTGCAGGGACATAGATAAGAGGGTCATGGGGGGGTTCTAAATGTGATCCTGGACCCGAGTCTTTCTGGCCCCGTTGGTCACATGAATAGAAAACAGTTCATGCACATTATACATTTATAATTTCTTCTTGTATCCTTGAACCTTATTGTCATCTGTACTGGTTCTAAGTTTGGTTCCTTAAAATGATGTGGTGATGTTAAAGGGTGACTACCGTTATATCCCAACCTGGTCCAACCTTTCAGGGTCTACAGGACTTTTGGGAACTACAGTCTTGGACATTGGTCTAATTTTAAGCGAGATCGCTGCAGTCGGCATCGGTGAAACAAGCTCTAATGGAAGTTATTAGGCAATCATCAGCTTGTATTTACCTTCACAAAAGTGCTCGTTCTGCCTCTGACGGACTCAGATTGTTAGTGTAAGAGTCTGACACCGTTATAGAGAGGATCCCTGCAGAGATAGACCTTTAAAACCTCTTTAAGACCTTCCTGTTAGACCAGAAACCGCTCTGAAGTTGCTAGTGCTAAACCACCAGACTCCGTTGAATAAAAGCTGCTTTTTCTCCTTTAAAGCCTCAGTCTTTGACATTGGTCCAAAACGAGCTCTGATGGAAGTTATTAGGCAATCATCAGCTTGTATTTACCTTCACTAAAGTGCTCGTTCTGCCTCTGAAGGACTCAGATTATTACTGTAAGCGTCTGAAACCGTTATAGAGAAGATCCCTGCAGAGATGGACGAGGGTTAAAAACCTTTTAGATCGGTTTC
Source organism: Etheostoma cragini (assembly GCF_013103735.1). NCBI lineage: Eukaryota > Metazoa > Chordata > Actinopteri > Perciformes > Percidae > Etheostoma > Etheostoma cragini. The sequence goes on along the minus strand of NC_048418.1, from coordinate 661,011 downwards.
AAATCTTAATATCAGGCGCTGAAATGTCAACAGCTCAACATGACGCGCTGCAGGCACAGTCCAGCTTTCATTAGACCAGATCTGAGGCAGCGTTGGGACCCTGATGAGGGCCCTGAGCCTGGATCCCGGTTGTTCCCCCCTCCCCTTCCTGGTCTGGGCCGGCCGTTCTGGGCCTCCTTGTTGTTGTTTCCTCGTGTGTGTGTCGTGCCGGCTCGGTTGGCCTGAGGCGTGCTGATGCTCCTCCATCATCTGCTGCTGCAGCTCCATGCAGCACTCAGATGGAGCTGGTGGTGTTCCTCTGGGGGGAACAGCCGTCGCCCTAAAGCCTCCGAGTCATTGATGGAGCAGCTGCAGGGACGGGAAGTTAAGGGGAACTGTCCCGCGGAGGTTACTGAACAAGATTCAGGGAGTTATCATGCTGACGATGTCGTAAACAACCACGCGCACACACACACACACACACACACACACACACACACACACACACACAGACACACAGACACACACACACACGCTTTATTATCCACAACGCCAGGATTAAGCAATGTCACGATCACGCCAATTCACGTCAAGTAGGTGAGAGAGAGAGAGAGAGAGAGAGAGAGAGAGAGAGAGAGAGAGAGAGAGAGAGAGAGAGAGAGAGAGAGAGAGAGAGAGAGAGAGAGAGAGAGAGAGAGAGAGAGAGAGAGAGAGAGAGAGATTTGAACATCGGGCTAATTTGCAAGTTCTCCCACTTAGAAATCATGGAGGGTCTGATGTCCTCGTAGGTGCATGTCCGCTGTGAGAGACATAATCTAAAAAAAAACTCCAGAAATCACAATGTATGATTTTTTAACTATTTCTTTGTATGATACAGCTGTCACTTGCACGACACCACCTTGGTTTTCTGAGTAGAATACGTAAGCAGTCATTTGGAGCGAGAAAACCCCCAAAAATAATAATATCAGGCAATGACAATTGAATTAATCAAATATTAACATATCTAATATATTATTTTTGGGGTCTTTTTTTCCCTTTAGTGTCTATCCACTTACTAAATAAAAAATTAAAAAAGATAAAACGCTGACATATGTTAATATTTTATACACAAGGGTTATGGTTGCAAAAAGCAGAATGAGTTGGAAATGATGTCGACGTTAAAGTGGCGCTGCAATGATTATTCAGTTAGCTCTGAAATCTTAACTAATTCATTAATTTGACGTATGAATTATGAGAGCCGGATCATTTTAGCCCTTAAGCTTCACACGAGAGAGCTGGTTTCTGTCGTTGTGGAAATGCATCCCGAAACTACGAGATCCGAACCCCCCTTACCAGCTGCCCCTCTGCTCGTTTGAAAGCCATGATGTCTCTCTCTCT
>NC_048418.1:657804-659555 GCF_013103735.1 Etheostoma cragini | reverse complement strand
ACACACACATACACACACACACACGCATTCACACACACACACACGCATTCACACACACATACACACACACACACACACACACACACACACACGTAAGGAACCTGTAAATGAGATCCAGTAGAAATAAAGATCATTTTTAGCAACTAACGTGACTTTTAGTTTAGTATTTCATTTAACTAAATAAATAAATAACTAAATATATAACTAGCTAAAGCCAGATGTCCTTTAGGGTCTAACAGCTGTTCTCGCTGTAACGACCTCTGCAGATTATCTGAGGTGGGGGGTTTATTGGGGGGGTTAACACCCGTCCAGCTGCTGTCACCATGGTAACGGAGAGCAGGGCTGCACTCGGCTGCCGTCGTGTGGCGTTCAGGCGTCCCTCAGACCTCTGAGTTCCTATCCACAGATTCAGACCTGATAACTAACGTGTCTCAACCCTCGTGGTGTCGTCCCGTCAACCGTGAAAATAGAACCATTTTGGTCACTCTTTCTCAACATTAATATCACTTTTCTCAACATTAATATCACTTTTTTCAACATTTTTGTCACTTTTTGATGTGCTTTTGGATGTTTTTTCCAGTTATTTGATATGTTTAACCCTGGCGTTGTCTTCCCATCGACCTGCAACTTTGGGTTTTTCTGGGCCGACATTTTGATGTTTTTTTTCCTGCACTTTTATTATGTTTTTGTAGATTTTTTTCAATTTTTTTGTCACTTTAATTTTGTTTTTGTAGATTTTTTTTCTCCAATTTTGGCTCTTTTTTAAACATTTATTATGTTTTTGTAGTTCTTTTCTCACATTTGCCGATTTTTTTTTTTTGTCACTTTTTTTAAGAACTTTTTGTCACCTTTGTCGATTTTTCCAATTTAGTTTGCTCACTTTTTTCAGTGTTTAAAAAAAATATTTTTGATGAATTTTCGCCCAATAATCTTTTAAAAGCTTTTTACAAAAAACTTCTTTGGTCGTAGTTCTGATAAAATAATTATTTAGTGAACGGGTCAATTTGACCCCGAGGACAGCAGGAGGGTTAAAGGTCACCGTCAGGTTCATTATCATATTTTGAGGTTGTTCCAGAATAGGTTTCCATGGTTACATTTTCAAAACACGCCATACAGGGAGGCCCTGCAGCTGCTGAATCTTCATCTCAGATCCTCAGACGTCACGTTAAAAGATAGTCGTCAGATCTTGAGAGATCTTTTCTTACATTTACGAGCTCTTTCCTCTTAACTACAAGATCTTATTGACGAGATCTTTGCTCTGAACGACGAGATCTTTGCTCTGAACTTCAAGATCTCTGAACTTCGAGATCTCTGAACTACGAGATCTCTGAACTACGAGATCTCTGAACTACGAGATCTCTGAACTACGAGATCTCTGAACTTCAAGATCTCTGAACTACGAGATCTCTGAACTTCAAGATCTCTGAACTACGAGATCTCTAAACTTCGAGATCTCTGAACTACGAGGTCTCTGAACTACGAGGTCTCTGAACTACGAGGTCTCTGAACTACGAGATCTCTGAACTACGAGGTCTCTGAACTACGAGGTCTCTGAACTTCAAGATCTCTGAACTACGAGATCTCTAAACTTCGAGATCTCTGAACTACGAGGTCTCTGAACTACGAGATCTCTGAACTACGAGATCTCTGAACTACGAGGTCTCTGAACTACAAGATCTCTGAACTACGAGGTCTCTGAACTACGAGGTCTCTGAACTACGAGGTCTCTGAACTACGAGGTCTCTGAACTA
>NC_048418.1:656067-657704 GCF_013103735.1 Etheostoma cragini | reverse complement strand
GGAAAACAGGATGTCCTCAGGGTGTGTGTGTGTGTGTGTGTGTGTGTGTGTGTGTGTGTGTGTGTGTGTGTGTGTGTGGGCATCTTTAGAGCCTTTTCTCAGCTTCTAACCTCCCTGCACCAAGCTTTATCTGGATGTTTCTGTGGTACTTTTGTGTCTCCTTGATCGTTGTGTATCTCTTTAAGAGCCTGATTTACATATTGTTGTTATGACAACGCATATCCATCACCACATCTGTGTCATATCTGCCAACGTTAGCCCGACGGCTAATTTCCAACTGTAGTCCTAGTGAAACACAGAAGGACCTGTGTGATGTCGGTAGGGCTGCACAGTGAAGCCCAACTGTATTCAAACTGCAACATGGACTAGTCCAATATGGACTAGTCCAATATCCATATCACGGGGGGGGGGGGGTGTTGACACATATTTAAAGGTCAAATGTGTGTCAAACCTTTCTAAAATAAAGTATCATGGTGCTGCAGAGACGTCCTGGCCACAAATCCTATCACACACACACATACAGTATATATACACACATATACATATAAACAGTATATCTATATACACACACACACACACACACACACACACACACACACACACACACATTTCAATGTATTATACAAAAATGATCATTCCCTCCAATCACAATGAGATATTTCCCTAATATGGTGCATGTCAGCGTGTTAAATGCGAGTTTGTCCTAGTTTCTGGGACAGGAAGTTAAATATCTTTGAGGGACACGTGGGGACGTCTTCTTGGTCCACATGTTAGAGACAGAACTCGTCCATCCACCCAGACCAGATCCATGAATGAGTCTAATCCTTACTGCAGCAGAGAAGTGAGGCTGACCTCATTATGTAAGACCAGGACCTGGGGACGCCGCTGGCCTAACAGAACCTGGACCATGGAAAACCTGGACCATGGAAAACCCGGACCATGGAAAACCCGGACCATGGAAAACCTGGACCATGGAAAACCCGGACCATGGAAAACCAGGACCATGGAAAACCAGGACCATGGAAAACCCGGACCATGGAAAACCAGGACCATGGAAAACCGACAGGGGCTAAAAATAGCCCCGCACATCGACCCCATCGATCCACCAGCCCTACTTCTGACAACAGGCCTCACTTCCCCCAAAGAACACAGACAGGGTTGGTGCTAGAACCCAGTCCGGGGGGGGTGTGTGTGTGTGTGTGTGTGTGTGTGTGAGAGTGTGTGTGTGTGTGTGTGTGAGAGTGTGTGTGTGTGTGTGTGTGTAACTGGGGGGGTTACAACCTCCCATTATACTATTATAATTACCTTTACATAATTAAAGGTCCCATGACATGGTGCTCATTGTGTACTTTAATCTGGACCTTAGTGGTAGAGAGCATAGTGTGTGTCCCTGTGTGTGTAACAGGCATAGTGTGTGTCCCTGTGTGTGTAACAGGCATAGTGTGTGTCCCTGTGTGTGTAACAAGCATAGTGTGTGTCCCTGTGTGTGTAACAAGCATAGTGTGTGTCCCTGTGTGTGTAACAACGGCGGGATCACTTCCTGTTGCCTCAAGATAGCAATACTCCCTGAACACACCTTCCTGTAAGACCAGCACGCCCAGAATGCACCTGAACACACCTCCCTGTAAGACCAGAAC
>NC_048418.1:654766-655967 GCF_013103735.1 Etheostoma cragini | reverse complement strand
GGGGGGGGGGGGGGGGGGACGGACGGACGGACAACTCCTGGTTAGCTGCTCTCATTTGGATGTCCTCTGTCCTCTCTGAGCCTGCCAGTCCTCGCTCAGGGCAGAACTACCAGCTGCTGCTGATGGTGGTCCCAGTGCTTTAAATGGAAATAGATCTTATAGGTCGTATCTATCTTAACGTTACTTCACTTTAAAGGGCCCAGATTATGGAAAACAAATCCCTTTTTCTGGGATTTGGTGGTTACGTTGTATCTCTGGTACACACACACACACACACACACACACACACACCCCAACTCAAACACACATACACACACAAACACACACACCCCAACTCAAACACACACACCAGTGTCTGAAGACTAGGATAAAAGCCTATAGTGATCTGCTGTGCATCTGCGGACCACACACACACACACACACCTACACACACACACACACACACAGCTCCACCTGCAGGCTGCATGTGCCCTACACACACACGTCTGCAGCTCCACCTGCAGGCTGCATGGGCCCAACACACACACACACACACACACACACACACACACACACACACACACACACACACACACACACACACACACACACACACACACACACTGTCGACACAACACAGATTTAAGGCCAGATCAACAGAGTTTTCAAAATAACGGCGTCAGAAATTATCACGCAGTCTTGTATAAGGTAATTAATAGATGATCAATAATAAATAATAATGAAAGTATCCTACCAGAAATAAACTATGGTAGAAGTTAAAGTTGAACTTTTAGACCGGGGGGGTCAAATGTCACAAAGGGCAACGCTGGAATATGAGAATCACATCCAGGGCCAGATGTAGAGTTTATCAACATGCTTTTATTTTGAAAGAGTCCCATAATGTCTGACTGTGTAGTTGCATGTGTCATGTCGTCGTCTCTCTTCAGTTTGGTGGAGAGCCCGAGACACGTGTTTAGGATCTGATGTTTACTTATTACTATCAAAAGAAAAGTTATGATCTGAAATGTACTTAATAAGTTTTTGGACATAAAAGTAAATATTTTGATTGTGGCTTCTTTATAGTAACACACACACACACAAACACACAGACACACACACACACACACACACACCCCGCCTCAAACACACAAACACACACACCCCGACTGCAACACGCCCCGACTGTAACCACACCCCGACTGTAACCACACCCCCACTGTAA
>NC_048418.1:651655-654666 GCF_013103735.1 Etheostoma cragini | reverse complement strand
ACCCCGACTGCACCACACCCCGACTGCACCACACCCCGACTGCAACACACCCCGACTGCACCACACCCCGACTGCACCACACCCCGACTGTAACCGTAAACGCCGGCTTTCTAATGGAGGTAATGTAGGTCAATGGAGGCCAAACGGCGTTGATATACACGCTAAAAAGAGAGTGTGCGTCTCGATAACGAGCCAATTACGACACACACAGCGGCGTCTCATACGTACGCCGTCTCATGACATCAGTCTGCTTTCTCCGCGGAATAATGATGCCTTCAGGTGCGGTTGGAAATGTCTGTTTTCCCCTGCCGCCGCCACCAAAACATTGAATATTCGCTGTTGAAAATACCGAAGATCAGTAAAGTGGTGTTTGGTACAGCCCTTAAATGCAGAAACGCTGACCAATCAGAGCAGCCGGGGCTTTTTAAAGAGACAGGGGCTCCAACCCTTCTTTAACACTCATGTTTCTGTATTCCCAACTTGTATATATTACACCTATACAGTATATTCTTGTATACACTGTGCTGTGCGACTGTTTTTGTGTACAGGTTTTTGTGTATTACACTGTGTTTTTCAGTGTAATATCCCATTTTAATGGGGGCAATAAATATCCATCCATCCATCCATCTATATTGTTCTCGGGTTAAATTTGACCCGTTTTCAGTTTTTTCCCACAAGAAATAGCCTTCGAAATAAGCACTGAAAATGTCAACAGTAGAAATGTCAAATAACTTTGGAAAAAATGTCAAAGCAACCACCCACAACATTAAAAAAGGGCCAAAAATATCAGAAAAACCGACCATTCAATGCAATGTGAGAGAAGTCATCTAGTTACGTTTATTTGGCGTCGTCGTTGCCCAAAAAATCTCCACCTAAGCCTCATAAAGGCAGGGAAAGCCCTGCATGTGCATGTGTTTTAGGAGGTGGGGGAAGCGCTGTGTGTCAGGGAGCCTGGAGGTTGCTAGGCAACGCCGGCGAACGCATGTGCTGCTGCAGGGGTTCCTCACACATCTGCCCACGACACGATGCTGCTGTTTATGCAGGTGAATCGCTCCACGGCGTTCACGCAGGGATTCAGGGGAAACAAGCTGCACTGGATTCCCAAAGAGAGAGACAGAGGAGAGGAAGAGAGGAAGAGAGGAGATTTTGGCTCATCTGTTCATCCAAAAACAGCCAAAAAGCTCTGGAACATTCCCAGAGTGTGTACAGCACGTCTCTGATTCCACACACGGCTCACACCTCCCAAACACTGTCCTCATGTCTACCCAGTGTCCCTTTTCAAGACGAAAACAAACCACTTGGATCCAGGATTGCGTGATGAGGGCGTTTCTATTTCTGGATCAGCGTGGAACGAGTGACGGCTTCGGCATGAATCCTGATCCACTACGTGACGCAGCTGTTGCAACTTTTCCACATCTGCCTCATCCAGCAGCATCACATCCACACAGCAGACAGACAATCAATGCATTTACAACAGTAGAAAAGTAGTGATTATTTACATTGAGTCTGGTGGAGATATGCTGCTCTATACACGCTAAAAGTAGTGATTATTTACATGGAGTCTGGTGGAGATATGCTGCTCTATACACACTAAAAGTAGTGATTATTTATATGGAGTCTGGTGGAGATATGCTGCTCTATACACACTAAAAGTAGTGATTATTTACATGGAGTCTGGTGGGTTTGCTGATGGTGATTTAGGGGGATGAAAGGTGTATTCAAGGTGTCGTCAGACAATTTTACTGCAGAAATAAAACCGGATACGGAATAATCTTCAAATCCACAAAGAAGACAAACATATCAATGCATTTACAACACACACATACACACACACACACACACTTGTAGAAAATGACTCACGCTACACGGTGCAGCGGTGCAACGCCTCCCCCTCCCTCCTCAGCTTTACGAAGATTTATTTTCTCATGTTTGTGGGGCGGAGGGAGCGGAGGAGGGCAGGTGTGACCTACCAGTAGGCGCCGGTGCAGCCGCTTGGTTCTCCTCAGGGTGCCCATGATGCGGCGGCCCATCTTCTTGGCGTACCACACGGAGCTGAGCATGCTGCTTGTTGCTGCTGCTGCTGCGAAGGTGGAGGTGTCGCCTCCTCTCGCTTCTGCTGCAGGCTGGAGAGCAGACGACGGGAGGAGGGGGTTTCACTCCACCTTGTGTGTGTCTATGTGTCTCCCTCCTCCTCCTCCTCCTCCTCCTCCTCCTCCTCCTTTTCCTCACAGACACAAACAGCGAGGCTGCAGAGACGGAGGCGACCAGACGTTGTTTCCAGGAAAAAGGAGATGCACCGAGGTCGTCAGTTGCGAGCGGGTGTAGCGGTCGTAGGCGGTTGCCGGTGAGCCTCCGTCACGCTCCAGGACGCGAGGGGAGACAGAGAGAGAGGCGCCCCAGGGGGCAGATTAACCTGCCGGGGGTGAGAGAGCATGGCGTAGCAGGCGGAGAGAGAGCAGCGGGGCAGGCGGGCGGCCAGCCTCCGCCTGTCTGAAGCAGACGGCAACAACAGACTGCAGGGCTGACGAGAGCACGGAGTGTGTGTGTGCCAGTCGGAGTGTGTGTGTGTGTCAGTCAGAGTGTGTGTGTGTGTGTGTGTGTTTTAAAGAGAGCGCAGGCTGAGAGGAAGTTAGTGCTCTGATCTCTTCCCTCTGCAGTCTGGAAGCCTCACACCGCTCCCCCTCCTCCTCCTCCTCTTCTTCCTCCTCCTCCTGGTCCTCTGAGGATTTGGTCCAGCTGACTTCTGTCCTACTTCACCCTCTGAGTCCCTTTTCCAAGCATGAGTCAGCAGCAAGGAGACCCGGGCTTGCCAAATGCTGAGTTAATGGCGTCTGTGACGGAGACACGGTGCTGCTGCTCAATAGTCTCAGGAAGGACGTAGTTTTGGTGGAACATGAAGTTCAAAGGTAGTTTTAGATGTCAACGGAGACTCTGATTGGACAGATAGTCTAGCTAGCTGTCTGGATTTACCCTGCAGAGACCTGAGGACCAGGTAACCAGAGTCCTCAGAT
>NC_048418.1:651376-651555 GCF_013103735.1 Etheostoma cragini | reverse complement strand
CCCCCCCCCCATTGTTCAGCAGGCGGAGGCCACCCCACCCTCCTCTCCCATAATCCCCGTGATCCCGGTCTCACCCATCGCAGCCGAGACCGCCCTCACCATCCCTCCGACGTCACAGGTTCCTTTATTTTGGTTTTATTTTCTTCCACTTCTCTCTCTCTCTCTCCCTCTCTCTCTCT
>NC_048418.1:649168-651319 GCF_013103735.1 Etheostoma cragini | reverse complement strand
CCCCCCCCCCCCCCCCTCGCTCCATCCTTTAATAGATTTATCTCCATCCTTCCTGTGGCTGCTAGTCTTGCTGTTGTCGTTTTTTCTGTGTTTCCGTCCAGCTGGGGCTCTGATGGAGTGAGCAGATTAGAGACAGAAACACAATTTATCACACATACACACACACACACACACACACACACACAGTTATTATTTGACTATTTTTTATTTAAAAAAAATTTACATTTTTAAAAATAAATTGACATTTTTGTCACTTTATTCAGCATTTTTCACTTTGTTTTTAAACAATTTTTTCACATTTTATTTTTACTTTTGTCACACACATTGACAATTTCTTAATATTTTATTTTGACATTTTTGTGGTGGTTTTACCAGATTTTAAAATCTTTTTTTTTTACATTCTTACAATTTTTTCCAATTTTTTTCCAATTTTTGTAATTTATTTTTTTACATTTTAGTTACTTTTATTGCCTTTTTTATAAATTTTTTTCACATTTGAAACACAAGTTTTTTTATCATTTATTTTTATTCTCCAAATGCTATAAATTGACAAAAATCACCCAAATCCAATAAAGGTAGTGAACTGACTTATTTAAGTTTAGAGGGCAGAGTAGAGATACAGACAGTGGCAGAAATGCCACATTTACTATTTAATTAATATTTAATTTGTTGAATATTTTTATGTTATTTTCCCAAACTTTTAAAGCTTTTTTTTTATTATTTATTCACATTTTAGTCACTTTTATTGACATTTTTCTTTTTTGACTATTTTTTTTTTTACATTTGTCAAACACAAATGCTTTAAAATTGACCAAAATGTATTTTTTAATTTTGAAATTTTTGTGAGTTTTTCCCAAATTTTTCAAACTTTTTTTAAAACATTTTGTCATGTTTTTATTTTATTTTATTTTTTACATTTGTTCACATTTTGTCACTTTTATTTTATTGTTTTTTATTTATTTTATTTTTTACACATTTGTCTTTTTTTTCATCTCCAAATGCTTTAAAATTGACAAAAAACACCAAACTCAATGAAAGTAGAGAACTGATCATTTATTCACAGTAGAGCTGCAGACACATCGACTATGTATTTAATATTTAATGTATTTCGGAGTCCGTCTGACTCGTCCCGGGCAGGAAGTGAGAGAGCGACTCCGACGGATAGAGTGAGTGAAGACGTTGATTTTAAAGCTAGAAGAAGACACAGGGACAAGAACGGACATCCCTGGTGTGATTGATTCTACCCATCATGCTTCAGCCTTGTCTTGTCTGCAGGGGGGATTGTCCCTGTGTATGTCCCACTCTGTCCCCGTGTACGTCCCACTCTGTCCCCGTGTACGTCCCGTTCTGTCTCTGTGTACGTCCCGCTCTGTCCCCGTGTACGTCCCGCTCTGTCCCCTCGCTAGTCTCTGCTCCCGCCCCCCCCGGGTGCAGCGCCACGAGGAGAAGAAGTCCTCCTGCTCCGCTGCCTGTGTGCCATGTTGTGTCTTCAGGGGGTTTGTGGTGGGACGTCTCTGGGGGTTTGTTTTCGGGGACGGGACGGACGTCCTCTGACACTGTGATGTCTTCTCTTCGCAGGCCAACCCCCCCCCTGTGGTGGTCAACGCCGACAGCCTGGACACGCCTCCATACGTGAGTTCACGTTGGTAATCACAGCTGTTTTACTGGGTTTCTGTTACCGGATCTCAGACAGTCTACAGTTTCTAAATCAGTGGTGCAGATGTCTTTATTCCGGGTTTCCACGTGGTCTAAAGAGTCCAAAACAATCTACAGTTTAAGACCTGGACCCTCCTGTAGTCCTGAACCCTGTTCAAAGGCTCTATAGCACAACAGTTGGGTTTTTTAACCAAATTTTACAGATTTTTTGGTTTGTTTTTAATGGCATATAGTATAACATTATTTATGTATGTATATATGTGTATGTATATATGTGTGTGTGTGTGTGTGTGTGTGTGTGTATACACACACACACTCAATATTGTATATATACATGTGTGTAGATTGTTTGGTAGTTTTATTTAGTTTCTGTCCAGTTTAAATGAAGTGTGTGTTTTACGATGATTAAAGTAGATTATTTACATGGAGTCTGGTGGAGACGGTTATGTGCAGTATGTTTAGTGTGTGTGTGTGTGTGTGTGTGTGTGTGTGTGT
>NC_048418.1:646282-649068 GCF_013103735.1 Etheostoma cragini | reverse complement strand
CACACACACACACACACACACACACACACACACACACACACACACACACACACACACACACACACACACACAGTATTTAGGTCAGATATTACGATCCAGTTGCTCCAGTGATGCAGTGCTCTGAAGCAAAGAGATAAAATAAAGATAAAATTAAATCTAATAATAAAATAAGATTAAAAACCAAATGTAGTCAGTGTGATTGCTGCTGACGTCCTCCCTGCCACGCTTCCTTTGAGCAGAGGGTCTCGGACTCCGGGACTCTGGTCCCACACCTGCCTGCACTCACCTGTCAGGCTCCTGTTACCGTCTGATTGGACGAGGCCTAAGAGGCGCCGTGGGGGGGGGGGGGGGGGGGGGGGGGGGGGGGGGGGGGGGGGGGGGGGGGGGGGGGGGGGGGGGGGGGGGGGGGGGGCGTAAACTAAACCAGCGAGGGAGAAACCCAACCGGGTCTGATCCCAGGCCGTTAGAGGAAACCAGAGACCGTAACGGTTAAAGACGCTGCACATGTCACATGTGAATGTCACACGCACATGTTACATGTTACATACACATGTCACACGCACATGTTACATGTTACATACACATGTCACACGCACATGTTACATACACATGTCACACGTACATGTTACATGTTACATACACATGTTACATGCATATGTTACATGCACAGGGTTCAGTGGTGGAGCGGTCGACTGCCAATCAGAAGGTTGGGGGTTCGATCCCCGGCCCAACATCACGCCATCATCACGGTCAATGCCTCTCTGGGAGGGTTAGTATTCTTATTCTTATGTATGTGTGTATATGTGTGTGTGTATGTATGTGTGTGTATACAGTAAATATAGTTAATTAAATATCTGTAAAACTGAGTTTCTACACACTTAATCCTGTAAAAGCTCCACTTTAACTCCTGTGTTCACCAGACATGTGTCAGAAGTTTCTTGGAAATGAGATATTAAACATGAATAAGCAGAAAAAATGACTCAACTAAAGAAATCTGAGTGGACTAAGACCAGAACCCCAGATTAGTCTAATGGACTCAGGGGGGACGGGTCCAGAAAGACACATCACTCACAGTTGGTGAGGTCGGGGGGGGCGAAGCTGTCGTTCATGAAGACACTGTTGGGTTTAGCCACTTTCAGGTAGACCACGTCGGGGGTGTTCTTCAAGGCAGTGACGGCGTGTTCGTGGCTCACCTCCTCCAGACAGGCGTGGTTCACCTGGGACAGACAGGGGACACAGGTCAGGAGTGAGACAGACAGGGGACACGTCACAGGTCAGGAGTGAGACAGACAGGGGACATGTCACAGGTCAGGAGTGAGACAGACAGGGGACACAGGTCAGGAGTGAGACAGACAGGGGACACAGGTCAGGAGTGAGACAGACAGGGGACACAGGTCAGGAGTGAGACAGACAGGGGACACGTCACAGGTCAGGAGTGAGACAGACAGGGGACACGTCACAGGTCAGGAGTGAGACAGACAGGGGACACGTCACAGGTCAGGAGTCTGCTTCCAGCCACGCTTCTATCTGAAATAAGTGATATTAAATGAAAAATGTCTTCTGGAAACAGTCAAATTCGATGAAATTTCATGAATTTTGACTCAAAGGAAAAGGTCTCATCTGATTTTATCTAGATACTCGGTATGTATATTGTATCCTAGTATTGTTTCATGTATATTGTATGTATGTATATTGTATCCTAGTATTGTTTCATGTATATTGTATCCTAGTATTTCATTATATTTATATTCTGTGCTGTGTGACTGATTTTGCTGTTGTAACACTGTAATTTCCCATTTTTTTGGGATCAATATCCCTCCCTCCCTAGTCTGGCTGCGGTCTGATCCAGAGGACAGGACCGCGTAGAGGACAGGACCGCGTAGAGGAAGACGGCGTCTTACAGCCAGCAGTTTGTCTCCGATCTGCAGCCGTCCGTCTTTATGAGCAGCTCCTCCCTCGATGATCTTGGTGACGTAGATGCTGTTGTCCCCCGGGATGTGCTGGTTCCCAACTCCGCCCGCTATACTGAAGCCAAGACCTGCAACACACCCGGACCGAGACCCGGACCCAGACCAGTTACCATCTGCAAGCAACACCGGGCACTTTCACAGGTCAGACAGACAAACGCACGCAGACACACACACAAACACGCATACACACACTCTCTCACATACAAACACACACATAACACACACACACACACACACACATAAGCTGATTGTTGTTTGGACCCAGGTCCCGGGTCCCGGGTCCTGGCCCTACCTGGACCCCTGTTGTCTGCGTCTCTCTCACCTTTGGGTCCCTTCACCAGTTTGAGCTCCATCACTTTCTCTGAGACGGGTTTCCTGCGGCGGACGTAGAGCCGGACCAGCGAGCCCGCCTCCTTCAGGGCCTCCACGGCTCGGCTGTGGGTCACGTCCCGGACGTCCGCCTCGTTAACCCTCAGGATCACATCGTTGACCCTGAGACACACAACACAGACACACAACATAGACACACAACACCATCATCAGTCAACAGATCGGCAACATTTCTTAACTCTCATGTTGTCAGAGACAGCATGACACTGAGACAGCCTGAGAAACCCTGGGACTGAGACAGAGACAGCCTGAGACTGAGACAGCCTGAGACAGAGACAGCCTGACGCTGAGACAGCCTGAGACAGTCTGTAACTGAGAAAGCCTGAGACAGTCTGTAACTGAGAAAGGCTGACACTGAGACAGCCTGACGCTGAGACAGCCTGACGCTGAGACAGCCTGACGCTGAGACAGCCTGACGCTGAGACA
>NC_048418.1:644213-646182 GCF_013103735.1 Etheostoma cragini | reverse complement strand
ACCCTCCACCTAGTCCTGGGTCTTCCCCGAGGCCTCCTCCCAGCTGGACCCTCCACCTAGTCCTGGGTCTTCCCCGAGACCTCCTCCCAGCTGTTAGAATCCGTCTGCTTTAATCTCTCTGCAGCGGCGAGCGAATGCTTCTGTGTTGCACGCCATTACGTCGTACGCTCATGATGACGTCATCACGTTACGGTACGAGACGCCCGGTCATAAAACAGCACGAGAACATTTAACAGAGCAGGCGAAACTATCATATATGAGCATATATGTCCAAAACTAAAGAATGTAGTAGTAATGTTCAAATGACCAAATCATTTAGACATCTTGTGGATGGACACACTGTCTGTTTATTGAGTAAAATGTGATAAAAAAAACTCTTATTTTGAAAGATATTTTTACTTTACGACACAATTTCCACACTTGTAATAATTGTTATGATTTATTGACTTTAATAGCCTTTAGGATCAGGTTGTACTGCGTTTAGGGTTATGAAGCGTGTGAAGTTACTCCAGGATATGACATCATAATAAGCAGAAACACCAACGTATGAGAGCGCTGGCGGATCATGTCTAGAGTCTCGTTGTAGTCGGCTCCTCCGCCCAGATCGCTCATCGCTTCACTCTGGTTGACAACAGAAGTCTTAGAGCAGCTTAACGTGCTGCCGTACGTTATCCCTCCGCAGTAGTAGACGCGTACGTTCAGTTCGACACGCGTCGCAGACCGCTAGCTCTCGCGGGAGCCGGCTCAGCGGAGGAGGAACAGGAAGTTGGTGCATAATTCACTCAAGGTATCACAGAGGTAGAAGTAACGTGTCAATAACTAGAAAGAAACGGCGTGTGCTGCAGTTGAAACACTCACCCCTCGGTCTCGAGACTTTGCGTTGAACTTGACCGTCTTTAATCTCGCCCTCTCCTTCTTCTCCACCCTGAGAGGTCAGAGGGTCAAAGGTCAGCAGAAGGTCAGCAGAAGGTCAGCAGAAGGTCAGCCTGCTTCAGCTCTCAGTGATACGATATTAGCTGATATCATAAAGTCTGTCAAACAATATCTAGGTTTCTGCAGCTGTAACTCTGAGAGCCCGCCAGTGTGTGTGTGTGTCTGTCTAAGTGTGTGTGTGTGTGTGTGTGTGTGTGTGTGTGTGTGTGTGTGTGTGTGTCTCTGTCTAAGTGTGTGTGACTGTGTGTACGTCTGTGTGTTTGTGTGTGTGCGTCTGTCTCTCTGTCCAAGTATGTGTGTGTGGATGTGTGTCTGGGTGTCTCTGTCTAAGTGTGTGTGTGTGTGTGTGTGTGTGTGTGTCTGTGTGTGTGTGTGACTGACCGTCTCTTGCTGGGGATCACCCCCACCTCCTCCCCCTCCCCCTGGGGGGTCAGCTGTCTGGCCTGCCACCACTCGTCGTCCGAGGCGTTCACCACGTGGAGGATGTCCCCGAACTTGAAGTTGAGTCCCTGACTGGGAAGACCCGAGTCTCTGGTCTTATCGTAGTCAAACAGAGCTCTGGAACACACACACACACACACACACACACACACACACACAGACACACACACACACACTTTTAAGCACTATGGTCTGACATCTCACCCTAAATTAACTACATTAGTGCCATTTTTTATGACTGAAGAATATATTATTTACTTACATCTTCATGCCTGTATTCACTGATAATAACAAGGTAATTAATAACACGTAATAACACGTAATAACATGTAATAACTGGTTTGAACCTGTACGTCGCCGTCTCACCTGACATACAGCGACCTCTTCTGACTCGTCCGCAGAGACCCGGATCCTGAACTGATGCTGCTGTTCATCATCTGCTCTCTCAGGTCGTGGATCTTCGCCTCGAACCGACTGTACTCTGGACAGGAAGAGGACTCTGTTATATAGACCTTACTGGTCCCTAGTACTGTATCTGAAGTCTCTTTATATAGACCTTAGTGGTCCCCTAATACTGTATCTGAAGTCTCTTTAT
>NC_048418.1:640715-644113 GCF_013103735.1 Etheostoma cragini | reverse complement strand
GGAGACGGACACTTTAACTGAGACGAGGAGGACGGAGACGGACACTTTAACTGAGACGAGGAGGAGGACGGAGACGGAAACTTTAACTGAGACGAGGAGGAGGACGGAGACGGACACTTTGACGTTGATACATGTCAGATTGGACTCTCAGCCCATGAGGAGTTAGACAAATGTGTCCCCCACAAATTAAAAACATTAAATAAAAATAATCCCAACAGCGCCATCTAATGGCCGAGGCCCTCAGGATTTGGCGTGAATGCTCCCGCCGCTGTGCAGAACAGCTGAGTCATGTTTGGAATAAATCATGGCCAGATAGACAACGTCCTCCTCCACCAGCCAGGACAGGAAGTTGGTCCTCAGTAACCTATCAAAGCCGTGGATAACGCTGGTTATGAGTGAGGAGATGATACCAGACAGATGACCGAGTCACGGCCTGGGACGAGCTGGGACGAATGTAAATCACATGACTATTCATAAAGTCAAAATGGCCGCCTTCTGGTTGGGCGGAGCTAATGAAGGTAAATGGGAAATATGTCTGCAATAATTAGAGCAATATGTGTATCAAATCTGGTGAAGATCGGAGAAACTACGTCCAAGATAAGGCCTTCCACGCATTAGGGGGCGCTATGGAGACCGCTTATAAATAAATAAATAAATAAATAAATAATTTATTTATTTATATATTTAATTTATTTATGACACTGAAGAATATAAACTCCATTTTATTCAAAATCAAACTTATCCTTTATTATTATTATTATTATTTTTATTTTTTTGGTCTGATTGTGTGTTAATTTTGGTTAATTTGTTTTCTTTTGCAACATCGTTGATAGTTGGAGATAAATAATGAAATAGAAATATTCCATCATTTTATCTGCCAACGCGTGTATCGTCCTCTCTTCCCTTTCTCTCTTTTATCATATTCCATCTCTTCCTGCCGAGGTCCCGCGAGGACTTACGGGGGACGCAGGACCCGAACTTGTCGGGGAACTCTGAGATCAGGTCGTCGTTGATCCGGTCCTTCATGGGCCCGAGGATGATGACGGGGCGGGTGTAGTTCACTGGAGGGAGGACGGAGACAGGAAGTGGTCAGAGCTGAACTCACCCCTTTCAAAATAATATCAATGTCTCAAGCTGGGATCTGAATATAAGATATATATATATATATATATATATATAGATATATAGATATACATATATATATCTATATATATATATATATCCAATCAGAGGTCCTCTCCCTTTCCCTTTTCTGTGTGTGTAACAGACATAGTGTGTGTCCCTGTATGTGTAACAGGCATAGTGTGTGTCCCTGTGTGTGTAACAGGCATAGTGTGTGTCCCTGTGTGTGTAACAAGCATAGTGTGTGTCCCTGTGTGTGTAACAGGCATAGTGTGTGTCCCTGTGTGTGTAACAGGCATAGTGTGTGTCCCTGTGTGTGTAACAGGCATAGTGTGTGTCCCTGTGTGTGTAACAAGCAAAACACTTCTCACCTTCCTGTCGGGTGACGGGTTCATACGACAGGACATACTCCTCCTGTCCACCTGCAACACACACACAGACACACACACACACACACACACACACACACACACAGACACACACAGACACACACACACAGACAGACACAGAGAGTGAAGAAGAGAGTTTAACACACTCAGCTGCATCTACTGGAGTTTATATCTGCAGGGATCAGAGGGAAGGATGGAGGAGGAAGAGGAAGAGAGATGAAGAGAGAGAGAGAGAGAGAGATGAGATGGCACAATTTCATTTGGTTAGTTTCTGTCTGTAGCGAGTGGTAGCTTGGTGTTTCTGTGCACTGTGCTATAAAATATAATCTCACACACACACACACACACACACACACACACACACACACACACACACACAAACACCCACACACACTCAGACAAACATACCCACACAGACACACACAATCACTCACACACACACACACACATAGACAAATATTAACAAACACACACCCAGACAGACACACAAACACCCACACACACTCTGACAAACATACACACACAGACACACACACTCAGACACACTTACACACACACACACAGACACACTTAAAAACAGTAGTTTGTGAGGTCATGCTGTTATCGGCCAATCAGCAGCGTGTGTTGGTTAGTGACATCAGAGAGCAGCGGTTAGTGTCGGGGGGGCAGCGTTGACTTACGGTAGCTACTCTCACTATCGCTGGCGTTAGACGTCACGTGTTCTGCAATCACAACAAACACAGGACACACGCCGCGTCAGCATCGCTTTCCCATGATGCTCTGCTCCCACACACGCCGCGTCAGCATCGCTTTCCCATGATGCTCTGCTCCCACACTCACCAGCAGCATCGCTTTCCCATGATGCTCTGCTCCCACACTCACGAGCACATAGCAGCATCGCTTTCCCATGATGCTCTGCTCCCACACTCACCAGCAGCATTGCTTTCCCATAATGCTCTGCTCCCACACTCACCAGCACACAGCAGCATCGCTTTCCCATGATGCACTGCTCCCACACTCACCAGCACACAGCAGCAGAACAACACAGAGCAACTCGAACATCACACACAGACCCAGCGGCCATTCCTCCCGCCTGTCCCTGAACGCAGCGCTGGGTCATGTGGTGAACACTTAAAGGAACATTCACCTACATCGATCCATGATATCACAGTAAACTTCATTTCAACAAAGTCAGATTTAAATCATGTTCAATCAGTATGAAGGTTATTGGTAACTCTAGATCAGAGCGGCCCAAATTCATTCATAAAATGTATAATATTTTATAGAATATTAACATAACACAGCTCTGTAGTCTGCATGTATCGCCCATATTACCCAACATTTCCTGTTATTAATCATTGAGTGAGTCCTGTCCAAGTCTTCCAACATTAGGGCTCCAGCTGACTTCCTACATCTTCTTCTATCACTGCCTGGATCGCTCTGTCCTGATTGGCTGACACAAAACCAGTGACGTTAGCACGGCTCACCGCGGGAGAGATAGGAAATACCGTAATCTTTTTAATTTTTTGTAGACTAATAAGTTTCCTGCACTGTACTGTACGATGCTGTAAAACTCGGATTAGTTGCAGTTTGGATTTTACAGCCCTTTCAAAATAAGAGCAGAATAAGAATGAGCATTTCAAATGCCATGCGGGCCGAATCAAAGGGAGAACGGGCCTAACCTGGCCCGCGGGCCCCGTGTTGGGCAGCCTTGCTCTGGATCATAAATCTGCACCGTGGCAATTGAACAGAAAACCTATTTCTATACTTCACTTTCACCTTTCAGGTGTGAAAACGCCCTCCTTCTCTTCATGTGGATGAATGAAAGAGACGTGATGTCTGGGATTCTGAGGGCGTGGCTTTAGTTTTAACAGGGGGGGGGGGGGG
>NC_048418.1:640015-640702 GCF_013103735.1 Etheostoma cragini | reverse complement strand
GTCTGGGGGGTCTTGGGTCGTCCCCCTAGAAAGGTTTCACCACTAGGAACCTAATTTCCTACGTTCCACTGAATCTTTATGCATCTCTAGCTTTTGTGAATCAAATGTCAATTATTATTCTCCTGTATTACTATTTATTATTATTTTTCTCCTGTATTACTATTTATTATATTATTCTCCTGTATTACTATGTATTATTACTCTCCTGTATTATTATGTATGTATATATCATTCTTTATCGTTTACATCCCGTGAACACCGTGAGCTGCAGGAGTGACATCTGATGAATGTGTGAGTGTGACAGAGTGAAGAAGAGATGGAGCTCCGGTCCGGAGGATCCTCAACGCTCGGTGATGGAGGAGGAAGAGGAGGAGGGAAGAGGAGGAGGGAGAGGAAGAGGGAGAGGAAGAGGAGAAGGAAGGCCTGAGGGTCACCGCGTCCCCCAGGAACCCCCTTCAGCTTCTTTAACCTCTTTAGTTCATAGACGTGATGAACGTCCTGATGTAATGAACTCATGGTGTTCTCCTACATCACTAACATCAGAACATGAATGATTGCACAATTTCATTCATTATTCAATTTTATACCATTTGAAGTAAAACTTATAATAGAGTATGAGGCCCTGACAGTACCTAGGTAAGGACTACTAGCCAGTCAGAAGCAGAGTATGAGGGTCCTGACAGTACC
>NC_048418.1:638585-639915 GCF_013103735.1 Etheostoma cragini | reverse complement strand
CCCCCCCCCCCCCCCCCCCCCACGCCGCGCTGGGGTACTTACGGTCGACGTCGCTGGTCTCCTGCTCGCTCGCGTCTTTGCTCTTGTAGAACGGAAACTTTCGGGAAAAGAGGTTCTTTTTACGCTTGTCATTGAGAGACTGTTGATGAGGAAGAAGAGGAAGAGGAGGAAGAGGAGGAGGGGTGATGGAATAAAAAAAGAGAGGGGGAGATGGGGGGGGATGTCTGATGTCGGTTTGGACAAGATGAGATGCTTTGTGTCTGAGACTGACGCTAACGGGCAAATTAAAATAAAACAGGAGCTGAGTTTCCATCCACGCGTTAAACTATGTGAAGTTCAGTAAAACCTGGTTATGATCTGGTGGAAGTTCCATCCATCGGCTTTACAGACGATAAACCCCGGTGATGACGTCACCGCTGTTTTAGGGTCAGACTGGTATATCGGATTAATTTGAAACATTTGAAGGTGTTTCTAGACAAAATGGCTGCCGTCTCCATCACATGATCACTATAGGACGGTTTGTAATAGAGCTCATGTTCCAGCTGATAGGACATATCGAGCTATAATAAGGAAACAACAACCTATCAACACATCGCTATGACGATGCAGATGCAACTTGTCTTTTATTGCCCCCCCCTCCCCGGCACCGCTGCGAGACTCTGTTTTTGAGACATGTCTCTCTGTCTGAGCATCTCCGATTGTCTCCCAGGATGTCCCCCCGGCTCACCCTAACCTTTGTCGGCCATTTCCTTCACGAGTTCCTGGTAAATTAAATCCAGGAAGTCTCTCGTCTCCTCGTCCGTCCACGTCCATCTGTCTTAGTCCCCACCCCCCCCACCCCCATGTGTGAGACAGAGAGGACACACTGGGGGACATAAACTACAACTTCTTCTTGGTTTTGTGGCGGGTCGCAACCATAAAACAACCTAAAACTTAATCGCAGTAAGGTTTCCATCAGCGTTTATCACACAGGAGAATATCAAGAGAAAATCAGATGAGACCTTTTCCTTTGAGTCGAGTTCAACTGTTTCCAGAAGACATTTCTCATTCGATATCTCTTAATTCAGATAGAAACGTGTGGATGGAAACAGAGCTCTGACACTAAAAGTAGAAATCAAAGCCTAAGAAAAGTAAAACATCAAAGTCTCTGAAACATGACTAATGAGCTAAGATGAAGGAGTCGGATCTCTGTCTCTGCTTAGCAACAGAACTGTGCTTTCAGTTTGGTTTAATTAGTACTGGCCTAATGTTCATGGAACTGAACATGCAGACAACATGCAGAGAGAGAGAGAGAGAGGGAGAGAGGGAGAGAAAGAGGGAGGGAGAGAGA
>NC_048418.1:633138-638485 GCF_013103735.1 Etheostoma cragini | reverse complement strand
ATGCAACTGCACCCTCCATGTAGTTGTGCTGATCAACCTTTAAACATCCGCAGCATCTCATTAAGAAAGAGTTCAGATTATAGACGGTAAACATTACTATTATATTCTATAATAGTATAAAATAATAAGTCCTGAAAAGCAAACAAGTAGAGAGTCCTTGATGACCCCCCCCCCCATCCTGGAGTTCACTGACTTATTGTTAAATAGAAAGACCACAAACTCTAACAGGAACTTCATGCTTTTATTGTGAAAAGAGACAGAACTAAACATGACACAAGTCAACGGCATTTCTACAATTTCATGATCACAGCTTCCATCTTTTGAGGTCCAGTGTGTAGGAATGTCTCCGTCTTTTAAGGTCCAGGGTGTATGTGTATTACGTCTAGCGCTGAGATCACTTCTCGCCATCAGTGTTGGGCACGTTACTTCCAAAAGAGTACTAGTTACTGTCATTTTGAGTAATTATACTACCTCATTACTGTCTCTCTCTGTCCTCTCCGGGAACCATCACCTTATCGTGGTGGAGAGGTTTCTGTGTCCCTATGAACCTGAAGGCTGTGTTGTCTGGAGCTTTGTGCTCCTGGTAGGGTCTCCCATGGCAAAGAGGTCTCAGGGGAGGGGCCAGACAAAGAATGATTCAAAAACTCTAATGGAAGAACAAGGAAGGGATAGAGGGACCCTGCCCGGTGGAAGCCCGGGGCCCCCGTCTGGAGCCAGGCCCAGACGGTGGGCTTGCGAGCGAGCGCCTGGTGGCCGGGTTTGCCACGGAGCCCGGTCGGGCACAGCCCGAACAAGCAACGTGGCACTTCTCCCTCCAGCCCATGGGCCCACCACCTGTGGGAGGATCCAAAGGGGTCGGGTGCGCTGTCACATGGGTGGCAGCAAAGGTCAGGGGCCTCGACGGACCAGACCCGGGCGGCAGAGGCTGGCTCTGGGGACGTGGAACGTCACCTCTCTGTGGGGGAAGGAGCCGGAACTTGTGTGGGAGGTGGAGCGCTACCAGTTGGATCTGGTGGGTCTTACCTCTACGCACAGTCTCGGTTCTGGAACCGTACTCCTAGATAGGGGTTGGACTCTGTCCTACTCCGGAGTTGCCCATGGTGTGAGGAGCCGGCATGTGTGGCGTTACTCACAAGCCCCCGGCTGAGCGCCGATGCGTTGGAGTTTACCCCGGTGGACGAGAGGGTCGCCTCCCTTCGCCTGCGGGTGATGGGGGGGGGGAAACTCTGACTGTTGTTTGTGCTTATGCACCAAACAAGAGTTCAGAGTATTCAGCCTTCTTAGAGACCTTAAATGTAGTCCTGTATGGGGCTCCAGTAGGGGACTCTATAGTTCTGCTGGGGGACTTAAACGCACACGTTGGCAATGATGGAGATACTTGGAGAGGCGTGATTGGGAGGAACGGCCTCCCTGATCTGAACCAGAGTGGTTGTCTGTTGTTGGACTTCTGTGCTAGTCATGGATTGTCCATCACAAACACCATGTTCGAATATAGGGATGCTCATAAGTGTACGTGGTACCAGAGCACCCTATGGGGCTCATAAGTGTATGTGGTACCAGAGCACCCTAGGCCAAAGGTCAATGATCGATTTTATAATCGTGTCATCTGATCTGAGGCCGTATGTTTTGGACACTCGGGTGAAGAGAGGGGCAGAGCTGTCAACTGATCACCATCTGGTGGTGAGTTGGGTCAGTGGATGGGGGAAGACTCTGGACAGACCTGATAAGCCCAAACGGGTAGTGCGGGTAAATTGGGAACGTCTGGAGGAGGCCCCTGTCCGACAAACTTTCAACTCGCACCTCCGGCGGAGCTTTTCGGGCATCCCTGTGGAGGCTGGGGGCATTGAACCTGAGTGGACAATGTTCAAAGTTTCCATTGCTAAAGCTGCGGCGTGGAGCTGTGGGCTAAGGGCCTTAGGTGACTCAAGGGGCGGTAACCCACGAACACCCTGGTGACAGAGGCAAAGCAGCGGGTGTGGGAGAAGTTCGGAGAAGACATGGAGAAGGACTTTCGGTCGGCACCAAGCTGTATACAGTAAGGATGGGACGTTGTTGACCTCAACTGGGGAGGTAATAGAGCGGTGGAAGGAGCACTTTAAGGAACTCCTAAATCCAGCTGACACGTCCTCTGTGGTGGAGGCAGAGCTGGAGGAGGATGGGGGATTGTTGTCAATATCCCTGGTGGAAGTTGCTGAGGTAGTCAAACAACTCCACAGCGTCAAAGCCCCAGGGATTGATGAGATCCATCCTGAAATGCTGAAGGCTCTGGAAAGGAGGGTTCGGCCGATAGTCGAACCTCGGATTGAAGAGGAACAATGCGGATTCCGTCCTGGCCGTGGAACAACGGATCAGATATTTACTCTCACAAGGATCCTGGAGGGAGCCTGGGAGTATGCCCAACCAGTCTACATGTGTTTTGTGGATCTGGAGAAGGCGTATGACCGGGTCCCCCGGGAGAAACTGTGGGAGGTGCTGCGGGAGTATGGGGTGAGGGGGTCCCTTCTCAGGGCCATCCAATCTCTGTATGACCAAAGCGAGAGCTGTGTCCGGGTTCTCGGCAGTAAGTCGGACTCGTTCCAGGTGAGGGTTGGCCTCCGCCAGGGCTGCGCTTTGTCACCAATCCTGTTTGTAATATTTATGGACAGGATATCGAGGCGTAGTTGGGGCGGGGAGGGGTTGCAGTTCGGTGGGCTCGGGATCTCATCGCTGCTTTTTGCAGATGACGTGGTCCTGATGGCGTCATCGGTCTGTGACCTTCAGCACTCACTGGATCGGTTCGCAGCCGAGTGTGAAGCAACTTTCGTTCCTACCCTTACTTATGGTCATGAAAGCTGGGTCAGGAACGAAAGAACGAGATCCAGGGTACGAGCGGCCGAAATGGGTTTCCTCAGGAGGGTGGCTGGCGTCTCCCTTAGAGATCGGGTGAGAAGCTCAGTCATCCGAGAGGAGCTCGGAGTAGAGCCGCTGCTCCTTCGCGTCGAAAGGAGCCAGTTGAGGTGGTTCGGGCATCTGGTAAGGATGCCTCCTGGGCGCCTCCCTAGGGAGGTGTTCCAGGCACGTCCAGCTGGGAGGAGGCCTCGGGGAAGACCCAGGACTAGGTGGAGAGATTATATCTCCAACCTGGCCTGGGAACGCCTCGGGATCCCCCAGTCGGAGCTGGTTGATGTGGCTCGGGAAAGGGAAGTTTGGGGTCCCCTACTGGAGCTGCTGCCCCCGCGACCCGATACCGGATAAAGCGGATGAAGATGGATGAATGGAATATCAGACTTTTAGGCCATACTGTATATGCCCATATTAGTACTACCTACCATTCATAGAGGGGCTTCATCTTCATTTGGTGGTGGCAAATGTTGCATTTCATCTTCTGTTTCAGAAGTTGTCTTTTCTTTAGCCATTTTGTTAGGTGCTTGTGGTGTTTTTTTTTCAATCGGCTACCTTCAATTAACTCCCTTAGTTCACATGCTAAACCAGGTGTTTTCCATCAAATGGGCTACCGATGGTCTCAATAAATGGGTTATTGAGACCAGACCTGTTAGAGGTTTGTCACAGCTGCTCCAAGTGCCTTATAATTTATAACTGTACCAAATCTAGACATCCAAAACTAGATAAGTAGTATAGAAAAAATGTGGCAAACATTGTTAGTTTTCATATATACATAGCATCACAAATAACCAAATACCAAATATTAAGATTGTCTGAGTTATGCAGTGATGTAGTTATCATAAAATTAAATGGATTGTGTTTTCTGTGAGGAAAGCATGAATTAATGTCTGCATAATCGTGTAGACTGAATGGTCACAATAAGTCAATGCTGTTTTTCTGAGGGCAAACTATTACAAATAAATAAATATCGTCTAAAATAATCTACCGAGGAGTTTAACATTTCTGAATTGTTCCGGGGAGATCGTGTTGGAACATCTGTATTCACTGGATATAGACCTCTGGGTAAAAGGAGCTCTATTTTTTCCAATATTTTGAGTAAGCTTCCCCTTGGAGCACATCACTTTTACCTAAATTACACCTAAAGAAGCCTAACCAGGAGACATTATATGGTTTTGCTTTAAAAGTGAACTACAAATACTTAAGATGGTTAAAGACATCCGTCACATCTGTGGAAGGAGGATTCCATGTGGCAAGTTATTAGTTGTGCCATTATTTAGGTTTTATAGTTTAATCCTATCACATTTTTACAGGGTTAACTGTTTTTTGTTTGGTAAGAGAGATAAAACCCCAATTTATGCTGCATACTTATTTTAAGTAGTCAAATGATTGACTAGTTCATGTTTATGAATTGTTGTCTACTGTTGCAGTCAGAAGCCCAATAGAGATCATCAAGAGGTACAAGAGGGTGTTGAGGTCATCCAACCATGGCGTGACATTAAGAGAAGCGTGTGCACATGCTGGCGTGACGGAGCTGACAGGGAGGTCCAAAGCGCCGATATCGGCCATATCCTCCACGCAACAGTTTGAAGAACTAATGGCAGGACACAACAAACTACAGAAGATGGCGGACTCCCTCAGCAGATGTGAAGACACCCTCTATTGCATGAATTATTTTTTAAACATGGTAAAAATGTCTTGATGTGTTTTTAGTACTCCAGGATGCTTAAAAGGTGCAATTACAAAATAAAAAATTAAAACACGTTTGTAAGGGGGGGTAGTTGGTAATTTGTTGCCATATTGCAACAACGCGCATTCGTGGAAAGTGCCAAAAAATTCATTATTTCTTTAAAAACATGCTTTTATTGAAATAATTACCAAACAAATTCAACTTACATGTTTCAACATGTATAGCTTGATGTGTTTACAGTCAAATTAGTTTAGTTTTAATTGTAGTTTTTGATAATTATTAATAATAACACTGTACTAAGTCTGTCTTATTCACCTGAAAGAAGACACACGGATACAATTTACTTTATTAGAGAAAAATAAGTACAACACACTGACTAAACTTATAATTACTGGACTATATATCCACTAAAAAAATATTTCTGATTCATAATCTTCCTTTAGGAACTCCCTATTTAGACTAGAAGGGTATATTGACTATTAAATGTCAGTGGACAAACAGATAATTTGAATGCGCCAACATGATTTCCTTTGGAAAAACTCATTTTAATTGGTGAGCAATTCATTTACATTAGTGTGTAATTAATCATTTAGATCAGGGGTCTTCAACGTTTTCCAGGCCAAGGACCCCCAAACTGATGGCGAGATGGAGCGGGGACCCCCTAATTATATATATTGTATAAAATGGTGTTCTATCAATCTGGTCCTATAGTGCCATGTGTGCATTGATGACTGAAAGACATCTTCTGCCTCCATTTATCTGTTTACTACAGTGTGT
>NC_048418.1:632616-633034 GCF_013103735.1 Etheostoma cragini | reverse complement strand
GAACCAAAACTTTCGCGACCCCCATGCAGTACCTCCGCGGACCCCCTGTTGAGACCCCTGATTTAGATGATATATTAATTACAAAATGGCTGGAATAACTGTTTTTCTTTTAAAATGTTATAAATAGTTGCAAACATAGTGTTAGAGTTTAGCCTAAAGTTATAGTAATCCAATCTGAGCCAATTAGGCAAAATGTACACATTTCACGTCAATATTTGCATAACGTTGACATGGCAACAAATTAATTTCAGCCTTTTAAAGAAAAAAATACAGCATTTTAACTGGTTTAAATTATGAAAAATTAAAGTTTACTTGTTCCAGATAACAGTTGATTTTTTCAAAAAAATGCTTCTGAAATTGAGAAAAACAACTAGATTTGGGCTGATCCTGGAGCGTGAGCTTTAAAGGGGGGGGGGGG
>NC_048418.1:624862-632445 GCF_013103735.1 Etheostoma cragini | reverse complement strand
GAATAGGACTCTGTGGGTACGTGAAGTAATCAAATGAATACTACTTCAAAATAAAAGACCTATTTACACAATTAAACAACTTTAAAAATTAAAAAGACTAAGAAAAAGAATGTGTTGCCATATGGCAACAACATGCAATAGAGGGTTCCACAAGTAATAATAAATATTAACAGCAAGAGGGAGCTGAAGTGGAGTGATGGTGAAATTGTAATGTTCAAAAAGGACGGCGCAATGTAAAGGTTTGTGCATGTTCATTTATTTTTCATGTATGTTCATTGTTGTTTTTTACATTTTTGACCACACTGTAACATCAGAGCAGCACCAATAACACTTCATTCAACACAAGCATGGAAACATACGGATAACCCTTTATTTCATGTTTAAACAAGTGTAAAGTCTCAGTAAGTAACTTTGATTACAATCTTTGTAATAAAGGTTTTATCAGTTATTTTGTGTGTTTTTTTTTAATATCCCACTCTGACTTGCAGGTGCATTTTTCATTTATATATTTGTTTTTTAGTATATAATTTAATAAAGGGCAAAACATTTCTCATTAATTACCACAAACTTACTAATAACCATGAAAAACATCAATCGCACCTTTATAATAACCATCCACACCAACCCTTAACAAAGTCTTCATTATCTAAATAATGTTTATAGATGGTTTATAAAGTATTTATTAACTATTTAAAAAGGTATTATAGTCATCTGTTGCAACTTTATAATATTTTTAATTAATTTAATTGTTTTTCAACAGTAAACAGACTGTTTCCTAACAGTTAAATGGTAATTAATAAACTGTTAATTTACAATTGTTAAACATTATTTATTATAATTTAATTGTTTTTTAACAGTAAACTGACTGTTTCCTGACAGTTAAATGATAATTAACTAAATATTAATTAACTATCAATTTACCATCTATACATGATGGTTATTATAAAGTGTTATAAGTGTATATTAATATATAACATTGCTGTAAATGCACCAGAATTAGACAAAAAGGATGTTTTTCATCCGTTGTCCCTGGATAGATTTTTTTTTTAATTGTTTCCCTAAAAAAACAACAATAAGAAGATTACAGTGAACAACACAAATATAAAAAGCTGTAAAACAGAAACAACTCTTCAAATCCCGTTGATAAACACAGTGTACAAGTTCGCTATAACACAGTCACATTAGGGGAAAATTAAAATAAAATGATCCTACATATTGACACACATGATGGTCCCAAACTGGCTGATTGGACCAGATGACAGACCACGGATCATCTCGTACACCAGACAGAGGTCTGAATACTTGATGACATTTTCCCAACTTAAAAGCTTTTGTAAAATGGCACAATGGTGATATCTTGATGGTTTTTCATCCAGAATTTTGATTGTCCGTTTGTAAAGTGACTCTAAAGATTTGAGTGGGGTTTGGTTGGCCTGGGACCAGGTTGAGAGACAGCGAGTGATGTGAGACTGAACCCTAATGTACGTGAACATTTTAGCTGCCTGAAGTGACAAGTGGGATCTTATAATCCGGAGATTTGTGATTTTAAATTTGACTCGATCGCACACCTTTTTTTTCTGTGATTTAAAAGCTACTTTAGAGTCCATTAAGATGCCGAGGTGTTTGAATTCTGACTCAGCTTTTATTTTTTCCCCTGTCACACAAATATCTGCCTGATTATTTGCAATGTTTGATGTAGACAAGTACATTGAATGTGTTTTATTTACATTAAGTTTTAAGCAGGATTGATTTAGCCAATCAGAGACATGGTCCATAGACTGTGGAAGTTTTTCAGGAACTTGTTTTGTGTTTTTACCCGGGGTATTATTCACTGTATCATCTGCAGACATCTGAACACAGACGTCTGGACAAGCTAAAGGGGGGTCGTTTTTATCAAGTGAAAGTAGCAGAGGCCCCATAACAGAACCTTGAGGTACCCCTGTGGATATGGCGAGGGGCGGCGAGTGGTCATCACTGATCCCAACGAACTGGGAACCATCCGATAGATGTGGTTCCATCCATTTTAATGCATCTGTTAAGTTACATTTTCTTAGATTGGGTAATAATATTTGATGGTTTACAGTGTAAAAGGCTTTTTTAAGATTGAGAGACACAGCTCCAACCACGCCACCTTTATCCAGTAAATGTTTGATATTTTCCATTAAAAATGAAACAGTTTCCGTGGAGCGTTGAGTTCTGAAACCAAATTGCATTGAATGAAGGGAAAATGTGGTAATCAAACGTGTTATAATTTGTTGGTAAATTAGTTTCTCTGCCTCTTTTGACACAGTAGGTATGATGCTGATTGGTCTGTGGCTGTCCACTGACAATGGATCTCCATTTTGGAAAATTGGAACAGCAGCAGCTGACTTCCACTCACTGTGAAATACTTCCTCACTAATGGGGAGATTGGGAGTTTTGGTTACTGGTGTTAATAACGTGGAGCTGAGTTCTTTCACCATGCACGCATCTACGCCAAATATGTCTCTAGGTCTGGAAGCTTGTAGTGGTCTTATTGTCTGTGAGACTTTGGATTCTGTGGCGGTGCCTGGGTTGAAAATTGGCTCTGAATTATTTATTTTCTTATTATGATTGCTAGATGGGAAGCTTTGGGCAATAGTGGATTCAGATTCAATACAAAAATTATTGAAGGCATCTGCAACTTTGTTTGAATGATTTGTAATTTGTCCATTTATCTTAATTTCTAAAAGTGGTTTACTTTTTGTGTCCTGTCCTGCAAGTTTCTTCACTTGGGTCCAAATTGTTTTAAACTTCACTTTTGCATTTTTGGTTATAGTCAAAAAATCTGCTTTGGCCTGGCTGATGCCTTTAAAAGGTTTATCACACAATGTTGTAAACGGGACTTTGAGCTTGGGTAAAGCGTTCTTCAAATTCAAATTCAAATTATTATTATTAATAAACAGATTTTTAGCAATAGCTGACTTGGTTTTAACTGAATTTAACACAGGCTCCCTCTCATTTTTTAGTTTGGGTATGTCACAGTTCATCCAGGGAACTATGTTAGAGATAAAATCTTTAAATGTCGCTACAGAAGATTCCCGATATGTTCCCAACATGTGATCCCCGTCCGTCTGCTGGATAACACTATTAAATTCTTCCTGGAGGTTTTTGGGGATTCCAACAAAATTATTTAATATAAATATTCTCTCAGGTCGGTTGGTAAATAATAAATCAATCTGGGTGACTTTATTACTGAGGTGTGAGTATTTGCACACAGTATTTGGGAGCACGGTGCTGTTTTGGCTCTGGTTGAGTACTTGATTCTGCACTTTACAAGACTTCTTGGAGTCACCATCTGATGCCTGTCTGGGGTATGCATAGTGGTTACTTTTCCTTTTCCTTATATGTGTGGGTTTATTCCTATAATTACTGTATGTTTTCTTATTCCTGGCACTTGTTTTTTTTATGAAATGCTTGTTTTTATGTGCGATAGGTTTAAAAATACCCTTTTCAGGCCAGTGGTCATAAATGATATCCACCAGATCATTTCGAACCATCTTCACTAAAACTATTATGATCACATCAATAATGTTTTTACTGTAGGTGTGGAGCATCAAATCCACTGTTTGATGCCTGTTGGCTTTCTCTAATTTCCACTTTTTGATTGCTGGGAAGCCGTTGGGGGCTCTCTGCAGGTACCACTTAAACTCTTCATAGTCCTCAGCTCCCAAGTCTTCTAAGATTCCTAAGACGACTTCTGATTCTGATTCTTTAGGCGTCTCCATCTTTTGTCCCTGCAAAGATCCAGAACATACCAAAAAGAAACCCGTCACTTAACAGAAATGTCTTAATTTCAATGGGATATTCAATTACAGACCAGTTTTGTAGATTATGTTATGATGATAATTCAACATTCATTCATGGATCATTACATAATAGTGATAATTAAACCAAAGTAAGGGTTCTGCATTCATTAAGTAGACTGCAGTGTTTTATCTGAGAGTCTCGGGCAGGAGATGTAGATCTCTTTATAAATACATCAGACTTTTAAAATCATCTTAACCCTTGTGTTGTCCTCCCGGGTCAAAGAGATTAACACTTATTAATATTTTTTACCCTTTTTTGACATTTCTAACGCATTTTGTAATTTCACTACCACCACCTTATTAGTTTTACTACTTTTTGGTATCAAATAACCTCATTTATATATAATTATACCTAATATTAGAGTTAATAAAGCAGAAATTATGAATTATTTTGACTAATAGTTAAGATCAGAGGAGCGTATGTTGAGTAGAAGCTGATTTGAAATCAATGAAAGTGATTAATTTTATTTGACTCCGTCCTTTTTATGGTAATTGGGTTCTAAAGGGTTCCATATTGGTGGTCTAGACGTTGGTAAAAGGGTCAAATGAGACCCGAGGACAACTGGAGGGTTAACGTCTTTCTGTCCTCTCACATGTTTGGGACGTCTTTGTGTCTCACTGCTGAGACTCCAGAAAGACACAGACACACACACACACACACACACACACACACACACACACACACACACACACACACACACACACACACACACACACGGCCGCTGTATGACAGCCGTGTTGATTAAAATAGAGGCCTGTTTTCATCGAGAGGCGTTTGAGACTTACACAATTATGGGTACACTCACAGTCCCCCCTCCCCCCCATTATAATGACGCTGTTTCTTACCTGCTTTAGAAGTGAGGTGATCCTCTCTAAACTAAAGAACCACAGCTTGAGTTGACGAGCAGAACGTTCCAGACAGACGAGTTCAGAGACCTTCAGCTGGAGATCCACGTCGAGAGAAAGAACTGAGTCTCAGCCTCACTGGACTATTTCTTCAACCAGTCCAAAATGTCCCCCATCAACAACTCAGGTGAGTTATTTCCTGATGAGTCACAGCCCCACCTGGCAGGAAGCAGACTTTCACAATAAGAGCTTTGGTTCTTCTCTGTGGAACGTCTCATTCAATGCGTTTCTTCCTTATTAATGGAGCTGGGACAATCAGAAGTCAGGTTGATCCACAGCAGACAGCCTATTGGACGACTGGTAGAATCCATATTAAGGCGAGAACCAATCAGCTAAGAGAAGAGAAACGAGGTCATCGTTACTTTAAGAAATTAAGGACAGTCGGTCCGGGAAACTGCAAAAACTTTGAATGTGTCCCCAAGTGGAGTCACAAAAACCATCAAGCACTACATCAAAACCTCATCCTCATGTGAGCCATCACATGAGGATCGCCCCCCCAGGAAAGGAAGACCAAGAGTCCCCCCTGCTGCTGAGGATGAGTTCCTCTGAGTCCCCGGCCTCAGAAATCACAAGTTCCAGCAGCTCAGATCAGAGAGCAGCTGATATCACACAGAGTTCTAGCAGCTGAACATCTCTAGAACAACTGGTAAGAGGAGACTGGATCAGGCCTTCATGGTCCACTAGCAGCTAGGAAACCACTGCTAAGGAGAGGAAACCAGCCTAGGAAACCACGGCTAAGGAGAGGAAACAAGGCTAGGAAACCACTGCTAAAGAGAGGATACAAGGCTAGGAAACCACGGCTAAGGATAGGAAACAAGGCTAGGAAACCACGGCTAAGGAGAGGAAACAAGGCTAGGAAACCACGGCTAAGGATAGGAAACAAGGCTAGGAAACCACGGCTAAGGAGAGGAAACAAGCCTAGGAAACCACGGCTAAGGAAAGGAAACAAGCCTAGGAAACCACTGCTAAGGATAGGAAACAAGCCTAGGAAACCACTGCTAAGGAGAGAAAACAAGCCTAGGAAACCACTGCTAAGGAGAGAAAACAAGCCTAGGAAACCACTGCTAAGGAGAGGAAGCAAGCCTAGGAAACCACTGCTAAGGAGAGGAAGCAAGCCTAGGAAACCACTGCTAAGTTCATGTCGGCGTGACGACGACGCGAAGGTTAAAGGTCGTTTCGGTGCCTAAACGTAGCTTTAGTCCCCGGATAACCTCTACTTTTTCACGGCCCCTTGCAGATTTAGACCCGGCCCGCATATTAATTTAGGTTCATAATGACGTCGGGCCCGGCTCAGGTTCAGGTTCTTCAAACTCCAGATCTCAGATGAGAACCAACTCTGAGACTCGGAGGTTTATATTCAGACCGGTTCTAAGAGATCTTGTTCTGCTGGATTTGAACTCGTCTGACAAATAAGTTTGAGACCGTGTAGGCGTCTAACACGTGACCAGGTGTGCTGGTTCCCCTGATTAGATTAGATTAGATTAGATTAGATTAGATTAGATTAGATTAGATTAAATTAGATTAAATTAGATTAGATTAGATTAGATTAGATTAAATTAGATTAAATTAGATTAGATTAGATTAAATTAGATTAGATTAGATTAAATTAGATTAAATTAGATTAAATTAGATTAGATTAAATTAGATTAAATTAGATTAGATTAGATTAAATTAGATTAAATTAGATTAAATTAGATTAGATTAGATTAAATTAGATTAAATTAGATTAAATTAGATTAAATTAGATTAGATTAGATTAAATTAGATTAGATTAGATTAGATGATACTTTCTTCATCCCACAGCGGGGAAATTCCTTTGTTACAGCAGCAATTCTCTACAATGAAAGCAAAACAAGTAAACACAAGAAAACCAGGTAAACAATAGACAATGATCAAGAAAGGTAGACTGGAGCAAAGTAAAGTGAAGTGGCGTCACATGAGGTATTATAAAGTAAAGTGCAGTTGCCATAGTACAAGAAAACAATATTGCAGTGTAGTAAGTGACGCTAAAATTAAGTTGAATATTTAATTAAAGTGATAATGCGAAAGCAGGTAACCATAATATAAGTTATGTTCACCTGTGACCATGAATAATATTGAAAAAGTAAGAACTTGTAATGGAAAAATATAAATACAGATAAAGATAAACAGAGAGTGTGTGGATTAAATGAAAAACAGGAAGAGAAACTACAACACCATCAGGTGGTGCAGGTGTTGTAGAGTCTGACAGAGACCGGGATGAAGGACCTGGTCAGACAGGTTGGTCCTGTTAGCTGGGTCTCTGGTACTAAATGCAGTTTTCCTGCTGCTGCTCTAACATTCCTGAGGGGGGGGGGGGGTGATTCCCTCTAATAAAGCATTGGGATGATCTCATTGGTTTCTATTCTAGAGAATCGCTCCAGTGGTTCTTTAACTGGGAGACAGGGCTGTTATTGTAAAATGTAGAGTCATTCTAATCTACTTTAATGAAACTGAGATGTTATTTTATTGTAAGATTACAACATGTGGACAAACTAAAGTCTGCAAGTTGAAGATTTTAACCCTCCTGTTTTTTTTACTTCGGGTCTAATTTGAACCCTTTTCAAAAGGTTTCTGTATCAGAAATTTGGGTTTCTTTCATACAAATTATCCAAAAAGTAACGTGGATGTTTCCCAGCAACGCTCCTCACACGTTAAATTAATAATCACTTTACTACTGTCAATTAATTTTGTCAATTTTTATAGCATTTGGAGAACATAATGATTGATGAAAGAACTTGTCGAAATAGGCAAATGAGGTAGTTTGAGTCGCAACATGGCGCGCGCGCGCACACACACACACACACACACACACACACACACACACACACA
>NC_048418.1:621899-624762 GCF_013103735.1 Etheostoma cragini | reverse complement strand
CCCCCCCCCCCCCCCCCACACTCGGACATCTCTCCATTAGTGCATGAACAGGTCCTGAGTGTGTGTGTATGTGTGTGTATGTGTGTGTGTGTGTGTGTAGTGATTTCTTACAACAACAGAGTGTTAATTAAAATTTCTCCACTGGGAATTTTCAAATCTTTTGGCCTGGATCTACGCCATCTTACCTTAAATCATTCATTATGTATTAAAATACATATATTTTTCAACATAGGTTGTATTATATATGTATTGCACTATATTTGTATTTATTTAATTATAGATGTAATTGTGTTTATATATAAAGTGTCTTGAGATAACTGTTATGAATCAACTCAACAACAAGAAGAGCAGCAGTTTGTGTTCTTTAGTTTTTATTATGCTTAAAAAAGAAAATTAAAAGACAGGAAGGTGGTGATCAAAGAAAAAGAAAAAATATATATTCAAATATCTTTATACTTTTCTATTCATCATATATGATTAACAATGCAAAGAAACAATTCCCGTAGTAGTAGTGCTTAAGTAAAGTTCAATATAGACTTTTATTATAACAAAATAGGCAGTTTAGAGGGTTAAATATCTCAAAATCTCTTGTACATAATAACCTGCGGACGCCGTCTCCAGGCGTCCATCCATCACGACCGACATCGTTTCCATGGAGACACGGACGACGACGGTGGACGGCTGACGGGGTTCCAACTTGTGTCACAAGGGGGGCGCCGCTCCAAACCCCCAACCCCCAAACCCCCAACCCCCAAACCCCCGACCCCCGACCCCCAACACACCGAGACTACTACAAACAATCTAGTTTATTTAATGTTTAAGTTCCACTATAAAACATCTCGTTGGGTCGGTCTGTCGTTAAAAACTCGTTAAGACTAGGATGGGACCTGGGTCATGGTCTCAAGCTGGGGGATCTCACTCTAACCCTGGGTCAGGGATAGGGTCTCAAGCCGTGGACCCATTAGGGTCTCAATCCGGGGATCCTAATCCAGGATCATGGTTAGGGTCTCAAGGTCAAGCCGGGGACCCTATCCCTGGGTCAGGGTTAGGGTCTCAAGCCGGGGACCCTAACCCAGGGTCAGGGTTAGACCCTAACCCTAATCCTGGGTCATGGTTAGGGACTCAAGCCGGGGACCCTAACCCAGGGTTTCATGAAAAGTTACGAAATCATTGGGTGAAAGCCACAAAAGGGTCAAAAAGACGACCAAAACGCCGATAAAAACTTTTTAATTTTATTTTGACTCAGAAAAACTAAGAGTTCATGTCGGCGGGACGACGTTGCAAAGGTTAAAGGTCGTTTCGGTGCCTAAACGTAGCTTTAGTCCCCGGGTAACGTCCACTTTTTCACGACCCCTTGCAGATTTAGACCCGGCCCGCATATTAATTTAGGTCCATAATGACGTCGGGCCCAGCTCAGGTTCAGGTTCTTCAGACTCCAGATCTCAGATGAGAACCAACTCTGAGACTCGGAGGTTTATACTCAGACCGGTTCTAAGAGATCTCGTTCTGCTGGACTTGAACTCTAACGACGACTAAGCGATGTTTCGCTGACATTTCAAAGTCTTTGTGGCGACCCGAATCGATACGAGCGACACAAAGACTGACAACAGTTTGCAAAAAAGTGCCCAAAACGTTTGAGAAAGACCCAAAAAAGACAAAAAAAGCGACATGCGGTCATTTTTCAAAAGCGTGTCGATAATCTCGAGCCAAGATGTCACGACGTCTGCAGACAGAGACGACGACTAAGCAACATTTCGAAGCGTTTGTGCCGACCCGAATCGATACGAGCGACACAAAAGCAACAAAACGCCGACAAAGACTGACAACAGCTGGCAAAAAAGACCAAAAAACGTTTGAGAAAGACCCAAAAAGACCAAAATAAAGCGACATACGGCCATTTTAAAAAGCGTGTCGATAAGCCTGACGCGTGATGTCACGACGTCTGCAGACAGACGCCCGGAGATGCTTCACAGTGACCTAGGTTGACCTTTGCCCTCAGGAACATTAAGGTGAAACCAAAGGGCCAAAAATCCCCAAATATTGTGATAAAACCAGAATTCATTAGTTGATAAATGAAGCCCCCCCCCCCCCCCACGGAGCAGGAACCCCGCAGCGTCCACCGCACGGCGAGACAAACATGACTCAGGTGTAAAAAAACAACAAAAACTAGAAAAGCAAAAAGATGAAATGCAGGAAACAGAGGACGTCACACGCTGCAAGGGCTGATGGGAAATCAACGGTCGTTAACTGACATGCTGTCAAAGCTCAAACGTGCAAAGTGTTCGCGTCTCCGACGGACGCCGCCGTCTGAGACGTCCGTTAAAAAAACTAAAATCAGGAAGAAAAAGAACCTAAAAGAGAAACTCTTCTTCATGGGCTCGTCTCCTCGTCCCTTAAACATTAAGGAGCCGTACCGCAGCGAGTGTGATGTCATCGTACTTCCTGTGTGCGTTGCCCTGCTGGTCGATGGAGTCTTATTCTGGCAACAGGAAACTAATAAAAACTACAAAATAAAAGTCTCCGGTCGGCCGGTGTGTCGAGGAAGTGGAAGGAGGGAGGGAGGAAGTGGAGGCTGCCGTATGAGACTTTTGTTTTTCAAAATAAAACCGAGTGACTCTAAAAAAAGAGAGGACAGAGGTTCGGTTCTCATAACTTCTCCTTGGACTGGACCCAGATGATCGGGCCCGACTGGTCCTCGATGATCTGCTTCACCTGCTCGTAGATCTCCTCCAGCGTGTCGCCCTGGACCACAGCTGAAACACAAGGAGACCCCTTCAACTAAGGCCAGATACAGGATTAGGGACCACTAAGGTCTATATAAAGAGACTTCAGATACAGTATTAGGGGACCACTAAGGTCTATA
>NC_048418.1:621139-621799 GCF_013103735.1 Etheostoma cragini | reverse complement strand
GATTGGCTGCTTAGAAATTAAGTGTTAACGAGCAGTTGGACAGGTGTACCTAATAAAGTGGCCGGTGAGTGTAGTTTGGTGAAACTTAAATATCTTGATCAATAAAAACAAAAAACTAGAACTTCAAGTAGGTTGGTAGCCAGGAAGACCGGCCCCCCCTTCTACATTATTGATTCTATGTAATTATTATTCATCTACTCTATTATACTATTCATCAGCTACTTTTACTTTTATTCTTTAAGTAGCCTGTACTTTGTTACTTTTACATGAGTAAAATTAAGTAAAAGTAAATAAATCTGTACTAAAAATGTAGTATCTGTACTTCTACTTGAGTACAGAAAGTGAGTACTTTTGCCATCTCTGTATACGGGTACTTATACAGGTACTAATACAGGTACATGTAGATGTACAGATACAGGTATAGGTACTTATACAGGTCCTTATACCTCAACTTGCAGACTTTAGTTTGTCCACATGTTGTAATTTTACAATAAAATAACATCTCAGTTTCATTAAAGTAGATTAGAATGACTCTACATTTTACAATAATGCCCAACAGCCCTGTCTCCCAGTTAAAGAACCACTGGAGCGATTCTCTAGAATAAAAACCAATGAGATCATCCCCTGCTTTATTAGAGGGAATCACCCCCCCCCCCCCCC
>NC_048418.1:610130-620946 GCF_013103735.1 Etheostoma cragini | reverse complement strand
TGTGTGTGTGTGTGTGTGAGTGTGTGTGTGTGTCTGTGTGTGTGTGTGTGTGTGTGTGTTATTGCATGTTAACTGTCTGCAGTGGATGTGCTCATGCTGAGCCTCTCTGGGCGGTTCCTCCTGGTTCCTGTTTCTAGTTTCCTTTCACTTTCAATTTCCAGAGGCTGTGCAGTTCTTTCTCTCGGCTCCAGCAGATGTGGGGAAAGGGTGTGGGTCTCCAGCTGAAGGTCTCTGAACTCGATGTGTGTGTGTGTGTGTCTGTGTCTGTGTGTGTGTGTCTTGTCTTTGAAGGTCTCTGAACTCGTCTGTCTGGAACGTTCTACTCGTCAACTCAAGCTGTGGTTCTTTAGTTTCAGAGAGAGGGTCACCTCATTTCTAAAGGAGGTAAGAAACAGCTTCATTATAATGGGGGGAGGGGTGTGTGTGTGTGTGTGTGTGTGTGTGTGTGTGTGTGTTATTACACATCCAACTTCTATCTGTACATAGTAGTCAGACGTTACCGTGTCCATCTTTGTTTTTAGCTTGAACCTTATGTCTGTTTCTGTGTAGAATGCAACACAAAGCCGGACTCCACTTCCCTTTCTCAGCCAGTAAGTGTTGCAATAGTCGATGTGCAGACTCATCGCTGTGTGAAACCACATTTGACCCTTTTACCAACGTTTATATCAGAAATATGGAATTCTTTTTAACCAAATTACCATTAAAAAGGATGGAGTCCATGCAACGCTCACAGCAAATACAATTAATCACTTTCATTGGATTTCAAATCAGCTTCTACTCAACATAAGCTCCTCTGATCTTAACTATTAGTAAAATAATTCATAATTTCTGCTTTATTAACTCTAATATTAGGTATACTTCTATATAAATGAGGACTATTGACCATGGATTCCAAAACGTAGTAAAACTAGTTGTAGTAAGTTGGTGAAAGAATAATACTGTGTTGATGTCACATGTTGAAAAAAGGATGATAAAAATAATAAGTGTTAATCTTTTTGACCCGGGAGGACAACACAAGGGTTAAGATGATTTTAAAAAGTTTAATGGATTTATAAAGCGAGCTAGCAGTTGCTGTTACCTGGGCAACCTTCTAACTCCATGATCCACCAGAGGAGCTCTCTGATTGGTCGAGGTCTTCCTCGTGCCCCCACCTCTCCTTGAACACCATCCTGCTGCTACATTAGGGGGGCTTTTCAGCAGCGAGGTGACCTCTGGAGCTGGAGGCCGTCTGCAGCTGTCTGACATGTTCAGGCCTAGCCATGACAATGGGTGCACTGGGGATGAGGTTCATAGGCCAGCTCCAGTGCTAGTTAATGCTGGTTAGCACACACTGGTTCCCTGTGCTGGTACTGGAACCATCTCATTAATGCCACCTGGTCCATAGCGGACCACACACACAGGACTGAGTAACACAGGACTGACTGTTAGAGGCCTTTGTGGTCCATACAGGCTTCATCAGCAGTAGTCTTTTACATCCTTCTTGCTCTGGCCCCAATAGAGTGTCTGAGCCATCTCAGGGTCTTTCTCTCATGGGGGCCCATGATGCACCTCAGGATCTTCCCTGGTGAGTTCTGGGGGTACAACCACTTGCCATCTTTGCTCTCCCGTGGCTGGCTCACGCCACCTCACTTCAGTTCCCATCCCTCCCTAGAAATCCAGTTGGGGTCAAGTGCTTCACACCACCACAGCATGGGAACTGTTCCCATGGTAACTGTGATGAGTAGGCCTGAGTCGAGCAGGACCAGTTACATGAGACCTTTTAAAGGACTTGGTCAAAGGTTTGGTGTCAGCATTTGGACCACTTACAAGTAACTCAGGGAGGTCTTACTAAAGCAGATCAACAGAGAACTGCAGTAGTTAAGACAGGAGGAAATGAACACATCAGTTATTATTTGATGTTTTTATGTTGCACCATAGTGTAGCTCACATGTTTGTTCTATCTACTTACAATGAGACTAAAGTCAAGTCTGATTCTATGGATGTATCTGTTAAATGACTTCTTATTTGACCCAGAGAAACCAGAGCTGAGTGTATGAAGCTAACAGCATTGGACTCAGACCAGAACCTTGAGACGTAGATTTAGATGACGAGCTCAGTAATGACCAACACCTGAGTAGCTCCTGTCTGAAAGGTAAGAAGCTGATCCAATCATGTCATCTACTGCCTGAACCTCTCAAATAAAACACTGCTGTCTACTTAATTTATGCAGAGTCCATGAATGAATCTTGAATTATTATTTGTTTAGACTCATCGTAACTAAAGCTACAAAACTGGTCTGTAATTTTAACATCCCAAAACATTTCTGGTGGGTTTCTTTTTGGTATGTTTTGGATCTTTGCAGGGACAAAAGATGGAGACGCCTCAAGAAGTCGTCTTAAGAATCTTAGAAGCTTTGGGAGCTGAGGACTTTGAAAAGTTTAATTGGCACCTGCAGCAGGAAGGAGCCCTCAACGACTTCCCAGCAATCCCAAAGAGTAAACTGGAGAAAGAAACCCGGCTTAACACCGTGGATATGATGTTCCAGACCTACAGTATGAAGATTATTGATGTGACCAGAATAGTTTTAGTGAAGATGAATCTAAATGATCTGGTGAAGAAGTTACCGTGTCATGGAGAAGTCAACACCCCAGAACGTGCAGGTAAGTCATATTCATTATCAATTTAAAAAATGGATGTAACAAAGATCAAACTTGTATATCCCAGTCTTCAACAACCATTAGCTCTGTTACCTATGTCTCCCTCTTATCTACAAAGATACATATGTTGTGTTGACAAGAAGAGAACAAGCTCCCAATCATCCACAAGAGAAAGTACATTTAAAGGGTCTCTGACAACAAAACCTCATCCCACGGGCCCACCACCTGTGGGAGGAACCACTGGGGTCGGGTGCGCTGCCATATGGGTTGCGGCGAAGGTCAGGGACTTCAACGCACACGTGGGTGATGATGGAGATACTTGGAGAGGCGTGATTGGGAGGAACGGCCTGCCTGATCTAAACCTGTGGTGGTCTGTTTTTGGACTTTTGTGCTAGTCATGGATTGTCCATCACAAACACCATGTTTGAATATAGGGATGCTCATAAGTGTACGTGGTACCAGAGCACCCTAGGCCGAAGATCAAAGATTGATTTTATAATCGTTTCATCTGATCTGAGGCCGTATGTTTTGGACACTCGGGTGAAGCGAGGGGCAGAGCTGTCAACTGATCACCATCTGGTGGTGAGTTGGGTCAGGGGGTGGGGGAAGACTCTGGACAGACCTGGTAAGCCCAAACACGTAGTGCAGGTAAATTGGGAACGTCTGGAGGAGGCCCCTGTCCGACGGACTTTCAACTCACACCTCCGGCGGAGCTTTTCGTGCATCCCTGTGGAGGCTGGGGGCATTGAACCTGAGTGGACAATGTTCAAAGTTTCCATTGCTGAAGCTGCGGCGTGGAGCTGTGGTTTAGGGTCTTAGGTGCCTCAAGGGGCGGTAACCCACGAACACCCTTTTGGACACCGGTGGTCAGGGAAGCCGTCCGACTGAAGAAGGAGTCTTTCCGGGATATGTTATCCCCGAGGACTCCGGCGGCAGTTGTAGGGTACCGACGGGCACGAAGGGGCGGCTGTGGCTCAGTGGTAGAGCGGTTGCCTGCCAATAGGAAGGTTGGTGGTTCAATCCCCGCCCCTGCAGTCATTGTCGAAGTGTCCTTGGGCAAGACACTGAACCCCGAGTTGCCCCCGTTGCTGCGCATCGGAGTGTGAATGTGTGTGAATGTTTATCTGATGAGCAGGTGGCACCTTGTACGGCAGCCCCGGCCACAGTGTATGAATGTGTGTGAATGGTGAATGTTTCCTGTAGATGTAAAAGCGCTTTGAGCAGTTGTTAAGACTGGAAAAGCGCTATATAAATACATCACATTTACATTTACGAAGGGCTGCAGTCTCTGCCGTGACAAAGGCAAAGCAGCGGGTGTGGGAGAAGTTTGGGGAAGACATGGAGAAGACATGGAGAAGGACTTTCGGTCGGCACCAAGGTGCTTCTGGAAAACCGTTCGCCACCTCAGGAGGGGGAAGCGGGGACTCAGCCAAGCTGTATACAGTAAGGATGGGACGTTGTTGACCTCAACTGGGGAGGTAATAGAGCGGTGGAAGGAGCACTTTGAGGAACTCCTAAATCCAGCTGAGACGCCCTCTGTGGTAGAGGCAGAGTTGGAGAATGATGGGGGATTGTCGTCAATTTCCCTGGTGGAAGTCGCTGAGGTAGTCAAGCAACTCCACAGCGGCAAAGCCCCAGGGATTGATGAGATCCGTCCAGAAATGCTGAAAGCTCTGGGTGTGGAGGGGCTGTCTTGGTTGACACGCCTCTTTAACATTGTGTGGAAGGTCTGGGACAGTGCCTGAGGAGTGGCAGACTGGGGTGGTGGTTCCCCTCTTTAAAAAGGGGGACCAGAGGGTGTGTGCCAATTACAGGGGTATCACACTT
Organism: Etheostoma cragini; assembly: GCF_013103735.1. Classification (NCBI taxonomy): domain Eukaryota; kingdom Metazoa; phylum Chordata; class Actinopteri; order Perciformes; family Percidae; genus Etheostoma; species Etheostoma cragini. Next base: position 616,483 of record NC_048418.1, on the reverse strand, counting down.
CTCAGCCTCCCTGGTAAAGTCTACTCCAAGGTGCTGGAAAGGAGGGTTCGGCCGATAGTCGAACTTCGGATTGAACAGGAACAATACGGATTCCGTCCTGGTCGTGGAACAACGGATCAGGTATTTACTCTCGCAAGGATCTTGGAGGGAGCCTGGGAATATGCCCAACCAGTCTACATATGTTTTGTGGATCTGGAGAAGGCCTAAGACCGGGTCCCCCGGGAGAAACTGTGGGAGGTGCTGCGGGAGTATGGGGTGAGGGGTCCCTTCTTAGGGCCATCCAATCTCTGTATGACCAAAGCGAGAGCTGTGTCCGGGTTCTCGTCAGTAAGTCGGACTTGTTCCAGGTGAGGGTTGGCCTCCGCCAGGGCTGCGCTTTGTCACCAATCCTGTTTGTAATATTTATGGACAGGATGTAGAGGTGTAGTCGGGGCGGGGAGCTGTTGCAGTTTGGTGGGCTCAGATTCTAATCGCTGCTTTTTGCAGATGATGTGGTCCTGATGGCTTCATCGGTCTGTGACCTTCAGCACTCACTGGATCGGTTTGCAGCCAAATGTGAAGCGGCTGGGTTGAGGATCAGCACCTCTAAATCTCAGGCCATGGTTCTCAGCAGGAAACCATGGTGTGCTTTCTTCAGGTAGGGAGTGAGTCCTTACCCCAAGTGAAGGAGTTTAAGTATCTTGGGGTCTTGTTTGCGAGTGAGGGGACCATGGAGCGTGAGATTGGTCGGAGAATCGGAGCAGCCGGTGCGGTATTACATTCTGTTTATCGCACCGTTGTGACGAAAAGGGAGCTGAGCCAAAAGGCAAAGCTCTTGATCTACCGAGCAATTTTCATTCCTACCCTCACCTATGGCCATGAAGGCTGGGTCATGACCGAAAGAACGAGATCCAGGATACAAGCGGCCGAAATGGGTTTCCTCAGGAAGGTGGCTGGCGTCTCCCTTTGAGATAGGGTGAGAAGCTCAGTCATCCGAGAGGAGCTCGGAGTAGAGCCGCTGCTCCTTTGCGTCAAAAGGAGCCAGTTGAGGTGGTTTGGGCATCTGGTAAGGATGCCTCCTGGGCTCTTCCCTAGGGAGGTGTTCTAGGCACGTCCGGCTGGGAGGAGGCCTCGGGGAAGACCCAGGACAAGGTGGAGAAATTATATCTCCAACCTGGCCTGGGAACGCCTCGGGATCCCCCAGTCGGAGCTGGTTGATGTGGCTTGGGAAAGGGAAGTTTGGGGTCCCCTACTAGAGCTGCTGCCCCCGCGACCCGATAGCGGAAAAGCGGCTGAAAATGGATGGATGAATAACAACAAAACATGATGGAACCCAGTCAGACTGTTTTGGTAACTCTGCTGGTTAGAGTTGGCACACTCTGATGTCACTGGAAGATGCTGCTTGGGCAATATTAATTCTCTCTGTTATTAAGTTATATATCTTCTAGTTTATTGGACAATGAGGAGTTTATAGACTTCTGACTGAGACACAGTATAGCAGTAACAAGAGGAGAAACTCAACAGAAAGCAGCCATGACCGAGCTGCAGCTCCGCCATCTTGGACTGAACCCACAGAACCTTCTCTAGAGTTTGGCCTCTTGTTACTTCTATACTTTTTGACTAAGACACCCAACATATCAGTTGTTTTTGTGAATAGATTTGATGAATACAGAAATGTGCACACTCACATTCACCAGAACAAACCCTCATTGACATCATTGTTTTATTCATTCAGAGATTCGGGCTGTGTGTCAGCGAAAAGTCAAATCTAAGCTAAACAGGAAGTTCCAGCGTGTGTTTGAGGGGATTGCCAAAGCAGGAAACCAAACTGTTCTGGATCAGATGTTCACAGAGATGTACCTCATGAAGGGAGGGGCTACAGGGGTCAATGAGGAACATGAGGTCAGACAGATTGAGACAGCATCCAGGAAACCAGACAGACCAGAAACAATAATCAGACAAGAAGACATCTTAAAAACCCCACCTGGAAGAGATGAACCAATCAGAGCAGTGATGACAACGGGAGTGGCTGGCATTGGGAAAACAGTCTTAACACAGAAGTTCACTCTGGACTGGGCTGAAGGCAAAGCCAACCAGGACATCCAGTTCACATTCACATTCACCTTCAGAGAGCTGAATGTGCTGAAAGAGAGAAAGTTCAGCTTGGTGGAACTTGTTGATTACTTCTTTAGTGAAACCAAAGAAGCAGGAATCTGCAGGTTTGAAGAGTTCCCGGTGGTTTTCATCTTTGACGGTCTGGATGAGTGTCGACCTCTTCTGGACTTCCTCAACACTGAGATCCTGACTGATGTTACAGAGTCCACCTCAGTGGGTGTTCTACTGACAAACCTCATCAGGGGGGATCTCCTTCCCTCTGCTCGCCTCTGGATAACCACACGACCTGCAGCAGCAAATCAGATCCCCCCTGAGTATGTTGACATGGTGACAGAGATCAGAGGGTTCACTAACGCCCAGAAGGAGGAGTACTTCAGGAAGAGATTCAGAGATAAGAAGCAGGCCAGCAGAATCATCTCCCACATCAAGAGATCACGAAGCCTCCACATCATGTGCCACATCCCAGTCTTCTGCTGGATCACTGCTACAGTTCTGGAGGACGAGTTGAAGACCAGAGAGGGAGGAGAGCTGCCCAAGACCCTGACTGAGATGTACATCCACTTCCTGGTGGTTCAGTCCAAACGGAAGAACGTCAAATATGATGGAGGAGCTGAGACGGATCAAACCTGGAGTCCAGAGAGCAGGAAGATGATTGAGTCTCTGGGAAAACTGGCTTTTGAGCAGCTGCAGAAAGGCAACCTGATCTTCTATGAATCAGACCTGACAGAGTGTGGCATCGATATCACAGAAGCCTCAGTGGTCTCAGGAGTGTTCACACAGATCTTTAAAGAGGAGAGAGGACTGTACCAGGACAAGGTGTTCAGCTTCATCCATCTGAGTGTTATGGAGTTTCTGGCTGCTCTTCATGTCCATCTGACCTTCAACAACTCTGGACTCAACCTGCTGGCAGACAAACAAACATCATCAACACAGTTCTACCAGAGTGCTGTAGACAAGGCCTTACAGAGTCCTAATGGACACCTGGACTTGTTCCTCCGCTTCCTCCTGGGTCTTTCTCAGCAGACCAATCAGAATCTCCTACGAGGTCTGCTGACAAACACAGGAAGTAGCTCACAGACCAATCAGGAAACAGTGCAGTACATCAAGAAGAAGATGGATAAGGATCTGTCTGCAGAGAGAAGCATCAATCTGTTCCACTGTCTGAATGAACTGAATGATCGTTCTCTAGTGGAGCAGATCCAACAGTCCCTGAGATTAGGACATCTCTCCACAGATAAACTGTCTCCTGCTCAGTGGTCAGCTGTGGTCTTCATCTTACTGTCATCAGAAGAAGATCTGGACGTGTTTGACCTGAAGAAATACTCTGCTTCAGAGGAGGCTCTTTTGAGGCTGGTGCCAGTGGTCAAAGCCTCCAAAAAAGCTCTGTACGTGGGATTCATTCATCAATAAATACTCTGATATCTTTTTATAACAGGAGATAATAATAAATAACTTCCTGTCGTCTCTCCAGGCTGAGTGTCTGTAACCTGTCAGAGAGAAGCTGTGAAGCTCTGTCCTCAGTTCTCAGCTCCCAGTCCTCTAGTCTGAGAGAGCTGGACCTGAGTAACAACAACCTGCAGGATTCAGGAGTGGAGCTGATCTCTGATGGACTGAAGAGTCCACACTGCACACTGGAGACTCTCAGGTCAGACCATCAAAAATTAATCTTTGAAAACACACAATTGAAAAAAAATATTGGAAATATTTAAGAAAAGTGAATGTTTCCAATAGACAAATTTTTGTTTCTCCTTATTTAGAGAGCGTATTGCCCCACAATATGAATATAGTTTTTTAAAGATTATTGTTATAATAATACATAATTATTTACCCTTGTGGGTTGGTATGTGTCATCCTCAAGCTCGGGTCCTCTACCAGAGGCCTCGGAGTTTAAGGGTTCTGCGCAGTATCTTAGCTGTTCCTAGGACTGAACACTTCTGGAAAGAGACCTCTGATGTTTTACCTGGAATCTGCTGTAGCCACTCTCCCAGTTTGGGGGTCACTGCCCCCAGTGCTTTGATTACCACTGGCACCACTGTTGCTCTTACTTTCCACATCTTTTCTAGCTCCTCTTTCAGCCCTTGGTATTTCTCAAGCTTCTTGTGTTCCTTCTTCTTGATGTTGCTGTCGCTTGGGATCGCCACATCTATCACTACTGCCCCCCACACTACTGCCTTCTTCTGCTGTTTGTCGATCAACACCATGTCTGGTTGGTTAGCAATCACCAGTTTGTCAGTCTGGATCTTGAAGTCCCACAAGATCTTAGCTCGGTCATTCTCGACTACCTTAGAAGGTGTCTTCAATTTTGACCTTGGGACTTCCAGCCCATACTCGTGGCAGATGTTCCTGTACTCTATGACAGCTACCTGGTTTTGGTGTTCCATGTACGCACTTCTGCCTGCATCCTACACCCTGCTGTTATGTGCTGTACTGTCTCAGGGGTCCTGCCTGGTGTGGTAGACCCAGGCCTCTATTGATCTTGTACTGAGTGCCTGTTCTTGTGCTGCCATGATTAGTGCCTCTGTGCTGTCCTTCAATCCAGCCTATACCAGCCACTGGTAGGATTTCTTGATATCAGCCACTTCTTCTATTTGTCTGTGGTACACGCCGTGCAGCGGCTTGTACCAACCATGACGGTTCTTCTTCTTCCTTGTCCTCACCTTCGGGTTTCTGCTGCCTGAGGTATTCACTAAGCCCTTCATCTTTGGGGGCCATCTTTCTGATGTACTCCTGGATCTTCGTCGTTTCATCCTGGACAGTGGTCTTGACACTCACTAGCCCTCGGCCCCCCTCGCTGGTGAAACCATCCATGCATTGTGAGGAGCTTTCTGGTCTTGATGTCAGTAGCCTCTATCTCCTCCTTTGGCCAGTTTATTATACCAGCGGGGTATCTGATGACTGGCAGGGCATGTGTGTTGATGGCTCGGATCTTGTTTTTCCCTTCAGCTGACTTTTCAGGACCTGCCTCACTCTTTGTAGATATTTGGCTGTGGCGGTCTTCCTTGCTGCCTCCTCATGGTTTCCGTTAGCCTGTGGCATCCCAAGGTATTTGTAACTATCCTGAACATCTGCAATGTGGCCTTCTGGTAGTTCAATCCCCTCAGTTCTGATCATCTTCCCTCTTTTTGATACCATGCGACCACACTTGTCCAGTCCGAACGACATTCCAATGTCATTGCTGTAGATCCTGGTGGTGTGGATCAGTGAGTCCAGGTCGTTGCTGTAGATCCTGGTAGTGTGGATCAGTGAGTCGATGTCTCGCTCATTTCTGGCATACAGCTTGATGTCATCCATGTAGAGGAGGTGACCGATGATTGTTCCGCTTTGGAATCTGTATCCATAGCCAGTCTTTGTGATGATCTGGCTGAGGGGGTTCAGGCCTATGCAGAACAGCAGCGGGGATAGTGCATCGCCTTGGTATATGCCGCACTTGATGGTGACTTGTGCAATTGGCTTTGAGTTGGCTTCCAGACTTGTTTTCCACAGCCTCATTGAGTTGTTGATGAAGGCTATTAGTGTCCTGTTGACCTTGTACATATCCAAGCATTCCAGGATCCATGTATGTGGCATTGAGTTGTAGGCTTTCTTGTAGTCAATCCAGGCGGTGCACAGATTGGTCTGCCTGGTCTTGCAGTCTCGAGTGGCTACTCTATCCATCAGTAGCTGGTGCTTGGCTCCTCTGGTGTTACTGCCTATTCCCTTCTGGGCCCTGTGCATGTATTGAGCCATGTGCCTATTCACCTTAGCCGCTATGATGCCTGACAGGAGCTTCCATGTTGTGCAGAGGCAGGTTATTGGCCGGTAGTTGGATGGGATTGTTCACTTCTGGGGACCCTGCATGATCAGGATTGTCCGTCCTTGGGTTGACCATTCTGGGTGGGTCCCATCCATCAGCAGTTGGTTCATTTGTACAGCCAGGCGTTCATGGAGTGCAGTTAGTTTCTTCAGCCAGTAGGTGTTGATCATGTCAGGGCCTGGTGCTGTCCAGCTCTTCATACCTGCCACTCTTTCTTGGATGTCTGCCGTTGTAATGGTTACTGGTTCTTGTTCTGGGAGATTGCTGTGATCTGTTCTTAGATCCACTAGCCACTGAGCATTTGTGTTGTGGGATGCCTCTTTCTCCCATATGTTCTTCCAGTACTGTTCAGTCTCAGCCCTGGGTGGATCTGCTCTTATGTTATCACCCTGCCACTGAGAGTACACTTTGGATGGTTCGGTGGAGAACATCCGGTTTATTCTCCTGGCTTCTGCTTCTCCCTTGT
>NC_048418.1:600130-605130 GCF_013103735.1 Etheostoma cragini | reverse complement strand
TTGGGTTCTGGTTTCCGGGCTCCTTAGTGTCTCTGTGTCCTGTGGAGGACGGAGAGTCTCCTCCTGTCTCTCACTGCTGATCAGCTTATTGTTATGAACCAATGAATGAAATGATTCAGGAGGATTGACCAGATTCCTGGTGACCAATCAGAACTTCTTCCACTTCCGGTCCTTTAGAGGTCCAGTGTGTAGCTGTTCATTATCTTTTCATCAATATTTACACCACCGTCACTTTCTCTGTCTCCCACAACAACATCGCAACTTTCATCGAAATTTTTTCCAAAAGCTTCCGCAACATCAGGCTTTTTTGGCTGCAACAATCTCAAAAAAAGGCGGGACATCCTGGAGGGCCTAATAAAATAATTCAGGATGATTGGCCAGATTCCTGGTGACCAATCAGAACTTCTTCCAATTCTGGTCCTTTGAAGGTCCAATGTGTAGTGTGTGGAGTTGTTCATTATCTTCTCATCAATATTTCCTCCACCATCACTTCCCAGACTCCTGTTGTCTTGAGATGTAACGTCTGCGTTCCCACGAGCTGGGGAGACGCTCCATGTTCATGCTCCATCTTGGACCATGGTAGCCGGTGAGAGACATGCAGGACATACTGCTCTTTTCACGTTTTCTCTGTCACATGGCCTACTCCCAGCTGCTAATGCTAATGGGTATGGCGGCTTCCCCGCCCCGGCAGGTTAGAAGAAGGAAGAAGGAGACATGGACGACCACACTGATTCAAAATATTAATTTCAGGAACAGGAGTCTTCTTCTCACACTTCCAGGAACATGTCAGCTTATTGTTATGAACCAATGAATGAAATGATACAGGATGATTGACCAGATTCCTCGTGACCAATGAGAACTTCTTTAATGTTGATGGATTGAATGGGCCGATTTAATAGAAAAGGGTCTTGACATACTGTATAAAGTTACATGTAGATATCGCTTTCCTACAAGAAACTCAGCTCCCTTTGCAGGAACATGAATAATGTAAGAGAGACTGGGTAGGGCAGGTAGGGTCGTCATAATCCAGTTCAACGGGCAGAGGAGGGGCCGCTTTGAGAAGTAAAAGTACACCTCTGGAAATACTTGGTACTGTCATTGATCCCTCAGGGCGTTATGTCTTTATTAATTGGAGAATAATCTCAGAACAAAGGTCACTCCTAAATTTGTATGCCCCTCATTATAATGATGAGGTGTCATAATACTTATAGGACGTGGTTTCAGTTTCTGTGCAGATCCTGCTCTGGACAAATGGACTAAGACCATTTCCAGGTCAAAAGCAGCCAAGACCACCCAAACATATATGAAAGATCTGAATCTAACAGACATTTGGAGGCAGATCCCCCTCAGACTCAGGATTCCTCCTTTTACTCATGCCCTCATAAATCCCTCACTAGAACTGATTTGTTCTTATTGTCCTTGCGGCTATTTCATAGAGCATTAGATGCTGAATATTTATCTAGAACTTTATCTGATCCCTCACCATGGACCTTGTTCATTTTGTTCCCAGATAAACCCAAAACCCCCTATAGGGGGCGCCGTGGTCCCCCTCTCCTCCAGCGAGCTGGTTTCTGCACATTCATAAGGGATCCGATGAAGTTGTTCTGAGAAACAAACTGGGCCTCCACTCCCAATAGTTTTATTTGATGGGATCCGTTAAAGGCCGGTCTGGGGGGACAGATAGTCTCCTCTTCTAAAGGTCTGAAAGACCAACACACAGGATACTGATACGCTGGAAACAGATTATCAAAACAAAATATCTCTTCAGACACAAATCCATCTTTAGTCCAGAAAAAACTTCATTATACAATAAGTACTCATAAAAAAAGATGGAAGCTGTGATCATGAAATTGTAGAAACGCCGTTGACTTGTGTCATGTTTAGTTTGGAGTTCTGTCTCTTTTCACAATAAAAGCATGAAGTTCCTGTGAGAGTTTGTGGTCTTTCTGTTTAACTTTTAAAGTCAGTGGACTCCAGGATGGGGGGGGGGGGGGGGGGGGGGGGGGGGGGGGGGGGGGGGGGGGGGGGGGGTCATCGAGGACTCTCTACTTGTTTGCTATTCAGAATTTATTTCTAATTATTTTAGTGTTACTTTTAATAACATCCAGACCATAGACTGTATATATGAATATAATAGTAATATTTACGGTCTATAATCTGAACTCTTTCTTAATGAGATGCTGCAGATGTTTAAAGGTTGATCAGCACAACTACATGGAGGGTGCAGGTGCATTATGGGTAATATGGTTTGGTGATGCATTGTAACTATAACATTGATTGAACATTGGCTCCATCTACTGGATCATTTGCAGTACTTGCCTTACTGTTTAATAACCTTCATAGATATGTTTCCATGTAACTTTATGTACTTCTGTGTATATGTACACACTTTATTATATATTGTAATGGAAAATTGCATTTAAGCATGATTTCATATATCCTTGTGTATTATTCATTATTTATATGAATCATTACTATGCTTTCCAGTTATCTGACTTCCTTCCATTCATTGTGTGTGTGTCCTCCCTGAAGAAGAGTCCCAGCTGAGACCACCACCATCACACCAGTTGGAGGTCGGGGTCTTAACGTCTGAAGGACCCAGTTGTGACGAGCGATGTTTATCGATAAGGGTTCAGGGTCAAGAAGATCTTCTATCTGTAGGGGACCAACGGCACCAGGTGGTCTTTGGCAGCTGAGATAAATAACCACTAGAAGACTTGGAGACATGAGGGACAGAAGTAGAAAAGACACGGACACTGGCCAGGGACAGGTAGGGTTGGCTGTGGTGGGCGATGCAGAAACCTTGATTGCTAAACCTCTTCCCAGACCCTTCTCTGTGCAGGCTGCTGGTCTCCTTTCCCTCACTGAAGCATGTAGACTGCCAGGCTCATCCCAGACTATCTACACGGACTCCAGGGGGGCTTTTGGAGTAGTCCAGGACTTTGGGGCAGTCGGGAAACACCAAAACCTCCTGAAATATGATGGTACGCCCATGTTGCATCATCCACTGATCAATGACCTTTTGACAGCCATCTTACCTCCATCACAAGTAGGCATATGGAAATGTTCTGCCCCCACTGGTGCAGCTGATGCCGTCTCCATGGTAACGCACGTGCTGACATGGCTGCAACAGCTGCTGCACATCTGCCCCTTCCGGGAGAGGAACCTTTATCTTCCACCACTGATGATGTTCCACTTCCAGGTTCTGGAGCTGCGATCCAAACACACGCTACACCACAGGAAAGACTACAGTGGTAAAGTGCTGGGTGCAACTTTAACGAGGGGGTCTGGCAGGGACCAGGTTCTACACCTGGCCCTCCACACCAGTTCTTCCCACATTACCTTAAGAACCTTGAGGCTTTGTCCAAAGCTCACAGAGTTGAACTTGTCCTCCTCAGCCATCGCTGCAGTTGAACCAGAATAATCCAGACTCTGATGGTTCTGGAGGTGGTCTGGCTGAGATTATCTTCCAGGGCTTTGTCTCATAAATCCTCTGAAGAATATTTCTGAAGTTCTTCTCTTGCTGTTCGCTGTTCAGACCCCGATCTCTTAGTTTAAGATGTCTGGTCCTGTGCTGTCCTTAGGTCCAGTCCATCCCAGGTCCCCCGAAGAATAACCCCCATTTCTTTCTGTCTCTCCTTTTTATTCTTTTTGTGGCTGAGTTTTCTGGCCAATCCTCTTCTCTTGCTCGCCCCTCTCTCTCTCTCTCCTCTCCTCCCCTCTTGCTCTGAGTCCTGCACCCCCCTCGCTCCCTAATGAGACTTGTCCAGGTCTCTCCCAGACCAGCCTGACCTGGTCCACTGTCCTCTTATCTTTCATAATAAAATAACACTTTTAGTTGATGACATTAAATTGCTGCTTGGTATCCATGACAATCAATCAAAACCTTTATTTGTCCCCAAGGGGCGATTCATTTGTTGCAGTAGCAAGAAACTGACACACGGTACATGACAACAAACATCATTTAAAATACAGTATGTACCAAATAAAGAAAATAAATAAATATTTAAATAAATATAATAAATTCATTAAATATAAATATTTAAATAAATATAATAAATTCATTACTTCTACACATCGGTTCCATAATCATTTGAATAATAATAATAGTTTATATTGGGTAATACAAAGGTTTCATTCTTTTGTTATTTAGCTGCTAAATAGACCATTGTTTGCACATCTGTCCCTGGAGACATGGGGGTCAGAGTGTTGGGATCTCAGGTTATTTGACAGACTGGAGATGGATGTCAGATATCTGGTGGTAGTTTCATGCCACCTCTCTCTGGTGATGCAGATTGTACGGTGGCCCAGACGGGTCAAGAGAAATGCAAAAGCCACAACACAAATATAAGGAAATGAGCAACAAGAGTGAGCGTGCACATCTGTGTCGACCCGGCTGGGCCACTGGAGGTCTTAGTTTCTAGACTCTTGTTCCCCCATCCGTTAATTTTGAACCTGTTCTTCTTCTTCTTCTTCTTCTTCTTCATTATCATATGGGGCTGCAGTGTCCTGCAGCTTGGACTCTGTGGAGGTCTGCCAGGGTCCTGAAGGTTGGACTTTGTGGAGGTCTGCCAGGGTCCTGAAGGTTGGACTCTGTGGAGGTCTGCCAGGGTCCTGAAGGTTGGACTCTGTGGAGGTCTGCCAGGGTCCTGCAGGTTGGACTCTGTGGAGGTCTGCGGGGTCTTGCAGGTTGGACTCTGTCTGGGCCACTCTAGGTTTTAGTTTGCTGTTGTTCCTCCATCATTTTATAATGAACCTTAAAGCTCTTATTGTGAAAGTCTTCTTCCTGCCAGGTGGGGCTGTGACTCATCAGGAAATAACTCACCTGAGTTGTTGATCGTTACATTTTGGACTGGTTGAAGAACCAGTCCAGTGAGGCTGAGACGCAGTTCTTACTCTCGGAGTCGAGCTCCAGATGAAGGGTTAGGAGGTAAGATACACTCTCATTTCAACGGGGGGGACGTTAGGAGGTAAAATACACTCTAATTTAATGTGGGGGG
>NC_048418.1:587899-600030 GCF_013103735.1 Etheostoma cragini | reverse complement strand
TTTGATGGTTAAGGTTAGGGTTAGGGGCTAGGGAATGCATTATGTCACTGACTGGTCCCCACAAAGATAGCCAGACACAACTGTGTGTGTGTGTGTGTGTGTGTGCGTGTGTGTGTGTGTGTGTATGTGTGTGTGTGTGTGTGTGTGAGATCAGTAACAGAGACACAGCTAACAGGACCAACCTGTCTGATTAGGGGAGCCAGCACACCTGGTCACATGTTAGTGTGTGTGTGTGTGTGGGTGTGGGTGTGGGTGTGGGTGTGTGTATGTCCATTTGAATCAACACGCCTGTCATACAGCAGCCAGTTTTTTTCAGACTTCCAAAGGGTGGAGCTGTTTGATGAAACACACTGATCACTCATTTATATTTATTAATGAGTCAGACATTATACAATGATAACTGGAAAAACAACATAACTACATAACCCTGTACTGCAGTAGCATGTACAGCAGGCTAGTTAACATGTAAGAGGAAATAAAGGAAACACGTAACGTATACAGTGTACGTAGTATAACCTTTATGGTTTATCTAAACTAAAATATACTTACATGTGGCATAACCATTAATAATAAGATAAAAGTGGCAACCAAGCTTACTGAAGCATACCGTCAGTCTAATATGAATTATCAATCATCATCAAAAATAAACATGTTGCACATCAAACTTTCTGACAGTAATTACCAGAGATATCAGAAGAGTATGTCCCTATCTATTCCACATACTGAGAACAAAGACATTAAACATTGAAGATTGGAGCGGATAGTTTGGAGAGATAACACCGACCATGAGGCTTCCTGCTCACATTCAACTTCCTGACTAAAAGCTCCTGCAGTTCCTCCTACATAGATTATATATTATCATATATATTCCTACATATATTACCCCAAATCAATCAAACCTTCGTCTCCACCAGCAGGAAGTCAGACCCAACAGGACTCTACTGTTTCCTCCGGAGCCTTTCAGAATAAAATGCCTCTGTGACTGTTGTAGTGCTGTGTGGAGGAGGAGGCCCAGGACAGGAAGCTGAGACTGAGTCTTCATGGAGTCTTGTCTCCATTAGAGGACAGAAAGATTAAGTGGATATTACACATGCCTTTGGTGTAGGAGATCAGGGTTCGATTCCCACTGCCATACATCAGCCAATGTGTCCCTGAGCAGGACCTGTAACCGTAGTGTCTCCAGAGGCGTGGGACCTCTGCCTTGTCTCTCAGTTGTAAGTGTCTCTGGATGAAAGCGTCCGCTGAAGGACATGTAATGTAATGTAATAATGAAGGACAGAAATCATACAGCCACCAGCTTCACTCTTTATTATCTGCTGGATAACTTCTAGTTTCTGGAGATCTTCCTCTCTTTCTAACAGGACCCATCAGAGACCAGACCCTGCTGAACCTGAGCCCAGCTGTGGGTTCATTAAAAGTCATCGGTCCACGGAGAGACCCCCACTTTAAAAACAAGGAGACCTGTAAAGGACAGGCCATTTAAAATGGAGGAGGAGAGAAGGAAGACGCAAAGAGTGCTTACAGCATCATCTCTCAAAAACTATCTTAAGTATGTTTAATGCCATATTACATAGTTTTTAAATAAAAGATTTTCTGAAATGCAATACCAAACTACATCACACATTAAACATACAGAAACAAGCCCTTAAGTTGTGTAACTTAACTTTCAGAACTACACATTTCAACCTGAGACTGATCTGTATATATGTTTCTATGTTAATTTTAGCTATACTCAACCTATTTTCATTCATATATTTAATCCTACTGTCACATAGCTCTGTTACATGTATTCTAGTAGATGGTTGATAAGCTGTTTCTCCGTGGGGAGGGAGGGAGAGAGATTGTAGTTTTTGTGTTTGCTGTAGTTACATCTTCCGTACGACTCCATGATTCACTTTTGTTGCTCCCCTTTTAGAATGGATGATTAAGTTAGACTCAATGTTTTCCGTTGAGATGCTGAAGCATTGACGTTGTGCTTTTGGGGCAGCTATTGGGGGCTATATGGGGGTGGCAGTAGCTCAGTCCATACGGAGTTGGGTTGGGAACCGGAGGGTCACTGGTTCAGATCCCCGTATGGACCCAAAAAGTTTGGAGCGTCGATTGGTGGCTGGAGAGATGCCAGTTCACCTCCTGGGCACTGCTAGGTGCCCTTGAGCAAGGCACCGTACCCCCCCGACCGCTCAGGGCGCTGGTTCAGCTGGCAGCCCCCCCACTCTGACATCTCTCCATGTATAGGTCCTGAGCATGTGTGTGTATGTCAGGCCTGTGTGTGAGTACTAACAAAAGTGTGTACACAGAGTGTAGTGCAGTAATTTCCCCATTGGGGACTAATAAACAAATTGTGTTATCTTTATCTCTTTATTATCGTGCTAAGCTAGTTTGATTTTGCAGTAGACACACTGTACAGAGTTTAGGTTTTAACTATGTTTGAGGACTTTCTGTCGTTTTCTCCAGCCGGTTTCTTCTCTTTGCCCCTTACGAGCTTTCTTCATAGATAGACTGTCGAATCTGAGGACTATGGTTACCTGGTCCTCAGGTCTCTGCAGGGTAAATCCAGACAGCTAGCTAGACTATCTGTCCAATCTGAGGACTATGGTGACCTGGTCCTCAGGTCTCTGCAGGGTAAATCCAGACAGCTAGCTAGACTATCTGTCCAATCTGAGACTATGGTGACCTGGTCCTCAGGTCTCTGCAGGGTAAATCCAGACAGCTAGCTAGACTATCTGTCCAATCTGAGGACTATGGTTACCTGGTCCTCAGGTCTCTGCAGGGTGAATCCAGACAGCTAGCTAGACTATCTGTCCAATCTGTGGACTATGGTTACCTGGTCCTCAGGTCTCTGCAGGGTAAATCCAGACAGCTAGCTAGACTATCTGTCCAATCTGAGTTTTTGGTTGACGACTAAAACTACTTCTGAACGTATACATGTTCCACCAAAACAACTTCCTCCCTGAGACTATTGAGCAGCAGTCCAGCGCTTAGCCCCATCCACGATGATTGTGATTGGTCTAAAGAGATGCTGATGAACCAGGGCTCATTGTTCTCCCATCCAGGAACGCTGTGAGGACTAGCCAGACCTTCCTCTGCAGAGCTGTGGAGGAGGAAGGTCTGGCTATAAGAGACTACTGAACATGGCCCTCAATAAATGTGTATTTCTAACAGGACCAATCAGAGACCAGACCAACCTGATTCTGATCCTGATCCTGATCCTGAACCTAGCTGTGTGTCCTTTAAGAGCGACCGGTCAAAGGATCTCAGTATTGACTTTAAAGGAGATCAACCCTCTGCTGGAAAGAGGTCAGCTGTTAATAATATTATAATATTGCTGAGTCATGTTTTAACTTTTATGTCTCCAGAGAAGTTTTTGGAGTTTATTCTCAGCATCTTTCTTCTTCACATATATTTATATTATCCATCTGAATGCTGTCCAGTTAAACCAGTCTTCACCTCTTGACTTTAGGTAAATACTGGATCTGGTCTGGTCCTGTATATTCTCTGGTGTTTGAGCTTTTGAACCCAGTTTTTTGTATATTTCATTGAACTTCTTTGTGTTATTCTTGTTTTAGTTGCTGCTTGCATCTCCAGCAGTTTTTGTGTCTGAATATTTAAAAGTGAATTTCCATCCCTGTTGGTCTTACTCTCTGTGTAACAGGATCCATCAGAGACCAGACTCTGCTGGACCTGAACCCAGCTGTGTGTCCTTAAAGAGAGACCGGTCAAATTGTCGTCTCATTGAATTTAAAGATCAACAACCCTCTGTTGGAAAGAGGTCAGCTGTTAATAATATTATAATATTGTCTCCAGAGAAGTTTTTTAAGTTTATTTTCAGCATCTATCTTCTTCACATGTATTTATATTCTCCCATGTGAAAGCTATCCAGTAAGACCGGTCTTCAACTGTAGATCTCAGGTTAATATTAGACCTGGTCTGGACCAATAGGATCTGGTGTTTTAGCCCCATCAAAAAGCATTTTAAATCTCCCATAGCCATTGGCTAGGATAAAAATGATTGGGATGTGTGTTCCTCAGAGTTACCCTTCCAGGTAAGTTCTTGTGCACCCAACCCTTGCCCTCTGGAGGACCAGCGACCCTTGGTAGGTGTTTGTGTCAACTGGGTCAGGGCCCTATTTGCCATGACAAGACTTCTGCCGGACATGTAAGGCCAAGTTTCAGTTAGTGGCTTCATCACCAGATCCCCCTCCCCCTCAAGTCTCCAGGCCCAAATTTTTCAAAACGCAAATATTCTTGCCAAATTTGGATGTGGGTTTGCCAGTTGGAAGTCAGATCAGAAATCAATGAGGGGACGCAAATAAAAGGAAACCAGCCTCCAACAGTATCCTCAGTCTAGGTCAGCAGCTCTCCCCAAATACAAACAGGCCATCTAAGTTACATCATGATCCCAGTCTGCTGCTCCAGGAGTCCTTCAGGACAACCATGTTGGAGCCCTTGTTGACTTCTTTGTTCCTTCTGTACAACCACAGTATGGTCAGCAGTACCACCGACTCTTTACTGTTAGGGGAAACCATCTGATTCTATGTTGTAACAACACTTTAAGACACAGGACCTTTACCTTGTGTGTGTCTCTGTGTGGACAGACATGATGGGAGCTAATTCTTCCTGATTCCTCCCTAGAGTGGACCAGGAGAGCTCAGAGGGTCCCAGTGGTCAGCCTGTCCAGCAGCATCAAACATACCTGGACTCCATCTTTAGGGTCTGTACGTGTACACCGACGACTTTTCCATCTAATCTGTTCCCAATCATCTCCATGCTGCCCTGTTCAGACCAGAGGGTCCTCGGTCTGTCCATCATGGATCTGATGGTTGCTTCCATGATTTTAGTCTGATTGTCATTCATATAATCCTCTGTTCCAGCTGCTGGAGGACGACATCGTCACTTTTGTAAAGAACGAGCTGAAGAAGATCCAGAAGGTTCTGAGACCAGATTACCCAGAATGCTCAGAGAGTCAGGGGGAGGGTGAGGATGAAGAGCAGAGGAGGACCAGAGAGGCGTTTCTGAAGATCACACTGCACTTCCTGAGGAGAATGAAGCAGGACGAGCTGGCTGACCGTCTGCAGAGCAGTAAGAGGATTTCTCTAAAGATTTAACTTGCTGGACCAATGGGACGTTTACTAATGTCTCCAGAGAATGGTCTGAGTATGTTCCCCTTTCTTTATAAATCATCGACTGATCTTCTTTGTTCTGTATTCATTCAGGAAGACTAGCAGGTGTTTCTAAGCGTAAACTCAAATCTAGGCTAAACAGGAAGTTCCAGCGTGTGTTTGAGGGGATTGCTAAAGCAGGAAACCAAACCGTTCTGGATCAGATGTTCACAGAGATCTACCTCCTGAAGGGAGGGGCTGCAGGGGTCAATGATCAACATGAGGTCAGACAGATTGAAACAGCATCCTGGAAACCAGACACACCAGAACCAACAATCAGACAAGAAGACATCTTCAAAACCCCACCTGGAAGAGATGAACCAATCAGAACAGTGATGACAACGGGAGTGGCTGGCATCGGGAAAACAGTCTTAACACAGAAGTTCACTCTGGACTGGGCTGAAGGCAAAGCCAACCAGGACATCCAGTTCACATTCCCATTCACCTTCAGAGAGTTGAATGTGCTGAAAGAGAGAAAGTTCAGCTTGGTGGAACTTGTTGATTACTTCTTTAGTGAAACCAAAGAAGCAGGAATCTGCAGGTTTGAAGAGTTCCTGGTTCTCTTCATCTTTGACGGTCTGGATGAGTGTCGACTTCCGTTGGACTTCCTCCACACTGAGATCCTGACTGATGTTACAAAGTCCACCTCAGTGGGTGTGCTGCTGACAAACCTCATCAGGGGGGATCTGCTTCCCTCTGCTCGCCTCTGGATAACCACACGACCTGCAGCAGCCAATCAGATCCCTCCTGAGTATGTTGACATGGTGACAGAGGTCAGAGGGTTCACTGACCCTCAGAAGGAGGAGTACTTCAGGAAGAGATTCAGAGATCAGGAGCAGGCCAGCAGAATCATCTCCCACATCAAGACATCACGAAGCCTCCACATCATGTGCCACATCCCAGTCTTCTGCTGGATCACTGCTACAGTTCTGGAGACCAGAGAGGGAGGAGAGCTGCCCAATACCCTGACTGAGATGTACATCCACTTCCTGGTGGTTCAGTCCAAAGTGAAGAACATAAAGTATGATGGAGGAGCTGAGACTGATCCGCACTGGAGTCCAGAGAGCAGGAAGATGATTAAGTCTCTGGGAAAACTGGCTTTTGAGCAGCTGCAGAAAGGCAACCTGATCTTCTATGAATCAGACCTGACAGAGTGTGGCATCGATATCAGAGCAGCCTCAGTGGTCTCAGGAGTGTTCACACAGATCTTTAAAGAGGAGAGAGGACTGTACCAGGACAAGGTGTTCAGCTTTGTCCATCTGAGTGTTCAGGAGTTTCTGGCAGCTCTTCATGTCCATCTGACCTTCACCAACTCTGGACTCAACCTGCTGTCAGGAAAAAAAACATCATCAACACAGTTCTACCAGAGTGCTGTGGACAAGGCCTTACAGAGTCCAAATGGACACCTGGACTTGTTCCTCCGCTTCCTCCTGGGTCTTTCTCTGCAGACCAATCAGAGACTCCTACGAGGTCTGCTGACACAGACAGGATTTAGTTCACAGACCAATCAGAAAACAGTTGAGTACATCAAGGAGAAGATGGATGAGGATCTGTCTGCAGAGAGAAGCATCAACCTGTTCCACTGTCTGAATGAACTGAATGATGGTTCTCTAGTGGAGCAGATCCAACGGTCCCTCAGTTCAGGACGTCTCTCCACAGATAAACTGTCTCCTGCTCAGTGGTCAGCTCTGGTCTTCATCTTACTGTCATCAGAAGAAGATCTGGACGTGTTTGAGCTGAAGAAATACTCTGCTTCAGAGGAGGCTCTTCTGAGGCTGCTGCCAGTGGTCAAAGCCTCCAAAAAAGCTCTGTATGTTGGATTTATTCATCAATATATATTCTGCTATCTTTTAATAACAGGATTTAATAATAAATAACTTCCTGTTGTCTCTCCAGGCTGAGTCTCTGTAACCTGTCAGAGAGAAGCTGTGAAGCTCTGTCCTCAGTTCTCAGCTCCCAGTCCTCTAGTCTGAGAGAGCTGGACCTGAGTAACAACAACCTGCAGGATTCAGGAGGGAAGCTGATCTCTGATGGACTGAAGAGTCCACACTGCACTCTGGAGACTCTCAGGTCAGGATTCATTAATCAGTTCAATTGATTTAATATCTGACTAACTTTAGTTGATAAACAGCTGACATGTAGCTTTGTGTCTCTTTATACGATAAACTTTATTAATTATATATTTTTTTGCTTTTTTGTTGAATAATTAAATACTGCAGATGATTTTAAAGATTATTCTAAATCTGGACTAAAATGTACCTGGACAACAAAGAAAGAAAGAACTAGCACATGGCTCCACGTGTTGACAGAGGCTTCCTGTGTGTTGTTCTGTGTGTTTCCAGTCTGTCAGGCTGTCTGATCTCAGAGGAAGGCTGTTCTTCTCTGGTCTCAGCTCTGAGCTCCAACCCCTCCCATCTGAGAGAGCTGGACCTGAGCTACAATCATCCAGGAGACTCAGGAGTGAAGCTGCTGTCAGCAGAACTAAAGGATCCTCTCTGGAGACTGGACACTCTCAGGTACACACACTGATCAACATAAAGGAGATATTAGTGTAGGAAGTTTTAAAGGAGAATATCTCCAGGTACTAAAATCATAAATCCCTTTGTTCATAGTTGCTATAGCTTGGGCAGATATCTGTCTATGGTTTTTAGAAACATAATTGTTCCCATCTTTCCTCGAATCAAATCAATTTGAACTCCACAGAGAAAGGTCCAGGATTAACTTAGCTTGAAGAGGCCATTTTGATAAAATACAATAATAAGAATATATAGTAGCGCATCAACATGAAATGTAGATATGGTTGATTGTGAAGCAAACATGATCTTGACTTGTTCTCAATACAAACCAAATAATATTATGCACTGATACAATACATACTAATATAATACTACATACTAATATAATAATACAGACTTATTGTCTGCTTCACGACTGGTGATAATTTTCATTTTGCATGTTAGAAATAATCTCTGGTTTTAAGTGATGGCTCCCCAGCTGTCTGCCTTATGTCACTGTTACAGTCTAAAGGTTTCTGATTGGCTACATATGAAACATGTAATAATGACTCTGTAGCCAGTGGTCAGAGGTCAGAGAGAGATACATGTTTAGAGAGTCAGATAGGTTAGAGAGAACAGGAACTAGGAATGAATATAAATGAGTAAATCTCAGCGCTCGGTAGATCAGAACCAAGCTTTGTGAGAGAGTGATGTAATGCCCCCCCCCCCTCCTTTCAGGGTGGAGCCTGCTGGAGTCAGATGGTTGAGACCAGGTCTGAGGAAGTGTAAGTGTGTTTTTAATTTCATTCATCATACTGTGACATCACTCATTCAACCCTGTGATGTCATCACCAAAGAGCTGATTGGTTAATAACTGCAGCTGTGTTGTGTCTCGTTCTCTCCGTCAGATTCCTGTGAACTCACAGTCGACACCAACACGGTGAACAGGAAACTCAAACTGTCTGACAACAACAGGAAGGTGACACGTGTGGAGGAGGATCAGCCATATCCTGGTCATCCAGAGAGGTTTGAGTCCTGGGAACAGCTGCTGTGTAGAGATGGTCTGACTGGTCGCTGTTACTGGGAGGTCCAGACCAGAGGAGGGGTTTATATATCAGTGAGTTACAGAGGAATCAGGAGGAGAGGAGACGTTGATGACTGTGGGTTTGGATATAATGATCAGTCCTGGAGTCTGAGCTGCTCTGATGATGGATTCTCTGTCAGGCACAATAACAGAGTAACAGTCCTCCGTCTCTTCTCCTGTGTCTCTGGTAGAGTAGCAGTGTATGTAGACTGTCCTGCTGGCTCTCTGTCCTTCTACACAGTCTCCTCTGACTCACTGATCCACCTCCACACCTTCAACACCTCATTCACTCAGACTCTCTATCCTGGGTTTGGGTTCTGGTTTCGTGGCTCCTCAGTGTCTCTGTGTCCTGTGCAGGACGGAGAGTCACCTCCTGTCCATCACTGCTGATCAGCTGAGTGTGGACAGGATCACACGTCCAGGATTATGTCAGTTTATATTTATTAACCAATGAATGAAGTGATTCAGGATGATTGACCAGATTCCTCGTGACCAATGAGAACTTCTTTAATGTTGATGGATTGAACGGGCCAATTTAACAGAAAAAGGGTCTTGACATACCTTAAAAAGTTACACGTAGATTACTCTTTCCTACAAGATACTCAGCTCCCTTTGCAGGAACATGAATAATGAAAGAGAGACTGGGTAGGGCAGGTAGGGTCGCCATAATCCAGTTCACCGGGCAGAAGGGGGGGCCGCTTTGAGAAGTAAAAGTACACCTCTGGAAATACTTGGTACTGTCATTGATCCCTCAGGACGTTATGTCTTTATTAATTGGAGAATATTCTCAGAACAATGGTCACTCCTAAATTTATACGACCCTAATTATGATTTCATCATAATATTTATAGGACGTGGTTTCAGTTTCTGTTTAGATCCTGATCAGGACAAATGGACTAAGACCATTTCCAGGTCAAAAGCAGGCAAGACCACTCAAACATATATGAAAGATATGAATCTAACAGACATTTGGAGGCAGATCCCCCTCAGACTCAGGATTCCTCCTTTTACTCATGTCCTCATAAATCCCTCACTAGAACTGATTGGTTCTTATTGTCCTCGCGGCTATTTCATAGAGCATTAGATGCTGAATATTTATCTAGAACTTTATCTGATCCCTCACCATGGACCTTGTTCATTTTGTTCCCAGATAAAACCAAAAACCCCTATAGGGGGCGCCGTGGTCCCCCTCTCCTCCAGAGAGCTGGGTCCTGCACATTCATAAGGGATCAGATGAAGTTGTTCTGAGAAACAAACTGGGCCTCCGCTCCCAATAGTTTTATTTGATGGGATCCATTAAAGGCCGGTCTGGGGGGACAGATAGTCTCCTCTACAAAAGGTCTGAAAGACCAACACACAGGATACCGATACGCTGGAAAAAGATTATCAAAATAAAATATCTCTTCAGACACATATCCATCTTTAGTCCAGAAAAAACTTCATTATACAATAAGTACTCATAAATAAGATGGAAGCTGTGATCATGAAATTGTAGAAACGCCGTTGACTTGTGTCATGTTTTAGTTTGGAGTTCTGTCTCTTTTCACAATAAAAGCATGAAGTTCCTGTGAGAGTTTGTGGTCTTTCTGTTTAACTTTTAAAGTCAGTGAACTCCAGGATGGGGGGGGGGGGGGGGGGGGGGGGGGGGGGGGTCGTTGAGTGCTCTCTACTTGTTTGCTATTCAGGATTTATTTCTAATTATTTTAGTGTTACTTTTAATAACATCCAGAACAGAGACTGTATATATGAATATAATAGTAATATTTACGCTCTATGATCTGAACTCTTTCTTAAAACCTCTTCAAAATCACTTGAAAGTATAGGATTTTCTCGCATAAATTTTTACCCTTAAAAAGTGCTGTTGTTTCCACATGCTTTGGCCCTCTGGGATGACCCTGAGTTCATTGGGAAGTTAACACTCTCAACTTGTTGTTTCTAGTGGCAGTGTGACACTAGGCCTTACTGACACAGAGCTACAGAGGTTAGAACACAGAATCTCTATTTCCGTCCAAGTAAATCATCTTTAAAATTAATAAAAAGCACTACTGTAAGCATATCACATGGGCTATATACTAAAATAGTACCCTAGCCTCATGTCTCAACTTAGAACAGAACAAATCCAGAAAAAAATGACTTATAAAATGGATTTTATATGAATGTATTTCTGCAGATATGTCTGTTCGTTTGTCTTATTTCTTATTTCTAAAAAAGCCAAAAAAGTGCAAAATACAAAACTTCTGAAATACAAAAACACATCCACATCACTCACAGATCTCAGACTCACATGTCTGAAAGAAGTACATACATAGATTTATAGAAATAAGTAATCATAATTTCATGAAATGATGAAATGCCATCAGAAGGCCATATTTTTGCCTTCAGACAGCTGTAAGGGATCACAGGAATAGTTTTTTCTGGCCATGTTTGATATCAATCAACTCGTCTTCTTATTGGCTACACAGGGATGCCAGTTTTATGACCTCATCTTCTAATTGGTGGGATCTACTGTCATTCTTTCCCACGTGGGCTCAATGGGGACTGTATGATATCATTGGCTTAGTTTGAGTGTATCTCTTGATAGAATGATGCTATTGGCTGGCAACAAGGTTCATTGGAGTCTGCACAAGCCACAGATTCTAATGGTGTGTCGACATGATTTCTAGCCCGTACAGGGAAAATGTTACAATCAATAAAAACCCAGAAATGATGCACTATCTAGATTTCTGAACGTCAAAACTTGGCCAGAAACTACAAGATTGTGAGGGGACCAGATAATTATGGATTACAAGGCTTGGATATTCTAATACCTTGGACTGTTGGGCATGTAGGAAAACCAAGTCTTTGGCGATCTTTCACCGCTGTGATTAAAGACACGTCGAGACAGGTAGGAAACACACTCGATTAGACTCGAATCTGTCTGTGTTTCTTTACTTCAGAACATGATTATAACCGTTGTGAGTCACCTTATTGCTTCGTGTGTGGGCTCGATGGAATCAGGAGACTTTAAGCTTTCTAACGATGTATGACTTGAGCGTGTTTATGACGGTTTAATGCAAGTAATAACGTCCTTTTATGGTGCGTTCCAATTTCGAACCACCAGTGGTACATTGAAAACAAACAGGTGCTGCGGATGTTTAAAGGTTGATCAGCACTACTACATGGAGGGGGCAGTTGCATTACGGGTAATAGTTTGGTGAAATGAACATCTGTATTAATGAAAATAAATAACTTCTCATAAATAAAGAGCTAAAGCCGGTTGTACCTAGACCAGGAGGTTGGTAGCCAGGAAGACCGGCCAACCCTTCTACATCTCTGCTCGTACCTGGACCAGGAGGTTGGTAGCCAGGAAGACCGGCCAACCCTTCCACATCCCTGGTCGTACCTGGACCAGGAG
>NC_048418.1:586754-587799 GCF_013103735.1 Etheostoma cragini | reverse complement strand
CCTGGACCAGGAGGTTGGTAGCCAGGAAGACCGGCCAACCCTTCCACATCCCTGGTGTACCTGGACCAGGAGGTTGGTTGTACGTTTACGTGACTAAAAAGCTTGAGTTGATATTTTATCTTCTACAGAAGTCTTTTTGAACCCTAGTATCTATACTTCTACCTGAAAATGAATGGGAATACTTTTGACACCTCTGCTCTTTAGAAACCCGTCCCGTCCGAGCCAGGAATCACACAGCTGCCAAACTACAGACCAGGTACATCTAATATGCTAAAATATGCTGATAATAAATCCCTCTGATAGAAAGTAAGATCTTTTATTGTTATGTTTGAACAATTTTATTCATTCATGAAGTTTCACAAACTCAAAATTATTATTTGTGTGTGTGTGTGTGTGTGTGTGTGTGTGTGTGTGTGTGTGTGTGTGTGTGTGTGTGTGTGTGTGTGTGTGTGTGTAACATTGGCTCCATCTACTGGATCATTTGCGGTACTTGCCTTTCTGTTTAATAACCTTCATAGATGTGTTTCCATGTAACTTTATGTACTTCTGTGTATATGTATACACTTTTTTATATATTGTAATGGGAAAATTACATTTAAGCATGATTTCCTATATCCTTGTGTATTATTCATCCATTATTTATATGAATCATTACTATGCTTTCCAGTTATCTCACTTCATTTCATTCATTGTGTGTGTGTCCTCCCTGAAGAAGAGTCCCAGCTGAGACCACCACCATCACACCAGTTGGAGGTCGGGGCCTTAACGTCTGAAGGACACAGTTGTTGTTTATCGATAAGGGTTCAGGGTCAAGAAGATCTTCTATCTGTACGGGACCAACGGCACCAGGTTGTCTTTGGCAGCTGAGATAAATAACCACTAGAAGACTTGGAGACATGAGGGACAGAAGTAGAAAAGACATGGACACTGGCCAGGGACAGGTAGGGTTGGCTGTGGTGGGCGATGAAGAAACCTTGATTGCTAGACCTCTTCCCAGACCCTTCTCTGGGCAGGCTGCTGGTCTCCTTGCCCTCACTGAAGCATG
>NC_048418.1:586444-586654 GCF_013103735.1 Etheostoma cragini | reverse complement strand
TAGATAGTCTGGGATGAGCCTGGCAGTCTACATGCTTCAGTGAGGGCAAGGAGACCAGCAGCCTGCACAGAGAAGGGTTTGGGAAGAGGTCTAGCAATCAAGGTTTCTGCATCGCCCACCACAGCCAACCCTACCTGTCCCAGACCAGTGTCCGTGTCTTTTCTACTTCTGTCCCTCATGTCTCCAAGTCTTCTAGCGGTTATTTATCTC
>NC_048418.1:586293-586434 GCF_013103735.1 Etheostoma cragini | reverse complement strand
GACCACCTGGTGCCGTTGGTCCCCTACAGATAGAAGATCTTCTTGACCCTGAACCCTTATCGATAAACAACAACTGTGTCCTTCAGACCTTAAGACCCCGACCTCCAACTGGTGTGATGGTGGTGGTCTCAGCTGGGACTC
>NC_048418.1:585967-586283 GCF_013103735.1 Etheostoma cragini | reverse complement strand
AGGACACACACACAATGAATGGAAGGAAGTCAGATAACTGGAAAGCATAGTAGTGATTCATATAAATAATGGAGGAATAATACACAAGGATATTGAAATCATGCTTAAATGTAATTTTCTCATTACAATATATAATAAAGTGTGTACATATACACAGAAGTACATAAAGTTACATGGAAACACATTTATGAATAACATAATAACATAATACTATTTTATCCCAGTACCCTTGCACTACGCACATTTAAATAATTGTATTGAACTCTTCAAGCCTCTATATTGTTTCTGTTTAGAGTATGTATATATTGTGTATATA
>NC_048418.1:585039-585957 GCF_013103735.1 Etheostoma cragini | reverse complement strand
TATTTCTGTTTTGGTTGATATGTATGTGTAAGCACAGTGTGAGTAATGATGCTCCAAAGACAAATTCCTCGTATGTGTCCTCATACCTGGCGAATAAAGCTGATCCTGATCCTGATTCTGATTCTGATTCTGAAGGTTATTAAACAGAAAGGCCATTACTGCAAATGATCCAGTAGATGGAGCCAATGTTCAATCAATGTTAGAGTTACACACACACACACCAATAATAACATCATCATTTTGAGTTTGTGAATCTTCATGAATGAATAAAATTATTTAAACATAACAATAAAAGATCTTACTTTCTAACTGAGGGATTTAATATTTTCTGCATATTTTATCAGGATAAAGGTATTTAGGCGTACCTGGTTAGTAGTTGGGTAGCTGTCCTCAGACGGGACACCCAGGACCAGCTGTCCTGAGACGGGACGTGCTGAACCAGCTGTCCTCAGACGGGACGTCCAGAACCAGCTATAATCTGAGTCCTACATGTTACTCCTGTCCCACAATGCAACATGCTCATGTTTTCCTGGAGGAGAAGAAGAAGTAGAAGCACCTGAAATTAAAAAGGAAAAATGGAGCAGGTTTTGGTTTCTAAAGAGCAGAGGTGTCAAAAATATTCATTACTCAGGTAGAAGTATAGATACCAGGGTTCAAAAAGACTTCTGTAGAAGATGGAATATCAACTCAAGCTTTTTAGTCACGTAAAGTCCACAGGTCTGAGACCAGGGGGACGCAGGTCTGAGACCAGGGGGCACAGGTACGACCAGGGATGTAGAAGGGTTGGCCGGTCTCCCTGGCTACCAACCTCCTGGTTCAGGTATACCAGGGATATAGAAAGGTTGGCCGGTCTTCTTGGCTACCAACCTCCTGGTCCAGGTACGACCAGGGATGTAGAAGGGTTGGCCGGTCTTCTTG
>NC_048418.1:570885-584939 GCF_013103735.1 Etheostoma cragini | reverse complement strand
CGCTGTTCAGATCCAGATCTCTTAGTTTAAGATGTCTGGTCCTGTGCTGTCCTTAGGTCCAGTCCATCCGAGGTCCCCCGAAGAATAACCCCCATTTCTTTCTGTCTCTCCTTTTTCTATCTTTTTGTGGCTGAGTTTTCTGGCCAATCCTCTTCTCTTGCTCGCCCCTCTCTCTCTCTCTCCTCTCCTCCCCTCTTGCTCTGAGTCCTGCACCCCCCTCGCTCCCTAATGAGACTTGTCCAGGCCTCTCCCAGACCAGCCTGACCTGGTCCACTGTCCTCTTATCTTTCATAATAAAAATCCCTTTTAGTTGATGACATTAAATTGCTGCTTGGTATCCATGACATTCATTACTTCTACACATCGGTTCCATAATCATCTGAATAATAATAATAGTTTCTATTGGGTAATATAAAGGTTTCATTCTTTTGTGTTATTTAGCTGCTAAATAGACCATTGTTTGCACATCTGTCCCTGGAGACATGGGGGTCAGAGCGTTGGGAATCTCAGGTTTTTTGACAGACTGGAGATGGATGTCAGATATCTGGTGGTAGTTTCATGCCACCTCTCTCTGGTGATGCAGATTGTACGGTGGCCCAGACGGGTCAAGAGAAATGCAAAAGCCACAACACAAATATAAGGAAATGACCCGGCTGGGCCACTGGAGGTCTTAGTTTCTAGACTGTTGTTCCTCCATCAGTTAATAATCAACCTTAAGCTCTTATTGTGAAAGTCTGCTTCCTGCCAGGTAGGGCTGTGATCAGGAAATAACTCACCTGAGTTGTTGATGGGGGACATTTTGGACTGGTTGAAGAAACAGTCCAGTGAGGCTGAGACACAGTTCTTACTCTCGGAGTGGAGCTCCAGATGAAGGGTTAGGAGGTAAGATACACTCTCATTTTAATGTGTGTGTGTGTGTGTGTGTGTGTGTGTGTGTGTGTGTGTTTGTGTGTGTGTGTGTAACCACAAATATGTGTGTCTATGTGTCCGTGGGTGTAACCATACTTTTGTGTGTTTGTTTTTGTAACCATGTTCAAAATGAGGGTGTAATTATTTGTGTGTGTGTGTGTGTGTCTGTGTGTGTGAGCGTGAAGGCTGCCGGACATGTTTTTCGCTCTCATACTCCATAAAATTGCTGAATATTATACAGCACAAGAAGCATGTGTTGGAGAAAGTGGTATCATTTTGTAATTTGAACAGGTAAGATTTCTTCTCTTTGTTTCTTGAGACCTAGTTGGTCTCGAAGGGGGAATATAATATAATATGTAGAATATGTATCTAATGAAATGTAACTTGAATCAAGTTCTGTTCAAATTAAACACTGTTGATGCACCAATGCAAAGAGTTAATGATTTACATCTTAGTGATGATTTGGATGAGACTTTACACTATATGTTATCTAACATGTGACCTTTACTTTGTTACTAGAAAACCTATAAAACAGCTATAAACAGTTTCATTTGTGTGTTTGTGTGTGTGTGTGTGTGTGTGTGTGTGTGTGTGTGTGTGTGAGACTTCAATCAGTGACCTATTAACCTCCATAAACGAGTGGAGAGTCCCTGGTGTTGCATTCCGGGGACAAAGGTCCGCCGTTCTCCTGCTGTCAGAAATCAGACCTTCGTCTCCACCAGCGTGAAGTCAGACCCAGCAGGACTCTACTGTTTTCTTTGGAGCCTTTCAGAATAAAACGCAGGGCCCTAAATGCCTCTGTTACTGTTGTAGTGCTGTGTGGAGGAGGAGGCCTAGGACAGGAAGCTGAGACTGAGTCTTAATGGAGTCTTGTCTCCATTAGAGGACAGAAAGATTAAGTGGATATGACACATGCCTTTGGTGTAGGAGATCAGGGTTCGATTCCCACTGCCATACATCAGCCAATGTGTCCCTGAGCAGGACCTGTAACCGTAGTGTCTCCAGAGGCGTGGGACCTCTGCCATGTCTCTCAGTTGTAAGTGTCTCTGGATGAAAGCGTCCGCTGAAGGACATGTAATGTAATGTAATAATGAAGGACAGAAATCATACAGCCACCAGCTTCACTCTTTATTATCTGCTGGATAGCTTCTAGTTTCTGGAGATCTTCCTCTCTTTCTAACAGGACCCATCAGAGACCAGACCCTGCTGAACCTGGGCCCAGCTGTGTGTCCATGAAAACTCACCGGTCCACAGAGACACCCCCACTTTAAACACAAGGAGACCTGTAATGGACAGGCCAATTAAAATGGAGGAGAGAAGGAAGACGCAAGGACAGAAGGACGGGGAGGACCAGATTGAAAGCCAAAGACAGAGGTGAGTTCTCCAACAACTAGAAGTCACGTCTCATTGGGGGGGGGGGGGGTCTTCTTGTAGAGGGTCTCTGTGTTTCCAGACCACTGTAGCCTGTCGTCCAGGTCCACTCTCCACACTCCAGCCGGTCCTTCCTGAGACTATTTAACAGCGGCACCGTGGCTCCGTCCGGAGCTTAGCCCCGCCCACGGTGATTGTGATTGGTCTAAAGAGATGCAGAGGAACCAGAGCTCCTTGTTGTCCCATCCAGGAATGCTGTTGGGACCAGCCAGACCTTCCTCTGCAGAGCTGTGGAGGAGGAAGGTCTGGCTATAAGAGACTACTAAACATGATCCTCAAGACATGTGTTTTTCTGTCAGGACCCATCAGAGACCAGACCAACCTGATCCTGAACCCAGCTGTGTGTCCTTTAAGAGCGACCGGTCAAATCCCCGCCACATTGACTTTAAAGGAGATCAACCCTCTGCTGGAAAGAGGTAAGCTGTTAATAATATTATAATATGACTAATGTTCCAACTGAATCCAGAGAAGTTTTTGGAGTTGATTTTCAGCATCTTTCTTCTGCACATGTATTTATATTCTCACATGTAAAAACTGTCAATTAAGACCAGTCTTCAACTGTAGATCTCAGTTTGATGTTGGACCTGGTCTGGACCAATAGGATCTGGTGTTGTAGTCCCATGAAAAAGCATTTTAAATCTCCCATAGCCATCGGCTAGGCTACAAATCAGGAATGGTAAAATTCTTCCCAAATGTTCTTCTCCAACTGGGAATACCAGGGGAGGTGTTTCTGATGTGCGTGCCTCAAAGTGCTTCTTCCAGGTTGCAACCCCCCCCAAACTCTTCCCCGCTGGAGAACCAGTAACCCTTGCTAAGTGTTTGTGTCACCTGAGTCAGGACAATATTGAGTATGGACAGGCTAAGTTTCAGGTTAGTGGCTTCATCAAAAGATTGCTCCCCCCCCCATACCACTTGGTCAAAACGAAACATTCTTCCCAAATGTTGGATGTGGGTTTGCCAGTTGGATGCCAGATCAGAAGTCAATGAGGGGAAGACAACCAGCCTCCAACAGTATCCTCAGTCCAGGTCAGCAGTCCTCCCGGACTACAAACAGGCCATCTAAGCTCTGCCCCCCCTCCTCCTGAGTCAGCAGATGGTTTGCCAAAATTATTTTGAGGCCAACAGAAGGTTTTTCACCGTTGACACCCCAAACTACTTCTTCTACCTATGAATATTTGCTTCCATGACCACAGACGCTGCAGACCTCCTGCTTCATGATCCCAGTCTGCTGCTCCAGGAGTCCTTCAGGACAACCATGCTGGAGCCCTTGTTGACTTCTTAGTTCTTTCTGTACATTCACAGTACGGTTGGCAGTACCACTAACTCTTTACTGTCAGGGGAAACCATCTGATTCTATGTTGTAATAACACTTGAAGTCACAGGACCTTTACCTTGTGTGTGTCTCTGTGTGGAATGACATGATGGGAGCTAATTCTTCCTGATTCCAGGAAGGACCAGGAGAGCTCAGAGGGTCCCAGTGGTCAGTCTGCCCAGCAGCATCAAACATACCTGGACTCCATCTTTATGGTCTGTACATGTACACCAACTACTTTTACATCTATTCTGTTCCCAATCCTCTCCATGCTGCCCTGTTCAGACCAGAGGGTCCTCAGTCTGTCCATCATGGATCTGGTCTGCTTCCATGATTTCAGTCTGATTGTCATTCATATAATCTTCTGTTCCAGCTGCTGAAGGACAACATCATCACTTTTGTGAAGAACGAGCTGAAGAAGATCCAGAAGCTTCTGAGACCAGATTACCCAGAATGCTCAGAGAGTCAGAGGGAAGGTGAGGATGAAGATCAGAGGAGGAGCAGAGAGGCGTTTCTGAAGATCACACTGCACTTCCTGAGGAGAATGAAGCAGGACGAGCTGGCTGACCGTCTGCAGAGCAGTAAGAGGATTCCTCTAAAGATTTAACTTGCTGGACTAATGGGACGTTTACTAATGTCTCCAGAGAAGGGTCAGAGTATGTTCCTGTTTCTTTATAAATCACCTACTGATCTTCTTTGTTCTGTATTCATTCAGGAAGTCCAGCAGGAGTTTCTCAGCATAACCTCAAATCTAAGCTAAACAGGAAGTTCCAGCGTGTGTTTGAGGGGATTGCTAAAGCAGGAAACCAAACCGTTCTGAATCAGATGTTCACAGAGATCTACTTCATGAAGGAAGGGGCTGCAGGGGTCAATGATGAACATGAGGTCCGACAGATTGAAACAGCATCCAGGAAACCAGACAGACCAGAACCAACAATCAGACAAGAAGACATCTTTAAAACCCCACCTGGAAGAGATGAACCAATCAGAACAGTGATGACAACGGGAGTGGCTGGCATCGGGAAAACAGTCTTAACACAGAAGTTCACTCTGGACTGGGCTGAAGGCAAAGCCAACCAGGACATCCAGTTCACATTCCCATTCACCTTCAGAGAGCTGAATGTGCTGAAAGAGAGAAAGTTCAGCTTGGTGGAACTTGTTGATTACTTCTTTAGTGAACCCAAAGAAGCAGGACTCAGCAGGTTTGAACAGTTCCCGGTGGTCTTCATCTTTGACGGTCTGGATGAGTGTCGACTTCCTCTGGACTTCCTCAACACTAAAATCCTGACTGACGTTACAAAGTCCACCTCGGTGGATGTGTTGCTGACAAACCTCATCAGGGGGAATCTGCTTCCCTCTGCTCGCCTCTGGATAACCACACGACCTGCAGCAGCCAATCAGATCCCTCCTGGGTGTGTTGACATGGTGACAGAGGTCAGAGGGTTCACTGACGCCCAGAAGGAGGAGTACTTCAGGAAGAGATTCAGAGATGAGGAGCAGGCCAGCAGAATCATCTCCCACATCAAGAGATCACGAAGCCTCCACATCATGTGCCACATCCCAGTCTTCTGCTGGATCACTGCTACAGTTCTGGAGGACGAGTTGAAGACCAGAGAGGGAGGAGGGCTGCCCAAGACCATGACTGAGATGTACATCCACTTCTTGGTGGTTCAGTCCAAAGTGAAGAACATCAAGTATGATGGAGGAGCTGAGACGGATCCACACTGGAGTCCAGAGAGCAAGAAGATGATGGAGTCTCTGGGAAAACTGGCTTTTGAGCAGCTGCAGAAAGGCAACCTGATCTTCTATGAATCAGACCTGACAGAGTGTGGCATCGATATCAGAGCAGCCTCAGTGGTCTCAGGAGTGTTCACACAGATCTTTAAAGAGGAGAGAGGACTGTACCAGGACAAGGTGTTCAGCTTCATCCATCTGAGTGTTCAGGAGTTTCTGGCTGCTCTTCATGTCCATCTGACCTTCACCAACTCTGGAGTCAACCTGCTGGCAGAAGAACAAACATCATCAACACAGTTCTACCAGAGTGCTGTGGACAAGGCCTTACAGAGTCCTAATGGACACCAGGACTTGTTCCTCCGCTTCCTCCTGGGTCTTTCTCTGCAGACCAATCAGAGTCTCCTACAAGGTCTGATGAAACAGACAGGAAGTAGCTTACAGACCAATCAGGAAACAGTTGAGTACATCAAGAAGAAGATGGATGAGGATCTCTCTGCAGAGAGAAGCATCAACCTGTTCCACTGTCTGAATGAACTGAATGATCGTTCTCTAGTGGAGCAGATCCAACAGTCCCTGAGTTCAGGACGTCTCTCCACAGGTAAACTGTCTCCTGCTCAGTGGTCAGCTCTGGTCTTCATCTTACTGTCAACAGAAGAAGATCTGGACGTGTTTGACCTGAAGAAATACTCTGCTTCAGAGAAGGCTCTTCTGAGGCTGCTGCCAGTGGTCAAAGCCTCCAAAAAAGCTCTGTACGTGGGATTTATTCATCAATAAATACTCTGTTATCTTTTTATAACAGGAGTTAATAATAAATAACTTCCTGTTGTCTCTCCAGGCTGAGTGGCTGTAACCTGTCAGAGAGAAGCTGTGAAGCTCTGTCCTCAGTTCTCAGCTCCCAGTCCTCTAGTCTGAGAGAGCTGGACCTGAGTAACAACAACCTGCAGGATTCAGGAGGGAAGCTGATCTCTGATGGACTGAAGAGTCCACACTGCACACTGGAGACTCTCAGGTCAGACCAACTTACTGTTTGTCTTTATTGTGAGATATTTTTATAAAATGTAAGCTTCAGTTCATTTAACCCTCAGAGGCCTAAGGTCATTTTTACAGTTCATTGTCCTACATATACTGTATGTATTGATATGACACACAGAGCAGTAAAACCTAAGCCAATCTCTTCTCTAAAACACTTCTCATATGTCCTGGGATTCACACTGTGAAGAAATAATCATCATAACTTATACACATGACAAAATACATACATTTTGTCAAAGAAAGTCCAGACGCTTTTGCCCTCATGACGTTTACTTATGCCAATAATCAACATAATATTGTCATATTTATTGATATTGATACTGTTTGTTGATACACAGCACACAAGCATTTGTGTGTCTAAAACAGTTTTCCTATTTGCAAAAATAAACATAATAAACATAACTTATATTAAGCTTTTCAAAAAGGCCCAAATATATGCCAAATCTCAAACTGTGACGCCATTCTCTTCTGTAAAACGGTAGATATCTATCTTGCAAGCTAAATATTATCTTTGATCACATACTAGACTAGTTTGACTTGGATGATAAATATCTTTTCCGACTCTTTACTCTTTGCTTTCGCTGTCGCCCATATAAGGCATATAGTGTGCCTACATTTCCCTAAACAAACTTAAGTGAAGGCACACAGATACAGAGAAGCCACGGAGCTAGCGGCAGAAAATGAGCAAAAACGCAATGAATAATGCACATAAAGTGGATAAATCTTGGCTGTAACAGTTTGGATTTAATGCTAAACAATCCCGAAAAAGGCACAAGTTCCAGAATGGATAGAAAATCACCTGTAGAGGCTAGAAAGACTTTCTTAAGAGACCTCTGTGACCGCTAGCTCGTTAGCTGTTAGCTGCAACAATCGGTAAGCTTGTGTTTTATGGTTATTAAATTATTGAACCATGAATCAGAGGTGCAGTTTTGCGCCACCGAAAACGTTTTCTTCACTCATACATTGCAAGCATTAAGTCTTCATAAACACGCTCATGCAGCACATCATTAGAAAGCTTAAAGTCTCATGATTCCATTACGCCCACACACAAAGCATAAGATGACTTATGACTTATTTTATAACTAAAAAGGCTAGAAACATAGATGGCCCCCTGCTGGTTGTACTACAAAAAATACTTTTCAAAAATAACCATAATCATAATTTCGTTGAATTTTGTTTGCCAAAATTATTTAATAGTATTACATAAACAACGATTCAGGTCTCTAAAAGGGCTAAACACATAGATGGCCCCCTGTTTTTTGTACTACAGCAGTTAGTTTAAAAAAAATACCACTGCTAGACACATAAATGTCATTTATACAACACCTATTTAGGCGAGAAAGACATGGATTTTCAAGTGTGTTTAAAGAGGTTAAACAGCCCTTCTCATGTCAGGAATAATTTCAGAAAGTCTTTGAACGTTTCGTAAGTATTTGTTTTTATTTATAATCACACGCCATAAAGCAAGAAATATGAACTGTGGCTGAGATCTGGAAATCCTTTATATTTTAATATCATGTGACTTTAATACCTGGTTCACTCTTGATTAGATATTTGTAACTTGGTTAGAATGAAACAGAATTTAAACTGACAAGGGATTTAATATACTAAATATAAAAAAGTCCAGACTCAACATTTAAACACATGTTATCTGTCTTGTTTCCTGTTGTCTCTCCAGGCTGAGTGGCTGTAACCTGTCAGAGAGAAGCTGGGAAGCTCTGTCCTCAGTTCTCAGCTCCCAGTCCTCTAGTCTGAGAGAGCTGGACCTGAGTAACAACAACCTGCAGGATTCAGGAGGGAAGCTGATCTCTGATGGACTGAAGAGTCCACACTGCACTCTGGAGACTCTCAGGTCAGGATTCATTAACCCGTTCAACTGATGACCTTTAAACTCTGACTAACTTTAGTTGATAAACAGCTGACGTGTAGCTTTGTGTCTGTTTATACGATAAACTTCAACAGTAGTTGCTAATTTTATAATTATTATTTTCTACACCCAGAGGTACTTTTCATAAGGATTTTTACTCCAATTTTAATTTTATTTCGTTGTAGAATAATTAAAGATGATTAAAGAAGTAGATTTTAAAGATTATTCTAAATCTGGACTAAAATGTACCTTGACTACAAACAAAGAAAGAACTACCACATGGCTCCACGTGTTGACAGAGGCTTCCTGTGTGTTGTTCTGTGTGTTTCCAGTCTGTCAGGCTGTCTGATCTCAGAGGAAGGCTGTTCTTCTCTGGTCTCAGCTCTGAGCTCCAACCCCTCCCATCTGAGAGAGCTGGACCTGAGCTACAATCATCCAGGAGACTCAGGAGTGAAGCTGCTGTCAGCGGGACTGAAGGATCCTCTCTGGAGACTGGACACTCTCAGGTACACACACTGATCAACATAAAGGAGATATTAGTGGAGGAAGTCTTAAAGGAGAACATCTCCAGAAACTAAAATCATAACTAAAATATGATAAAAATTATTAAAAAATGAAATCAAATAATATCGGGTTTTTAAGTTAAGGCTCCCTAGCTGTCTGCTTTATGTCACTGTTGCAGTCTAAAGGTTTCTGATTGGCTACATATATGGAGGCTGTTGTAAATACATCCATCTCCACTGAGCCATGCAGAAGCCTGATTGGTTATTAGTTGTATAGGCTATATGTTCCTGATGATAGAGACTGGAATGGATTTCCAGGTTGTTGTTCCTGTGTCAGAATTAGATCAAACCTTGTTTATATCAAGAATGTGTCCCAAAACCAAGGCCCGTCAAATATATCTGTTCAAATCATATGTCTTTATATTTTTAGTTTCACAGCCTGGAAATCACATTATCTGGACATTAACATAATGAATGGTATTATTCAGGTTAGAGAGTGAGAGGGTTTAGAGAGAGAGAGACAGGTTAGAGAGAGAGACAGGTTCCAGTCCACTTACTCCGATCCATGTAGTAGATCCATCTTAAAGACCTGGGCCTTCTGCTGTAACCAAACCAAATGTGGCTGTTTACAGCATTCTGTCTTTTAATGAGACAACAGCTTTGATTACAATGTTCAATGTGTTGGTCTGGATCTCACCGGGCTGGAAGGTGCTGGGAAAAGCTTTAAAATAAACCTGGAAAGTGCTTGAATCTGACCTTGGAAAAGGTGCAGGAACCCTGTATTTGGACTCTACAACATATCTGTCATTCATGTCTAAATTACATATTTTAATGGACTGACGGCCCAAATTTGAATATAAAATGAGTAAATCTCAGCGCCACATAAGATCAGAACCCAGCTGTGTGAGAGAGTGATGTAATGCCCCCCCCCCCCCTCCTTTCAGGGTGGAGCCTGCTGGAGTCAGATGGTTGACACCAGGTCTGAGGAAGTGTAAGTGTGTTTTTAATTTCATTCATCAGACTGTGACATCACTCATTCAACCCTGTGATGTCATCACCAAAGAGCTGATTGGTTAATAACTGCAGCTGTGTTGTGTCTCGTTCTCTCCATCAGATTCCTGTGAACTCACAGTCGACACCAACACGGTGCACAGGAACCTCAAACTGTCTGACAACAACAGGAAGGTGACATATGTGGAGGAGGATCAGCCATATCCTGGTCATCCAGACAGGTTTGAGTCCTGGTCTCAGCTGCTGTGTAGAGATGGTCTGACTGGTCGCTGTTACTGGGAGTTTGAGAGGAGAGGAGGGGTTTGTATATCAGTGTGTTACAGAGGAATCAGGAGGAGAGGATACAGTGATGACTGTGGGTTTGGACCTAATGATCAGTCCTGGAGTCTGAGCTGCTATGATTATGGATTCTCTGTCAGGCACAATAACAGAGTAACAGTCCTCCGTCTCTCCTCCCGTGTCTCTGGTAGAGTAGCAGTGTATGTGGACTGTCCAGCTGGCTCTCTGTCCTTCTACACAGTCTCTTCTGACTCACTGATCCACCTCCACACCTTCAAAACCGCATTCACTCAGACTCTCTATCCTGGGTTTGGGTTCTGGTTTCCTGGCTCCTCAGTGTCTCTGTGTCCTGTGGAGGACGGAGAGTCTCCTCCTGTCCATCACTGCTGATCAGCTGAGTCTGGACAGGATCCCCCTTCAATGAATATGTCAGCTTATTGTTATGAACCAATGAATGAAATGATTCAGGATGATTGGCCAGATTCTCCGTGACCAATGAGAACTTCTTCCGGTCCTTTAAAGGTCCAGCGTCCAGCGTGTGGAGTTGTTCATTATCTTTTAATCAATATTTACAGGGGTTAGGCACCAAACAAGGCTCATTGACTTAGCTATAGTGTCATCAGCTCTTGGTACGAGTGTCTGTTTGGCACTTATTGGGATCCATACCTTCTCAGGCTGGGACTCTACAAGTGTCTTTAATGGCGAAGGCCAAAGAAAGGCTTTTCTGTTTCTTGTAAGAAAGAGGAATGTCTGAGTGCATTTCCAAATCTGGGAGTGACGCCCTTTACCAACACTACACAAGGGCAAACTACCAAGCAGCCATAATGAGACATTCTCTGAAAGGTATGATGTGTGTCCCTTCACCCGTTTGCAATGGATGGCACCTCGAGGATGGTGAGTTAACAGAGACCTGGAGGACTAGACCTCCTGCCCCTGAAAGGTTGCTGCAGGCGGTCCACTGCAGTTGCAATCATAGCAGATGTGAGGCAGGAAGATGTCCATGTATGTCTGCAAGACTGTTGTGCTGATTTGTGTCGTTGCCAAAATTGTTTCACAGGAAACAGAGGAAAGACCTTCATAGGATGATGGCTCTGATAGTGATAGGGATGATACCAATAAGTAAATATGTGCTGTGTTATAATTTAAGTTGATTTTGAGTTGTAAAGAATCTATTTTAGAATTGTTGTTTTTGCAGCATTTACTGAAAACGGTAATAATAATAATAATAACTTTGACTAATATAGCGCCTTTCACAAACCCAAGGACGCTTAACAACCGGGGGGGGGGGGGGGGGGGGGGGGGGGGGGGGGGGGGTTAAGAGGTGAAGGTGTGAGGCCAGGAGAGATTAAATTGCAAGAGGAAGCTTGTTCCAGAGCGATGGGGCACCGACACAGAAGGCTCTGTCACCAAATGTCCGGAGCCTGGAATTAGGGACAGCAAGCAGGTCCTTATCAGAGGACAGCAGGGACCGTGACTGAGTGTATGGGTGGAGCAGATCTGTTAGGTACTGAGGTACAAGTCCATGGAGAGATTTGTGTGGGACATAGAGTTGGAAGACACGCCTTGACCAAGGCAGTCGGCATAGGGTCCTGTTTACTGGTCGAGGCCTTAGCTTTTGATACTAGCTCAAGAACTTGAGCTGTATGAAGCAGGGAGAAAGAGGAGAGGCAGTCCTGAGATGTTGAGACAGTTGAAGAATTTATGTCCAGCAACGGTGTAGTTGGGTGGGCGGAGCTGCACATAGCGGGGGCGACGTAGGAGATGGAGAGATTTAATCACCTCAAGGCAGACGTTACTCGGTTTGATGTGTGAGGTGAGATTCTTGAGTTCCAAGGCGGAGTATCGTAGGAAAGCCATGATGTCGGTGGAGACCGCTAGCTTCTCAACGCTTGCCGCCGTTGGCTTACAAGCCACAGACCAACCACCACAGAGAGACACAGCCAAGCCTCAACAGAGACCACTGTGGAGGATCAAGCTGTCATCAGTGGTAATCACAGCGTTTAGCAAATTTAGGATCGTCAGAGTAAAGCCAAGGTTTGGAAGTAGCCAGGCGACAACTCTGCAAGGTCGTGTAGCAGCTGGTTCAGCAGAGCCGTGGCGTCGCCAGAGCACATAGAGAAGAAGTGGCAGAGTGTTAGAAAGTGAATCCAACTAGTATCATACGTAGTACAACGGCTTAGTGAAGCAGCAGGATCAGAACCGCAGCAGGATCAGAATCGCAGCAGGATCAGAATCGCAGCAGGATCAGAACCGCAGCAGGATCAGAATCGCAGCAGGATCAGAACCGCAGCAGGATCAGGATCGCAGCAGGATCAGAACCGCAGCAGGATCAGAATCGCAGCAGGATCAGAACCGCAGCAGGATCAGAATCGCAGCAGGATCAGAACCGCAGCAGGATCAGAACCGCAGCAGGATCAGAACCGCAGCAGGATCAGAACCGCAGCAGGATCAGAACCGCAGCAGGATCAGAACCGCAGCAGGATCAGAACCGCAGCAGGATCAGAGGCTGGAGTTGTGCCGTTTTGTTTGTGAGCGTGAGAAGCGGCGACAGACACGCCAGCGTCCTCTCACGTGACAAAACGTCGTCCTCGGTAAAGTATAAAACATCACTGCTAAATTTACGTTAATGGTTCATTTAAATTGGTGCCAATCCGTGAGGTTGAAGCATATTTTTTAGAAAAGTGCCAGATTTCATGGTCTACATTCCCACTTGAGTATATAATGCACCAGAACCTGTCTCCTGTGATTAGGTACATGTATAACTGTCAGTTTGAGAGATATTTTGTGTTGATAAAATGAATATAATAAAGTTACAAACAAAACCAACAGCATAAGAATTAAATTTTTTCAAATGTATAATTATATACATTTTATGGATTGTGACAAAAAGCTGCAGGGTGTTTTGCAGAAAACTTTGAACATAAAGTCAATAATGGGTTTGCAAAAAATAATTTAAGAAGTAGTGCCCAGGGTTGGGATAGAAATTCATTTTCTAGACACTTTTCCTATTTCACCTTATGACCTGTTGGTGAAACTTAAACAATAAAAATGAAGTCGCCTGCCAATCTGAAGGTTGGGGGTTCCATCCCCGGCCCTGCAGTCCCATGGTGAAGTGTCCTTGGGCAAGACCCTGGACCCTGAGTTGCCCCTGATGCTCCATGAATGGTTCCTATACTATAATAAAGTCATTGATACTAGGTTACAGTCCATTTTACAAATATGTCAAATTCGGAATATTAAAAAGAGATGATTTTTTTTAAATTTTGTTACATATTTTATATGTTCCGGTTATGAATGTATTTGTGTAGTTTATATATTACATTTATGAAGAAACTACATTTTATTTACATGATGCTATAACAAAGGATTCTGGTTAAAAACATTAGTGCATGCATATGAACAAAAAATAATTTATAATGAGCTAATAACGAATATGAAATTATTGCTGTACTTATTGATATTGTTTACTGTGACATTTGACAGTAGGCTGCATGTGTATTTTTTTGTGTATTTTTTTTCCATAGGGTTGAGGGTCGAGGACACCGAGGGGGGAGGGGCCAAGAGTGTATGGCTCACGTCAACTATCATGCTAATAGATCAAATATTTGGTGCTTTTTTACATATTTAAAAATATAGATTAGAGATTATAGGCAAACTAAAAGAATTCCTTCTATGGCTGCAACTTGGAGCCTCTCCCGTCTCATGCCCTCTGCCATGCTGATGAGTATATTGTATAAGTATGGTGTATATAAGTACATTGTATATACTTATGGTGTATATAAGTACATTGTTTAAAAGTATGGGCCCAGTGAAGTGTGAAAACAATATAGAATATAAAATTAAGAGTTTTGGAAAGAGTGTAACATGTTTATTTCTGTATTCTGGTTCTTGTTGTGTGCAGATCCTAGTTCTCCCTCCTCAGGAGATCCTGTGCAGAACCAGATCCTAGTTCTCCCTCCTCAGGAGATCCTGTGCA
>NC_048418.1:568200-570578 GCF_013103735.1 Etheostoma cragini | reverse complement strand
GAACCAGATCCTAGTTCTCCCTCCTCAGGAGATCCTGTGCAGAACCAGATCCTAGTTCTCCCTCCTCAGGAGATCCTGCGCCGCTGATGCAGGTTTCATCAGATGTAGATACGTTAATATGGAACAACACAACCATAACATTCAGAAATCAGCAAACTATATGTATAGTAAAATTGTTACTCTAGCAGTTTTTAACAGGTTACTAGATACTTTAGTTACTCTAGTTACTTGAGTTACTCTACTACATCCATCTGACAGCTTTAGTTACTTTAGTTACTAGTTACTAAAGTTACTAGTTACTTTAGTTATTAGTTACTTTATAGCTGACTTTTCTTTACTTGTTATACTTTAAGCTTTCCTAACGATACAGTTTTAACGTTTTTTAATTGATTGTAACAAACGTGGTCACAAATTTCCCCGTTACTCCATCTGGAAAATTATTCGTGATTTTGTATTTTTGACCCTCTGGATCTACCGTTGGACACACCTCGGCGTGAGACGGG
The DNA here is from genome assembly GCF_013103735.1 of Etheostoma cragini. Classification (NCBI taxonomy): domain Eukaryota; kingdom Metazoa; phylum Chordata; class Actinopteri; order Perciformes; family Percidae; genus Etheostoma; species Etheostoma cragini. The sequence continues at coordinate 570,075 of NC_048418.1, read as the reverse complement.
ACGGCATGACATGGGACGCTCCGGGCTGCAGCCATACCCGTCTCGTGAACATCCATCCATCTTCGTCCACTTATCCGGTATCAGGTCTCGGGGGCAATTATGCAAACTGAATGTGATGTTTGTATAATTGTGATTATATTTTGGAAAAGAATAACCCGGTTTTCAGAATTAATCATGCAGTTATGTCATGTGAGCAGCAGGGGGCGCCACCTGATTAATATTAATGTTTTAGTGAGAGTACATGGTGTCTCTCTCTCTCTCTCTCTCTCTCTCTCTCATATGGATGATCTATACGCTTTAGTTACTAGTTACTTTAGTTACTCGTTACTTTATAGCCGACTTTTCTTTTCTTTTTATACTTTAACTACACTTTCCTGACGATACTTACATACTTTACTAGAGTGTGTATACGGAGTGGTATTAGTACTTTTACTTAAGTAGAGGATGTGAATACTTCCACCACTGTCCAGGATTTTTCCTGAAGTTTCGTCACGGAAGTGGCCGGAGTGTCCTCTGCGCCCTGGACATGCGCAGTAGCGGTCTGGGTGTAGTCTGGAGAGCCGTCCTCGTCTTTTCCTGCTGGAGTTTGCTGGAGTTGCATGGCGGCGGACACAAAGAGCTGAGGCCCTCCGAGTTTAGACGTTCACATCAGCGAGAACAGCCGGGACACACGCTGCGGGACCCGGTCTGGACTGGAGACAACCCCCGCCGCACGCGCGCTCTCTGGTTCTACTTGTTCCCCGGGGATCTGGCGCTGTGACCGGAGAGTTTGGGCCAAACTTTCGGGATAAGTTCAGCGAGAGTGAGTCGGAGTTTTTTTTCTCCTTCTGGTCGGCGTTGGAGACGGAGAGGACCGAAAGAATGCGACGTGCGATCGGGGCTCTGGTGGCCTGGAGCTGGGTCGCGGTGTGCGTGCGCGCCGCTATGGATGAGTGCTCGGACGAGCAGGGCCGCGCGCAGCGCTGCATGCCCGAGTTCGTCAACGCCGCTTTCAACGTAACAGTGGTGGCGACCAACACCTGCGGCTCCCCCCCGGAGGAGTACTGCGTGCAGACCGGCGCCACCGGGGTCACCAAGTCGTGCCACATCTGCGACGCGCGGGACCCCCGGAACCACCACAGCGCCGTGTACCTGACCGACTACAACAACCAGCAGGACACGACGTGGTGGCAGAGCCAGACCATGCTGGCGGGCATCCAGTACCCGAACTCCATCAACCTCACCCTGCACCTCGGTAAGACCCTCTGCGAGAACACCCTCCGGTCCCCTCGCGAGATCCACCGCGACGAATCCCAGTGCAAAAACCCTCAATTCTAAGTTTTCTTGCTTCCAGATAAAATCATGTACACAGATTTACACAAATACTTATACTTTATAGTTACTGACTAACGGCTTTTTTATTCGGGGTACACCCAGGACACCTAAACTTTACTCTCAGTCGTAAATCCCAACTTTAGAGGTCGGATTGGGCTCCGTCGCACCGAATCACTGGGTGAAAACTTTCAGACTAAAATGAAGGGAGAGAGAGAGAGAGAGAGAGAGAGATACTTGATTCACCCCGAAGAAAACTTTAGGCATCCAGTAGCAAGACATCAATAACACACACACACATATATACACACACACACATATATACACACACACATGTATCACACATACACGAGAATAAAAATACAATCCCAGAAAGTCAAAGAGCCTTATAAGGTAACACACGCTGTGGTAGACTGGTGCAGTGGACCATGATTCATATTAACTATGACTACTAGGCTACATATAACCATAATAACCTAATAATAAGAACAATAAGTAACGGGGATAAGTTATAAGATGTAGATGCAGGAGTTAATACCCCTCCGGGTGCAGCCCCCCCCCCCC
>NC_048418.1:566834-568100 GCF_013103735.1 Etheostoma cragini | reverse complement strand
AGGTCAAACACGTCCAGATCTTCTTCTGATGACAGTAAGATGAAGACCAGAGCTGACCACTGAGCAGGAGACAGTTTACCTTTGGAGAGACGTCCTGAACTCAGGGACTGTTGGATCTGCTCCACTAGAGAACGATCATTCAGTTCATTCAGACAGTGGAACAGGTTGATGCTTCTCTCTGCAGACAGATCCTTACTGATCTTCTTCTTGATGTACTCCACTGTTTCCTGATTGGTCTTTGAGCTACTTCCTGTCTGTGTCATCAGACCTCGTAAGAGACTCTGATTGGTCTGCAGTGAAAGACCCAAGAGGAAGCGGAGGAACAAGTCCAGGTGTCCATTAGGACTCTGTAAGGCCTGGTCCACAGCACTCTGGTAGAACTGTGTTGATGATGTTTCTCTTCCTGCCAGCAGGTTCACTCCAGAGTTGGTGAAGGTCAGATGGACATGAAGAGCAGCCAGAAACTCCTGAACACTCAGATGGATGAAGCTGAACACCTTGTCCTGGTACAGTCCTCTCTCCTCTTTAAAGATCTGTGTGAACACGCCTGAGACCACTGAGGCTGCTCTGATATCGATGCCACACTCTGTCAGGTCTGATTCATAGAAGATCAGGTTGCCTTTCTGCAGCTGCTCAAAAGCCAGTTTTCCCAGAGACTCGATCATCTTTCTGCACTCTGGACTCCATGGTGGATCAGTCTCAGCTCCTCCATCATACTTGACGTTCTTCACTTTGGACTGAACCACTAGGAAGTGGATGTACATCTCAGTCAGGGTCTTGGGCAGCTCTCCTCCTTCTCTGGTCTTCAACACATCCTCAATAACAGTAGCAGTGATCCAGCAGAAGACTGGGATGTGGCACATGATGTGGAGGCTTCGTGATCTCTTGATGTGGGAGATGATTCTGCTGGCCTGCTCCTCATCTCTGAATCTCTTCCTGAAGTACTCCTCCTTCTGGGCATCATTAAACCCTCTGATCTCTGTCACCATGTCAACACACCCAGGAGGGATCTGATTGGCTGCTGCAGGTCGGGTGGTTATCCAGAGGCGAGCAGAGGGAAGCAGATTCCCCCTGATGAGGTTTGTCAGCAGCACACCCACTGAGGTGGACTCTGTAACATCAGTCAGGATTTTAGTGTTGAGGAAGTCCAGAGGAAGTCGGCACTCATCCAGACCATCAAAGATGAAGACCACCGGGACCTCTTCAAACCTGCTGAGTCCTGCTTCTTTGGTTTCACTAAAGAAGTAATCAACAAGTTCCACCAAG
>NC_048418.1:559120-566734 GCF_013103735.1 Etheostoma cragini | reverse complement strand
AGGAAGTGCTGTGTGATCTTCAGAAACGCCTCTCTGCTCCTCCTCTGATCTTCATCCTTACCCTCCCTCTGACTCTCTGAGCATTCTGGGTAATCTGGTCTCAAAAGCTTCTGGATATTCTTCAGCTCATTCTTTACAAAAGTGACAATGTCGTCCTCCAGCAGCTGGAACAGAAGATTATATGAAGGCCAATCAGACTGAAATCATGGAAGCAGACCAGATCCATGATGGACAGACTGAGGACCCTCTGGTCGGAACAGGGCAGCATGGAGATGATTGGGAACAGAATAGATGTAAAAGTAGTTGGTGTACATGTACAGACCATAAAGATGGAGTCCAGGTGGGTTTGATGCTGCTGGGCAGGCGGACCACTTGGACCCTCTGAGCTCACCTGGTCCACTCTGAGAAGAAATCATGAAGAATTAGCTCCCATCATGTCTGTCCACACAGAGACATACACAAGGTAAAGGTCCTGTGACTTAAAGTGTTATTACAACATAGAATCAGATGGTTTCCCCTGACAGTAAAGAGTTGGTGGTACTGCTGACCGTACTGTGAATGTACAGAAAGAACTAAGAAGTCAACAAGGGCTCCAGCATTGTTGGCCTGAAGGACTCCTGGAGCAGCAGACTGGGATCATGATGCAGGAGGTCTGCAGTTGTTGTGTTCATGGAAGCAAACATTCATACGTGGAAGAGGTTTAGAGGGTCAAACTACCAACTCAGGAGGGGGGGCAGAGCTTAGATGGTCTGTCTGTAGTCGGGGAGAGCTGCTGACCTGGACTGAGGATACTGTTGGAGGCTGGAGCCTTTTATTTGCTTCCCCTTATTGACTTCTGATCTGACATCCAACTGGCAAAACCACATCCAACATTTGGGAAGTATTTTGCGTAATGACCAACTTGGGTGGTGGGGTGGAATCTGGTGATGAAGCCACTCACTAAAACTTGCCCTCTATGTTAGACTCAACAATAATACAACAATAGTCTTCTCATGGCAAATAATGTCCTGACCCAGGTGAACAAACTTCCCAAGAGTTGCTGGTTCTCTCCATTTGGGAAGAGGTTTGATGCCTGAGAAAGAAATCATTTGTATGAAATTGCAACCAAAGCAGCTGCTTCGATAACAAGTCCATTTTACGTCGATTGAAGACCGGTCTTACTGGACAGCTTTCACATGTGAGAAGTAGAAAGATGCTGAGAATTAAAGTATTAATTAAAGATTTTAAAAACTTCTCTGGAGAAATAAAAGTTAAAGCATAACTCAGCAATAATATAATATTATTAACAGCTGACCTCTTTCCAGCAGAGGGTTGATCTCCTTTAAAGTCAACAGGGAGATCCTTTGACCGGTCGCTCTTAAAGGACACACAGCTGGGTTCAGGTCCAGCAGAGTCTGGTCTCTGATGGATTCTGTTACACAGAGAGTAAGACCAACAGGGATGGAAATCCACTTTTTAATATTCAGACACAAAAACTGCTGGAGATACAAGCAGCAACTAAAACAAGAATAACACAAAGAAGTTCAATGAACTATACAAAAAACTGGGATCAAAAGCTCAAACACCAGAGAATACACAGGACCAGACCAGATCCAGTATTAACCTAAAGGCATTAGATGAAGACTGGTTTAACTGGACAGCTTTCAGATGGAGAACATAAATATATGTGAAGAAGAAAGATGCTGAGAATAAACTCCAAAAACTTCTCTGGAGACATAAAAGTTAAAACATGACTCAGCAATATTATAATATTATTAACAGCTGACCTCTTTCCAGCAGAGGGTTGATCTCCTTTAAAGTCAATATCAAAATCCTTTGACTGGTCGCTCTTAAAGGACACACAGCTGGGATCATTATCCGGTTGATGTGGTCTCTGATGGGTCCTGATAGATAAACACATGTATTGAGGGTCATGTTCAGTTGTCTCTTATAGTCAGACCTTCCTCCTCCACAGCTCTGCAGAGGAAGGTCTGGCTAGTCCTCACAGCATTCCTGGATGGGACAACAACAAGCTCTGGTTCATCAGCATCTCTTTAGACCAATCACAATCATCGTGGGCGGGGCTAAGCTCCGGACGGAGCCACGGTGCCGCTGCTAAATAGTCTCATGAAAGACCAGCTGGAGTGTGGAGAGTGGACCTGGACGACAGGCTACAGTGGTCTGGAAACACAGAGACCCTCTACAAGAAGACCCCCCCCCCCATGAGACAACACAACTCCTAGTAGTTGGAGGTTTCAGAACAACTCACCTCTGTCTTCGGCTTTCAATCTGGTCCTCCCCGTCCTTCTGTCCTTGCGTCTTCCTTCTCTCCTCCATTTTAATTGGCCTGTCCATTCCAGGTCTCCTTGTTTTAAAGTGGGGGTGTCTCCGTGGACCGGGGGCTCTTCATGGACACACAGCTGGGCCCAGGTTCAGCAGGGTCTGGTCTCTGATGGTCCTGTTAGAAAGAGAGGAAGATCTCCAGAAACTAGAAGCTATCCAGCAGATAATAAAGAGTGAAGCTGGTGGCTGTATGATTTCTGTCCTTCATTATTACATTACATTACATGTCCTCCAGCGGACGCTTTCATCCAGAGACACTTACAACTGAGAGACAAGGCAGAGGTCCCACGCCTCTGGAGACACTACGGTTACAGGTCCTGCTCAGGGACACATTGGCTGATGTATGGCAGTGGGAATTGAACCCTGATCTCCTACACCAAAGGCATGTGTCATATCCACTTATCATTCTGTCCTCTAATGGAGACAAGACTCCATTGAGACTAGTGTTGTGTCTCAAATTGCGCACTTTTGTACTAACTAAAAAACTATTTGAGTACATAGTGCGTTCACATTGTCAAAGTGCGGTCAAATGTAGTGCACTTAAGTACCCGGATTGTGCACTCAAAACTGTCAGAAAGTTGAGTGCGTATCGATGGACACTTTCCACACTCAACGGTTGCCATCTTGGCTACTTTACTTGGCTTAACTTTCGTTAATGGCGGCCGAAAACGCAATAGCGAGACCAACAGAGCAATACAAAAGTTGAACATGAGTCTTTTTGCTATACTTATAACAAATAATGTACCTGTATTTGTATATTTTGTTTTTTTCGCTAACTTTAACGTTTATTGGAACCGTAATTTGACGTGCTAGCAAGCTAACCTTAGCTAGCTAACAGCGGCAGTTTAACCATACACAGAAAAAAAGTGCTAATCTAACGTTACATGTGTTGTAGTATATTGTTGTTTGTGTTAAACTATCGTCCCACTGTATACAATTTTAGGGATAAATGTGTGATCTTAACAAATTGGACATAATCTGATGTGAGCGTTAGCTCAGCAAAGTAGCGATCAGCTGATTGTCTGTCGGTAACGTTCACAGTAGCGTAATGTTAAAACATATCCGCGGTTGCTGCCTCCACCTGATGTATATCCTGTTTATACTGCCTCCACCTGATGTATATCCTGTATATACTGCCTCCACCTGATGTAGATCCTGTATATACTGCCTCCACCTGATGTATATCCTGTATATACTTCCTCCACCTGATGTAAATCCTGTATATGCTGCCTCGACCTGATGTATATCCTGTATATACTGCCTCCACCTGATGTAGATCCTGTATATGCTGCCTCCACCTGATGTATATCCTGTATATACTTCCTCCACCTGATGTATATCCTGTATATACTTCCTCCACCTGATGTAGATCCTGTATATACTGCCTCCACTTGATGTAGATCCTGTATATACGGCCTCCACCTGATGTAGATCCTGTATATACGGCCTCCACCTGATGTAGATCCTGTATATACTGCCTCCACCTGATGTACATACTGTATATACTGCCTCCACCTGATGTGTATCCTGTGTATGCTGCCTCCACCTGATGTAGATCCTGTATATACTGCCTCCACCTGATGTAGATCCTGTATATACTGCCTCCACCTGATGTATATCCTGTATATACTGCCTCCACCTGATGTAGATCCTGTATATACGGCCTCCACCTGATGTAGATCCTGTATATACGGCCTCCACCTGATGTAGATCCTGTAGATTCTGCCTCCACCTGATGTATATCCTGTAAAAACGGCCTCCACCTGATGTAGATCCTGTATATGCTGCCTCCACCTGATGTAGATCCTGTAGATTCTGCCTCCACCTGATGTAGATCCTGTATGTACTGCCTATAAAAATCACATTTTATTTATGTTAAAATATCATAAACAAAGCAGGATTTTTTTTTCGAAAAACACAATAGCGGCAATAACTGGAATGCTGTCCCTGGTGAAATTCACAATTTTACAGAAGAAAAAGAGATGAAATGTGATCGTCATTTCCGATTTGAGACACACCATAGGGCTGCACAATATGTTGTTCCAACGTCTACACTGTGTGAATGAACAATCGCACTTTTGATAGAACAGTAAACTTTCCCCGTTCTCCTTTTACATGATCGTTTTTAGACCCTTTTAGACATTTGACATTTTCAATGCATTATTTTTTATACAGCACCTTACTACCACTAGTTTTACTAGGTTTTGGAATCCAAGGGATTTGAGTTAATAAAGCAGAAATTATGAATTATTTTGAGTAATAGTTAAGATCAGAGGAGCTTATGTTGAGTGGAAGCTGATTTGAAATCCATTGAAAGAGATTAATTGTATTTGCTGTGAGCGTTGCATGGACTCTATCCTTTTTATGGTAATTTGGTTCTAAAGGGTTCCATATTTGTGATCTAGACGTTGGTAAAAGGGTCAAATGAGACCTAAGGACAACAGGAGGGTAAACGTCTTTCTGTCCTCTCACATGTTTGGGACGTCTTTGCGTCTCACTGCTGAGACTCCAGAAAGACATCTGCAGTTAGAGTCCCAACATGGCCGCTGTATGAGACACACACACACACACACACACACACACAATTATGGTTACACATATACACACACACAATTATGCTTACACACACACTTCACGTCTAACATGTGTGGGCTGGTTCCCCTAAACAGACAGGTTGGTACAGTTACTGATCTCACACACACACACACACACACACACACACACACACACGGATTAAATCAGGAGAGAGAGACTACATATATATGATATAATCAGGTTGCATAATAAACTGGGCCTGCAGTAACATGAAGGGGTGCCTAAAGCCTTCATACAGACATTTTTAATGAATATCACACTAATCCATTTAAATAATAAGTGTATATTTGAATGTTAATCATAGCCCAGTGAGTCCTTATGAACTGGATCTGGGGAGGTCTACCTTACCTATCGGCCCCTCATTCTCACACACACCCCCGCCATTAAAATGAGAGTGGATCTTACCTCCTAACCCTTCATCTGGAGCTCCCCTCCGAGAGAAAGAACTGCGTCTCAGCCTCACTGGACTGTTTCTTCAACAACTCAGGTGAGTTATTTCCTGATGAGTCACAGCCCCACCTGGCAGGAAGCAGACTTTCACAATAAGAGCTTTAAGGTTCATTATTACATGATAGAGGAACAACAGTCTAGAAAATCATTACAGGAAACTAAAACCTAGAGTGGCCCAGACCCTGCAGACCTCCACAGAGTCCAACCTGCAGGACCCTGCAGACCTCCACAGAGTCCAACCTGCACGACCCTGCAGACCTCCACAGAGTCCAACCTGCAGGATCCTGCAGACCTCCACAGAGTCCAACCTGCAGGACCCTGGCAGACCTCCACAGAGTCCCACCTCCAGGACCCTCTCTCTTCTGGGCCCTGTTCTATTCTTGTTGTATTTGATCCCTCTGGGAAATATCATACAAAGGTTCAATGATGTTTCTTTTCACCTATTTACTGATGATATCCAACTTTACTGTTGCTTCAAGCCATCAGAGATCTGTAAATTAACCTCCTTGCTCCATTGTCTTGTGGAAATTTAAAAATGGTTCGGTGAAAACTCCCTGCAACAGAAACATTGATCATTGCCCTTGAGGATGTAATCCCTGGGATTAAACAATACTTGGGTGATTTAGGTCAGTCTGCTAAACCAAGTCTTAGAAATTTGGGAGTTATCCTGGACAAAGACATGTCGTTAGTGCAGCAATGCAAGCTGCTGACGAGAAACTGTTTTTTTCAATTAAGGAAAATCTCAAAACTTAGAAATATAGTTTTGAGAAATGATTTGGAGCTTATCATTCATGCCTTTGTGTCTTCGCGGTTGGATTATTGTAATAGTTTATTTTCATGCTTAAACCAAAAGGAGCTCTCTCGACTGCAATTAGTACAAAACTCTGCAGCCAGAATTTTAACACGTACTAACAGGAGGTCTCACATATCCCCAATCCTAAAAGAACTTCATTGGCTACCAGTGTCTTATAGGATAAATTTTAAAATGTTGGTTCTAGTTTTCAGAGCTTTACATGGCCTGGCTCCCCTCTATATTAGTGACCTGATTCAGCGTTATACCCCTGTGCGTGCTCTGAGGTCTGTGGATCAGAATCTGCTGACGGTTCCACGCACTCGTTACCGTACTAGAGGTGACCCATCTTTCCAGGCGGTTGCCCCTAGGTTGTGGAATGACCTTCCACCGTCTATGCGCTCTTCTGATTCTGTTGATGCCTTCTAATGCAGACTAAAGACACATTTATTTGTTCAGGCTTTCAATTAGCTACTTGTGGGTTGATATGATCATGTACTGTCTATGCTTTTATTGTGTGTATTTTATGATATTAATGTTTTTGTTATGAAGCACTTTGTGGCCCTATACCTGTGAAAGGTGCTATATAAATAAACTTTTACTTACTTACTTACTTACTTACCCTGCAGACCTCCACAGAGTCCAACCTCCAGGACCCTGCAGCCCCAGAAGAAGAAGAAGAAGAACAACAACAACAACAACAATAACACGTTGATTATTAACTGATGGAGGAACAACAGTCTAGAACCTAAGACCTCCAGTGGCCCAGCCGGGTCGACACAGATGTGCACGCTCACTTCTCTTGTTGTTCATTTCCTTATATTTGTGTTGTGGCTTTTGCATTTCTCTTGACCCGTCTGGGCCACCGTACAATCTGCATCACCAGAGAGAGGTGGCATGAAACTACCAACAGATATCTGACATCCATCTCCAGTCTGTCAAATAACCTGAGATCCCAACGCTCTGACCCCCATGTCTCCAGGGACAGATGTGCAAACAATGGTCTATTTAGCAGCTAAATAACACTAAAGAATGAAACCTTTATATTACCCAATAGAAACTATTATTATTATTCAGATGATTATGGAACCGATGTGTAGAAGTAATGAATGTCATGGATACCAAGCAGCAATTTAATGTCATCAACTAAAAGGGATTTTTATTATGAAAGATAAGAGGACAGTGGACCAGGTCAGGCTGGTCTGGGAGAGACCTGGACAAGTCTCATTAGGGAGCGAGGGGGGTGCAGGACTCAGAGCAAGAGGGGAGGAGAGGAGAGAGAGAGAGAGGGGCGAGCAAGAGAAGAGGATTGGCCAGAAAACTCAGCCACAAAAAGAATATAAAAAGGAGAGACAGAAAGAAATGGGGGTTATTCTTCAGGGGACCTCGGATGGACTGGACCTAAGGACAGCACAGGACCAGACATCTTAAACTAAGAGATCTGGATCTGAACAGCG
>NC_048418.1:549948-559020 GCF_013103735.1 Etheostoma cragini | reverse complement strand
TGGTGGTCTCAGCTGGGACTCTTCTTCAGGGAGGACACACACACAATGAATGGAAGGAAGTCAGATAACTGGAAAGCAGAGTAATGATTCATATAAATAATGGATGAATAATACACAAGGATATAGGAAATCATGGTTAAATGTAATTTTCCCATTACAATATATAATAAAGTGTGTACATATACACATAGTACATAAAGTTACATGGAAACATATCTATGAAGGTTATTAAACAGTAAGGCAATTACTGCAAATGATCCAGTAGATGGAGCCGATGTTCAATCAATGTTAGAGCCACACACACACACACACACACACACACACACACACACACACACACACGCACACGCACACGCACACGCACACGCACACGCGCACGCACGCCGGTCTTCGTACTGGGCTACATACGGATATCCTTTGTTTGTTGTCAGCTGGCATAACAGACTGTTTTGTTTAGTTTTTTTTTTTTATATATATATTTTTTGAATTATCACTTTACATTCTTAAATTATGTTTTATCCATATGCATGCAGTAATGTTTTTAACCAGAATCATTTGTTATAGCATCATGTAAATAAAATATAGTTACTTAATATATGTAATACAGAAAACTACACTAATACATTCTTAACCAACAATATAAAACATGTAATAAAATAAAATATATTTTTTTAATATTCCGAATTTGTCTTTATATCGCGCTTTTCTAGTAACGACTTCTCAAAGGTTTTACATAGTATAGGAACCATTCACCATTCACACTCCAATTGGCAGAAGACCGTATTTTATTATTTAAGTTTCACCAACAGGTCATAAGGTGAACTAGAAAATGAATTTCGTTCCCAACCCTCAGCACTACTTCTTAAATTAATTTTTGCAAAGACAAAACCAATATCAGCTTTATGTTAAAAGTTCTCCGCAAAATACCCTGCAGCTTTTGGTCAAAATCCATAAAACGTATATAATAAGGAATTTAAAAAAATGAAATTTTCATGCTGCTGGTTTTGTTTGTAACTTTATTATATTCATTTTATCAACACAACATATGTCTCATCTGACATGTATACATGTCCCTAATCATATGAGACAGGTTCTAATGCATTATATACTCAAGTGGGAATGTAGACCTTGAAATTTGGCACTTTTCTAAAAAATATTCTTCAACTTCAGGGATTGGCACCAACTTAAAATTTTCAGTAAGTACTCTGTAATCGCAGAAAGATAAAATATAAGCACACTTTGGTCCAAGTTGGCTGAAATGACTCAAAATGCTACCCTGTCCCCCGAATGTTGAATGCTGCAAAAACAACAATTCTAAAATAGATTCTTTACAGCTCAAAATCAACTTAAATTATAACACAGCACATATTTACTTATCGGTATTATCCCTATCACTATCAGAGCCATCATCCCATGAAGGTCTTTCCTCTGTTTCCTGGAAAACATTTGAACAATTTTGGCAACGACATAAATCAGCACAACAGTCTTGCAGACATACATGGACATCTTCCTGTCTCACATCTGCTATGATTGCAACTGCAGTGGACCGCCTGCAGCAACCTTTCAGGAGCAGGAGGTCTAGTCCTCCAGGTCTCTGTTAACTCACCATCCTCAAGGTGCCATCCATTGCCAACGGGTGAAGGGACACACATCATACCTTTCAGAGAATGTCTCATTATGGCTGCTTGGTAGTTTGCCCTTGTGTAGTGTTGGTAAAGGGCGTCACTTGTCGGGAGCGTGGATAGTTCTGGCAAAGCTGACAACGCCATGCAGGATGCTGCGTGTCTTGCATCGTAGACTTGTCTAGGTTAAAACTAATTCCCAGATTTGGAAATGCACTCAGATATTCCTCTTTCTTACAAGCAACAGAAAAGCCTTTCTTTGGCCTTCGCCATTAAAGACACTTGTAGAGTCCCAGCCTGAGAAGGTATGGATCCCGGTAAGTGCCAAACAGACACTCGTACCAAGAGCTGATGACACCATAGCTAAGTCAATGAGCCTTGTTTTGTTGCTAACCCCGGTAAATATTGATGAAAAGATAATGAACAACTCCACACACTACACACTGGACCTTTAAAGGACCAGAAGTGGAAGAAGTTCACATTGGTCACGGAGAATCTGGTCAATCCCCCTGAATCATTTCATCAGGCCCTCCAGGATGTCCTGCCTTCTTTTGAGATTGTTGCCAAAATGCCTGATGTTGCTGAAACTTTTGTAAAAAATTGCTGGTTATTGTTAGTTAGTTCCTGTCCTGGCCTGGGATTTAGATCCATATGGTTTGATAAAGACTTATTGGACTTTACTCATCAATTGCCTCAATAACGAGCGCAGCTGTCCTCAATTCCGGTTTTTCCTGCATCCACTGTGTGTGTGTGTGTAAGTGCATGTGTGTGTGTGCGTGTCGCAGGGGGAACTGACCATTGATGTTAAATGTTACAGGTCAAAAGGATAGTCTGATGTCTTCATATCAGAAACAAAGAAATGAATTTGGAGGCGTACGGGTGACGTTGAACAGTTCTCACTCCCGCTTGGTCATTGGCTCTCGGTCATGTACTGAAACAGAGTCTGGCTGTGGGACTGGATTGGTTGAAGTCACGGGAAACTCTGGTTATTGGTCAAATCTGCGGAAAAGTTGCGGTGATTGGTCAAAACTGCCTAGTTGCATCAAAATCACGGTGATTGGTTGAATTCACGTGAATTGGGTTGATCGCGACATTGAGAAATCCTCAATGATTCATTCAACGTTCATTCATTAGTTCATAACAATAAGCTGACATATTCCTGGAAGTGTGATCCTGTCCAGACTCAGCTGATCAGCAGTGAGAGACAGGAGGAGACTCTCTCACAGGACACAGAGACACTGAGGAGCCAGGAGACCAGACCCCAAACCCAGGATAGAGAGTCTGAGTGAATGAGGTGTTGAAGGTGTGGAGGTGGATCAGTGAGTCAGAGGAGACTGTGTAGAAGGACAGAGAGCCAGCAGGACAGTCCACATACACTGCTACTCTACCAGAGACACAGGAGGAGGAGATGGAGGTTCCTCTGCTATTGTGACGGACAGAGTAACGACCATCACCGCAGCAGATCAGACTCCAGGACTGATCATTATATCCAAACCAACAGTCTCTACTGCCTCCTCTCCTCCTGATTCCTCTGTAACTCACTGATATATTAACCTCTCCTCTGGTCTGGACCTCCCAGTAACAGCGACCAGTCAGACCATCTCTACACAGCAGCTGTTCCCAGGACTCAAACCTGTCTGGATGACCAGGATATGACTGATACTCCTTCACATATGTCACCTTCCTGTTGTTGTCAGACAGTTTGAGTTTCCTGTTCACCGTGTTGGTGTCGACTGTGAGTTCACAGGAATCTGACGGAGAGAACGAGACACAACACAGCTGCAGTTATTAACCAATCAGCTCTTTGGTGATGACATCACAGGGTTGAATGAGTGATGTCACAGTCTGATGAATGAAATTAAAAACACACTTACACTTCCTCAGACCTGGTGTCAACCATCTGACTCCAGCAGGCTCCACCCTGAAAGGAGGGGGGGGGGCATTACATCACTCTCTCACACAGCTGGGTTCCCTCTATCTATCTCTCTCTAACCTGTCTCTCTCTCTCTTATCTGTCTCTTTCTCTCTTTAACCTGAATAATACCTTCCATTATATTAATGTCCAGATAATGTGATTTCCAGGCTGTGAAACTGAAAATATGAAGACAAATGATTTGAACAGAAATATTTGACAGGCCTTGGTTTTGGGACACATTCTTTATATAAACAAGGTTTGATCTAAATCTGAGACAGGAACAACAACCTGGAAATCCATTATAACCCAGAAGACATTAACAATGTCATGTTCCCCTGGCAATAAGACTAAAGACCCCCCAGTCCCTATCATCAGGAGCAAATACTACTAATAACCAATCAGGAGCATATAGCCTATACTACTAATAACCAATCAGGAGCATATAGCCTATACTACTAATAACCAATCAGGCTTCTGCATGGCTCGGCGGAGATGGATGTATTTACAACAGCCCTGTTGTAGGTAGATTTTACCAGTAGTCTCAGTGTGGTGCGTAACCGGAAGGACGAATTAAACGTTGATTGGGATTGAAGATGGGGTGTTTTTATTAACCCAAATAAGGCCTAAAAGGCAAAATACCAAAAATAGCAAAATCAATACAAATCAAGGACTTTGAAAACTAGAAAAGAAATAGACATGTGAGTCAAAAAGATAAAAGTAAAATAGTAAACAGAAGAACAGCTGCTCACAAATTGCCTTTTGACTGCAATTATATTGGCTTTCACTAGACTTACGTCTCACCACATCCAGCCCTCTCTCGTGACTGAAACCTCCCCCTCAAATATCCTCGTAGCGCACCTCTGTAATGGACTAAACCATTCCCACTCACCCTACAGGGGTGGCTCATGTGGGAAATATGCAAACGGCTTTAAAAAAAGCCAAAACAATACTCCACAAAATAAAACACGTGTGATAATATACATACACCTCAAACAGGTTTAATCTCCCCACAAGATATCTAGGTTCTACCACATAAACAATTTAACATTTAAAACTGATAGCTTCCGGTCACCCCGGAAGACCGCCCGTCTATAAATAACCCGGTGCATACGGCCAACTCCCTTTTACAACTAAGTCAGCGGACGCAGGTAAGATGACACGAATGTTTGGATGTGATTTGTGTTACGATTAAAGTTAAATAAACAACTGTTAGATTAACAAAGGAATAATGGTCTTGTGGTTATTGTTACTAAGGAAAATATCACAAGATAAAATGCTAATGATGAACAATGTATAAAGATGATTAACAGATTGGGCAAGTAATGGAGTCAGCGTTGCATGCATGCCTATCACTGTAGTTTTAGCTGTTAAATACGTGCACTAAAAAAACTACGTGACAACAGTAGGACTATGGAAATGAATGGAGTTACTGATAAATTTAAACACAATACCTACAAGGTAACAAAACAAACATATGTCACACACCCACACACAATGAGAGTATTTTAAAGTCAGTGTTCAGACGTTGGAGGTACAAGTAGCGCTTTGCTACGGTGACGGCCGCAATAAGCCCTGTCACAAGCCCCCGCATTTAAAACAAACCCTAAGCTAGGCTAAACCTGGACCTTTCTTTGTCGAGTTAAAATGGATATTATTCCTGAAAAGAGGGGAAATGGGATGTTTCTTAAAACCATGGACAGATATCTGTCTAACCTACATCAACTATTAACAAAGGGATTTGTCATTTCAGTTCCTGGAGATGTTCTCCTTTAAGACTTCCTACACTAATATCTCCTTTATGTTGATCAGTGTGTGTACCTGAGAGTGTCCATTCTCCAGAGAGGATCCTTCAGTCCCGCTGACAGCAGCTTCACTCCTGAGTCTCCTGGATGATTGTAGCTCAGGTCCAGCTCTCTCAGATGGGAGGGGTTGGAGCTCAGAGCTGAGACCAGAGAAGAACAGCCTTCCTCTGAGATCAGACAGCCTGACAGACTGGAAACACACAGAAAAAAATCATAAAGAAGTATTTAATCAGAATAAAATGGTAGGGTTAGGGTTAGGGACTGGGAGCTGAGAACTGAGGACAGAGCTTCACAGCTTCTCTCTGACAGGTTACAGCCACTCAGCCTGGAGAGACAACAGGAAACAAGACGGATAACGTGTTTAAATGTTGAGTCTAGACAATTTGTGTATTTAGTATATTAAATCCCTTTTCAGGTTAAATTCTGTTTCATTCTAAACAAGTTGCAGATATATCTAATCAAGAGTGAAGCAAGTATCAAAGTCACATGATATTAAAATATAAAAGGATTTCTAGATCTCACCACAGTTCATATGTCATGCTTTATTATGTGCAATTATAAATAAAAACAAAATACTTAGGAAACATTCAAAGATTTTGTGAAATTAGTCCTGACATGAGGATTGTTTAACCCTCAGGAACTGAGAAAACCGTATCCGACTGATAAATGCACCTCTGATCCCTAATTCAATCATAACCATAAAACACAGAAACTTACAGATTGTTGCTGCTAAAAGTTAACGGGCTAGCAGCCCTGGAGGTCTCTTCGTAGTCTTTCTAGCCTCTACAGGTGATTTTCTATCCAGTCTGGAACTTGTGCCTTTTTCGGGATCGTTGAGCATTAAATCCAAACTTTTACTTCCAAGATTTATCCACTTGACGTTCATTAATTCATCACGTTTTCGCTCATTTCTGCTGCTAGCTAAGCGCTCCGTGGCTTCTCTGTATCTGTGTGCCTTTACTTCTGTTTGTTTACGGAAGTGAAGGCACACTATATGCCTTATATGGGCGACAGCGAAAGCAAAGAGTTTAGAGTGGGAACGATAGTAATCCTCCAAGTTAAACTAGTCTAATGTGATATGAAAAAGAAAATGTAAATAGTTTGTTTTTTATAAGTTATGTTTATTGTGTTTATTTTTGCAAAAAGGAAAACTGTTTTAGATACAAATGCTTGTGTAGCATTGCTGTGGGTGTAGTATCAATAACTATGACATTATTATGTTGATTATTGGCATAAGTGAATGTCATGAGGGCAAAAGCGTCTGGACTTTCTTTGAAAAAATGTATTTTGTCAACTGTAGGAGTTATATTTATTTCTTCAAAGCTGGTGAAAGTGTTGAGGCTTCATTAAGATCAAGCAACGTGCAACCTAGCTAACAGGTGAAGAACGAAAAAACACAATCACTAGCTAGCTAACTTTTAAATGTGCCAGAACGATAGACAACAGGCTTATATGAACTATTATCAGTTATATGAGGTACAGTTCTCGAGGACTCACTCATACACTGAGCTCATTATCTTCTGGACAGCTAGGATCTCGCTCTCTTTTCTCTCACTTTTAAGTAACTTTACATAGCTGTAAGATTCATGTTCCCTTTTATTTATTTGTCGTTAATGTCCTACAACCATGTTTAACATTCAAGTGACCTCACTGCAGAACGAATATTCTAATAACCCAGTTTGTCCTGAAAAAACTGATGTTCATATCTTGACTGTAGACAACAGGGTTGATGTTTTACAAGCTTTTTTAGAAAATAAAACCAGACGGACAATGAACTGTCAAAAAGTTCTTAGGTCTCTGAGGGTTAAATGAAGTGGAGCTTAAAGTTTACAGAAATATCTCAGATTAAAGAAAAACAGTAAATTGGTCTGACCTGAGAGTCTCCAGTGTGCAGTGTGGACTCTTCAGTCCATCAGAGATCAGCTTCCCTCCTGAATCCTGCAGGTTGTTGTTACTCAGGTCCAGCTCTCTCAGACTAGAGGACTGGGAGCTGAGAACTGAGGACAGAGCTTCCCAGCTTCTCTCTGACAGGTTACAGACCATCAGCCTGGAGAGACAACAGGAAGTTATTTATTATTAACTCCTGTTATAAAAAGATAGCAGAGTATTTAATGATGAATAAATACCACGTACAGAGCTTTGTTGGAGAGACTGTAATGAAGAAGACAGATAAAATTTATGTTTTTATGTTAACTCTGGACTTTTGGTGATAGAGAATATGAAATCCATTTTAAACACATGTTAAAACATGTTGCTATGAAATTTAAAACAACTCTGAAAAATAAAAATTAATCGTGACTAAATTAGGCAATTTTACACGAGAGGGTTTGATTTAACGGCATTATTGGGACAACAGTGATGAACAAACCGTTGAGTTATTACAGCAAGAGTGGGACGTGCGTAACGATTCAACTGTCCCTCCTGGACGGGACGAATGAAACCTACAGTTTAAGCCATATAAACTTCCAACTACTTTAATATTTTACTGTATATCATGGATGGTACTTCCAAGAGGTGTTATAATAGATAGATTGTTGCAGGACTATGCGTCTTTGTGAATGTCTGTTAACAACTAATTGCCGTCATCCTGAAACGCGTACAAAGGAGTTATTGAAATATCATGCACTGTGGATGATTCTGACATTTTTATAATTAGAATAGTAGGTGTTTCCATATATATCATGTTTCTATTGCGGAAAATATCGTTTCATTAGGTTTTTACGTGGGTTATACCACTGGACATCCAAAAAACGCCCCACAGCCCGTCAGTCTCCAGAGGATAACATGGGAACCCTCGACCCCCCCTACCTGGTGGGCTCAAATATATTTTCATCTTTCTAAAACTGCTTTTCCATGTCTCACCTCCATAAATTATTGTATAAACACAGATATTTGTGCATTTACTTAAAATCCATGGAGTTCCAGCCAGGTCGGGAATAGTTGAAACAGCCGTTTCATCCGTCCCAACGTAGACATATGTCCTTACGGCCTGTTTTGCTTCTCATGTAAACAAGCATGCAATATGGAAGTCTGGGATTGTGGAGAACACTAACTGGTCTACCGAATAAGCATGGAGTCAAACCTTTAAATGAAAAACCCTCGTTAATAATATAAAGAAATGTGGCCGCTAATGAAGTTTACTTTTGACCATCAAAACGCATTTATCGGCTGTAACTCCGCGATTAAAAAGAAACAACAGGAAGATAGTTGGCTGATAGGAGGAGGGTAACATGCTCTATGTTCAGACCTAAGGAAGTCTGTCTATCATCATTACACTTGGAGAAAACTGGAATGTTTCATCCGTCCCACGTTTCAATCGTCCTGGCTCTCCCCTATTCATATTGTGGGGCAATTCACTCTCAAAATAAAGAAAAACAGAGGATTTGTAGTCCCTCCATGTTAAATGTTAGTCAGCCGGACATCTTAAGAAAACGTTAACATTGTAACGTAGAGATCGAGGAATTTTCCAAAAAGTAATAACTACGGCACATATAAACACCAAACTGCTCGGCTAACTTAATCTGGTTGTAACTAAAATATCTACTGGACAAGACAAATTTTCAATGATTTATTTACCCTCTATAGATTTAGCTAAAATATATGTCAACAAATTCATTATTGACGTGTCAGTGGCACAGATGATGTGGTCCAAACAGCCGTAATGCCAGAGCAGCGTACTACTCGTCATTAATAGAGGAAAATAGGAACAACCCCAGGTTTCTTTTCAGCACTG
>NC_048418.1:548610-549848 GCF_013103735.1 Etheostoma cragini | reverse complement strand
CTACTAATAACCAATCAGGGGTCTGCGTGGCTCAGTGGAGATGGATGTATTTACAACAGCCTCCACATTTATAAAGTGGATTCAAGAGACAGAACAGATGCTCAAACGTTTAAAACAACTTTTTATTTTTAATCTTTCACATAACTTAATTAATACATGTTTCATATGTAGCCAATCAGAAACCTTTAGACTGCAACAGTGACATAAAGCAGACAGCTAGCGACCCTTCACTTAAAACCAGAGATTATTTCTAATATGCAAAATGGAAATTATCACCAGCCATGAAGCAGGGAATTAGTGTACATTATTATGTTAGTGTGTATTAGTATATTAGTATGTATTATTATATTAGTGTGTATTATTATATTAGTTTGTAATATTATATTGGTGTGTATTGTTAAATTGTGTGTATGGAGAAAAAGTCAAGATCATGTTTGCTATACTACTATAACTATATCTACATTTTATGTTGATACTATATATTATTACTATTTCATTTTAACAAATGGGCCTTACAACTGGCCTCCTCATCTTCCTCTCTCTACCTCTGTTCCTCTCTCTGAATCTGTAGCCTGCTCTTCCTCCCTGTCACTCCCTGTACCTCACTTCACACACACAGACACAAACACACACACACACAAACACACACACACACACACACACACACAAACACACACACACACACACAAACATACACACTGTGTTTGCACTGCAGGAACCAGGAAAGAGTGTTTTGAGGGACTTTTTGAATCTAGAGTCGTCTTCTCCCAGCTAAAGAGGAACTTAGAGAAATAACTGGTCCAGACGTCAGAGTCCGTCTCTAAACGATAACATGAGCCATGCAGCACCGGCAGCTGACATTTAAACCTGCAGATAACTAGTCTGCCTAAAGAGGAGATTAATGCTTCATCCACACAGAAACGCACAGCCTTGTGCTAAGCTAGGCTAAACTTGTCCTGGTCCTTTCTCTGTTGAGTTGAAACTGGTTTGATCCCAGGAAAGATGGAAAAATTATGTTTATTAAAACCACGGACAGATATCTGTCCAAACTACATCAACTATTAACAAAGGGAGTTATGATTTTAGTTCCTGGAGATGTTCTCCTTTAAAACTTCCTCCACTAATATGTCCTTTATGTTGATCAGTGTGTGTACCTGAGAGTGTCCAGTCTCCAGAGAGGATCCTTCAGTCCCGCTGACAGCAGCTCCACTCCTGAGTCTCCTGGATGATTGTAGCTC
>NC_048418.1:544827-548510 GCF_013103735.1 Etheostoma cragini | reverse complement strand
GGCTATATGTTCCTGATTGGTTATTAGTAGTATAGGCTATATGCTCCTGATTGGTTATTAGTAGTATAGGCTATATGTTCCTGATTAGTTATTAGTAGTATAGGCTATATGTTCCTGATTGGTTATTAGTAGTATAGGCTATATGCTCCTGATTGGTTATTAGTAGTATAGGCTATATGTCCTGATTAGTTATTAGTAGCATAGGCTATATGTTCCTGATTGGTTATTAGTAGTATAGGCTATATGCTCCTGATTAGTTATTAGTAGCATAGGCTATATGCTCCTGATTAGTTATTAGTAGTATAGGCTATATGTTCCTGATTGGTTATTAGTAGCATAGGCTATATGTTCCTGATTAGTTATTAGTAGTATAGGCTATATGTCCTGATTGGTTATTAGTAGTATAGGCTATATGCTCCTGATTGGTTATTAGTAGTATAGGCTATATGTTCCTGATTGGTTATTAGTAGCATAGGCTATATGTTCCTGATTGGTTATTAGTAGTATAGGCTATATGTTCCTGATTGGTTATTAGTAGTATAGGCTATATGTTCCTGATTGGTTATTAGTAGTATAGGCTATATGCTCCTGATTGGTTATTAGTAGTATAGGCTATATGTCCTGATCAGAGGTGGGTAGTAACGAGTTACATTTCCGTTACATTTACTTGAGTAATTAAGAAAAAAAAAATACTTCTGGGAGTAGTTTTAAATCACTATACTTTTACTTTTACTTGAGTAGATTTGTGAAAAAGAAACTGTACTCTTACTTCACTACATTATGCCACAATGAGCTCGTTACTTTTCTTTTTACCTTTGTGGTATTCTACGCGTCATTGTTTTTATCCCCCCTGCGTACGTCTCATTTTAATGTTTTATTTTGACAGAGAGAAAGAGACTTCCGCTAAAGGCTCTGCCACGTGACTGTGTTCCACCAATCAAACGGTGTTGTGCAGTCTCGTCAAACAACCATAATTGATCTTAGCAGCGGAACATGTCAGCTTGACCGTCGTAGCAAAGCAAAGATGTCATGAATCAACCGTCGGCAATGCAGACCCCTCCGGCCTCATAGTGAAAGCATGTTTACCTTTTTATAAAAGTGGAAACAGCAGCTACGTTATGCGGCGCCCTCTGTGTCGACCAAAACAAACGGACATTTCAGCCTTCAAAAACTCAACATCTAACTTGAGAAAAGTTAAAGAAGCACTCATGTTTGTTTTTGCTGTGGATGCGCGAATGTTTGTCTTTTACACATGGTTTGAACTTTCCTAAACGTATATATATCTTTATATATATATATATATATAGCTATATATGTCTATATATACATCCGAATTTGATGTTTAAGTCTCTTCACTTAATCTATTTTGTAATTAATAAATACATTTTAATTTATTTTATTGATTGGATGAACTATAATTTGCCTAAAGATGATTATGTTGTATTTTTGTCTGTCTGATTAATGCTTGTGTTAAGAAATAAATCAGACGTTACTCAAAAGTTACTCACTACTTGAGTAGTTTTTTCACCAAGCACTTTTTTACTCTTACTTAAGTAATTATTTGGACAACTACTTTTACTTTTACTTGAGTCATATTATTCTGAAGTAACATTACGTTTACTTGAGTACAATTTTTGGCTGGAGTGGTAGTATAGGTTAAATGCTCCTGATGATAGAGACTGGGATGGATTTCCAGGTTGTTGTTCCTGTCTCAGATTTAGATCAAACCTTGTTTATATCAAGAATTTGTCCCAAAACCAAGGCCTGTCAAATATTTCTGTTCAAATCATATGTCTTCATATTTTCAGTTTCACAGCCTGGAAATCACATTATCTGGACATTAACATAATGGAAGGTATTATTCAGGTTAAAGAGTGAGAGGGTTTAGAGAGAGGGAGACAGGTTAGAGAGAGAGACAGGTTAGAGAGAGACAGGTTAGAGAGAGAGACAGGTTAGAGAGAGTGAGACAGGTTAGAGAGAACAGGAACTAGGAATGAATATAAAATGAGTAAATCTCAGCGCTTCATTAGATCAGAACCCAGCTGTGTGAGAGAGTGATGTAATGCCCCCCCCCCTCCTTTCAGGGTGGAGCCTGCTGGAGTCAGATGGTTGACACCAGGTCTGAGGAAGTGTAAGTGTGTTTTTAATTTCATTCATCAGACTGTGACATCACTCATTCAACCCTGTGATGTCATCACCAAAGAGCTGATTGGTTAATAACTGCAGCTGTGTTGTGTCTCGTTCTCTCCGTCATATTCCTGTGAACTCACAGTCGACACCAACACGGTGAACAGGAACCTCAAACTGTCTGACAACAACAGGACGGTGACACGGGTGGAGGAGGATCAGCCATATCCTGGTCATCCAGAGAGGTTTGAGTCCTGGTGTCCTCAGCTGCTGTGTAGAGATGGTCTGACTGGTCGCTGTTACTGGGAGGTCCAGACCAGAGGAGAGATTAATATATCAGTGAGTTACAGAGGAATCAGGAGGAGAGGAGACAGTGATGACTCTGGGTTTGGACATAATGATCAGTCCTGGAATCTGAGCTGCTATGATGGTGGTTACTCTGCCTGGCACAATAACACAAGAACATCCATCTCCTCCCCTCGTGTCCCTGGTAGAGTAGCAGTGTATGTGGACTGTCCTGCTGGCTCTCTGTCCTTCTACACAGTCTCCTCTGACTCACTGATCCACCTCCACACCTTCAACGCCTCATCAACCCAGACTCTCTATCCTGGGTTTGGGATCTTCTCTTCTGGCTCCTCAGTGTCTCTGTGTCCTGTGGAGGACGGAGAGTCTCCTCCTGTCTCTCACTGCTGATCAGCTGAGTCTGGACAGGATCACACCTTCAGGAATATGTCAGCTTATTGTTTTGAACCAATGAATGAAATGATTCAGGATGATGACCAGATTCCTCGTGACCAATGAGAACTTCTTCGACTTCCGGTCCTTTAAAGGTCCAGTGTGTAGTGTCACTTCCAAGTCTTCCTTCCTAAGGTAGAAGGACGCATCTCTGGAAGCTCTCAAAGATCCCTAAAAACACTCTTAACCCTTTAAACAAGTTTGTCTATTTTGATTCATAAACTGCTCAATGGACCTAAGATAATCGGAGATAAGTTGACTGCATTGTGCATTGTTCATCGTGTGAAGAGGGAAGCCAGAAACATCGTTTTGGTTTGGGTTCTTCATGCATATGTTACACCCTATATTTCAAGTACTTTGTTTATTGTAATATTATGAAAGATTAGGAGAAGGTTTTGAACGAAACAGAACCTTTATGGACAGTGTATTGAAATTTGTCAGCTTTAATGTTGATGGATTGAATGGGCTGATTTAAAAGAAAAAGGGTCTTAACATACCGTAAAAAGTTACACGTAGATATCTCTTTCCTACAAGAACCTCAGCTCCCTTTGCAGGAACATGAATAATGAAAGAGAGACTGGGTAGGGCAGGTAGGGTTGTCATAATCCAGTTCAACGGGCAGAGGTGGGGCCGCTTTGAGAAATAAAAGTACACCTCTGGAAATACTTGGTACTGTCATTGATCCCTCAGGGCGTCATGTCTTTATTAATTGGAGAATATTCTCAGAACAATGGTCACTCCTAAATTTACACTCACCGGCCACTTTATTAGGTACACCTGTCCAACTGCTCGTTAACACTTAATTTCTAAGCAGCCAATCA
>NC_048418.1:535633-544727 GCF_013103735.1 Etheostoma cragini | reverse complement strand
AGGCAGTTCTGAAGGCAAAAGGGGGTCCAACCCGTTACTAGCATGGGGTACCTAATAAAGTGGCCCGTGAGTGTATATGCCCCTAATTATGATGACAAGGCGTCCCCCCTATAGGGGGCGCCGTGGTCCCCCTCTCCTCCAGAGAGCTGGTTTCTGCACATTCATAAGGGATCCGATGAAGTTGTTCTGAGAAACAAACTGGGCCTCCACTCCCAATAGTTTTATTGTATGGGATCCGTTAAAGGCCGGTCTGGGGGGACAGATAGTCTCCTCTACAAAAGGTCTGAAAGAGCAACACACAGGATCCCGATACGCTGGAAAAAGATTATCAAAACAAAATATCTCTTCAGACACATATCCATCTTTAGTCCAGAAAAAACTTCATCATACAATAAGTACTCCTAAAAAAGATGGAAGCTGTGATCATGAAATTGTAGAAACGCTGTTGACTTGTGTCATGTTTAGTTTGGAGTTCTGTCTCTTTTCACAATAAAAGCATGAAGTTCCTGTGAGAGTTTGTGGTCTTTCTGTTTAACTTTTAAAGTCTGTGAACTCCAGGATGGGGGGGGGGGCATCGAGTGCTCTCTACTTTTTTGCTGTTCAGGATTTATTTCTAATTATTTTAGTATTACTTTTAATATCATCCAGACCATGGACTGTTTATATGAATATAAGCATGTATAGACATGCATATGAGCATCTTTGGGATGTGGTGAACGGGAGCTTGGTGCCCTGGATGTGATCCTACAAATCTCCATCACCTGCAAGATGCTATCCTCTCAATATGGGCCGACATGTCTAAAGAATGCTTTCAGCACCTTGTTGAATCAATGCCACGTAGAATTAAGGCCGTTCTGAAGGCGAAACACAGTCTTAGTATGGTGGTCCTAATAATCCTATAGGTGTGTGTAGATACTTGTTACTGATCCTATGTTGATACCCATTATTGATCCCATGTGGATACCCCTTATTGATCCTATATTAGTGACCTGATTCAGCGTTATACCCCTGTGCGTGCTCTGAGGTCTGTGGATCAGAACCTGCTGACGGTTCCACGCACTCGCTACCGTACTAGAGGTGACCCATCTTTCCAGGCGGTTGCCCCTAGGTTGTGGAATGACCTTCCACCGTCTATGCGCTCTTCTGATTCTGTTGATGCCTTCTAATGCAGACTAAAGACACATTTATTTGTTCAGGCTTTCAATTAGCTACTTGTGGGTTGATATGATCATGTACTGTCTATGCTTTTATTGTGTGTATTTTATGATATTAATGTTTTTGTTATGAAGCACTTTGTGGCCTTATACCTGTGAAAGGTGCTATATAAATAAACTTTTAGGCCTACTTACTTACTTACTATGTTGATACCCCTTATTGATCCTGTGTTGATACCCCTTATTGATCCTATGTTGACACCCCTTATTGATCCTATGTAGTGATGAATATTCATCCTTATACCTTCAGCCAGTAAATCCATAACATGGATTTTTTTTTTTTTATGCTTGTTACTGTATGAAACTGCTTCTGCTGTACTAAGGGAATTTCTGTGATGGTTTGGCTGGACAGCACTAGATCTCGTGTGGATGTGCAAAACCAAGATGGAGAAATGAGATTCAGCCTTTGTCTTTACAGATGACAAAGTCTCAGTTCCTCCCTGGTCTTTTGTGGTTATCTCTGTCTCGTGTTTTCCCAGTAAGTGTTGGTTCTGCTTCCTGTTTTGTTTTGATGGTATGGTTTCCTATCTTGTCTAGTTTGCTTTGCGCCTGTCTGATTGTCCTGACCCGCCCTAATGTGATTCACCCGACATCTCACCTGTTCCCCGTTACCTCGTTACTTCTTGTATTTAACCTCTGTGTTCCCTTTGTCTCTGGTCTGATCCTTTTGTCCTGTTGGAGTGTTCCTGTCAGCGTGCCTTCTCTTCCCTGTGGTGTGTTTTTCCCTTGGAGCTTTTTTCCGGTTTGTTGTCCAGTCTCTTTTCTCCCGTTCATGTTTTTGTCTTCATCTTGTCCTTTTTGGACTTTTGCCCGCTGCCTTTTGTGTCCCTGTCTTTTTTGGAACCCTGCCTGTTTTCAGTAAACCCCTGCTCACCCTCGCCAGCCTGCCTGCTGTTCTTGTCTCTGCATTTTGGGTCACAATTTCCTCACTGTGGGATGAATAAAGTATTATTTAATCTCATTATCTTTATTAAAAAACATCTCATGGCTTAGTTTCCACATTGGGGGGTATTAAAACCAACGATGTTAAAGCGTAAATCTACACAAATGTTTTTTTGTTTCTCTTTCTGTAAATGTTTTTTTACCCCGATGTAGCAGAGGAAACACACACACACACAATGTAATGGTTAAATAAGGTACTGCCTCCAACCTCAATTATTGTGTGAATGTGTGTCCTCTGCTGTAATCTAAGCAGACTCTCTTCAATAAATGAGTTATTGCATGTTAACTGTCT
Source organism: Etheostoma cragini (assembly GCF_013103735.1). Classification (NCBI taxonomy): domain Eukaryota; kingdom Metazoa; phylum Chordata; class Actinopteri; order Perciformes; family Percidae; genus Etheostoma; species Etheostoma cragini. Next base: position 542,279 of record NC_048418.1, on the reverse strand, counting down.
GCAGTGGATGTACTAATGCTGAACCTCTTTGTGCGGTTCCGCTTGGTTCCTGTTTCTAGTTTTCTTTCACTTTCCATAGGCTGTGTCTCAGTTCTTTCTCTTGACGTGGAACTCCAGCTGAAGGTCTCTGAACTCGTCTGTCTGGAACGATCTACTTGTCAACTCAAGCTGTGGTTCTTTAGTTTCAGAGCACAAAGCTGCAGAGAAACAAGACAAGTTTCAGAGAGAGGTTCACTTCATTTCTAAAGGAGGTAAGAAACGGCTTCATTATAGTGGGGAAGGGTGTGTCTGTGTGTCTGTCTGTTAGCTCACAGAGCTCTAGGGTGTGACTAACTTTCTTTCTTCTAGGTCGCATCCGCTGCTTCTCCACAAACGAAGCAATGTTGTTTATGGATATGGTTTAATTTTGCTTTACATGACCCATTTCTTCTGTAAAGCCATGTCTGTGTTGGATCTCTACTCTTACTCTCCACGCAGCCCCCCCCCCCCTATTCACTCACATGACCCCCCAGCAACAGAGACAGTGTCGACAGTGCCGGTGTTATCAAATAATCGTGACAATTAATCGTGATCTCAATATTTATCAAAATAATTGTGATTATCATTTTGGCGTTTGGCATTTTGAACGTGCAGCCCTAACCTCGGGGTACACACACACTTCTTCTTCTTGTAGAGGGTCTTTGTGTTTCCAGATCACTGTAACACTGTCTGTCTGTCTGTCAGTCATACAGCGGCCATTTTGGGACTCAAACTGCAGATGTCTTTCTGGAGCCTCAGCAGTGAGACACAAAGACGTCCCAAACATGTGAGAGGACAGAAAGACTTTAACCCTCCTGTTGTCCTCGGGTCCCATTTGACCCTTTTACCAACGTCTAGACCACCAATATGGAATTCTTTTTAACCAAATTACCATAAAAGGATGGAGTCCATGCAATTCTCATAGCAAATACAATTAATCACTTTCATTGAAATTTGGGTGTAAATTGAAATGATTTCAAATCAGCTTCTACTCAACATACGCTCCTCTGATCTTAACTTATAGTCAAAATGATTCAAACTTTCTGCTTTATTCACTCAAATATTAGGTATAATTTGAAACAATTGAGGACCTGTAACCCTAGAGTCTCCAGAGGCGTGGGACCTCTGCCTTGTCTCTCAGTTGTAAGTGTCTCTGGATGAAAGCGTCCGCTGAAGGACATGTAATGTAATGTAATAATGAAGGACAGAAATCATACAGCCACCAGCTTCACTCTTTATTATCTGCTGGATAGCTTCTAGTTTCTGGAGATCTTCCTCTCTTTCTAACAGGACCCATCAGAGACAAGACCCTGCTGAACCTGGGCCCAGCTGTGTGTCCATGAAGACTCACCGGTCCACGGAGACACCCCCACTTTAAACACAAGAAGGAGACCTGTAATGGACAGGCCAATTAAAATGGAGGAGAGAAGGAAGAGGCGAAGACAGAAAGGCGGGGGGGAACAGATTGAAAGCCGAAGACAGAGGTGAGTTCTCCATCAACTAGGAGCCCCGCCCACGATGATTGTGATTGGCTGATGAACCAGAGCTCGTTGTTGTCCCATTCAGGAATACTGTGAGGACTTGAGGGACCCTCCTTTGCAGAGCTGTGGAGGAGGAAGGTCTGGCTATAAGAGACTACTGAACATGACCCTCTATACATGTGTTTTTCTACCAGGACCCATCAGAGACCAGACCAACCTGATCCTGATCCTGAACCCAGCTGTGTGTCCTTTAAGAGCGACCGGTCAAAGGATGAATGGATGGACTTTAAAGGAGATCAACCCTCTGCTGGAAAGAGGTCAGCTGTTAATATTATAATATTGCTGAGTCATGCTTTAACTTTTATGTCTCAGAAGTTTTTGGAGTTTATTCTCAGCATCTTTCTTCTTCACATATATTTATATTCTTCATCTGAAAGCTGTCCAGTTAAACTAGTCTTCATCTCTTGACTTTAGGTAAATACTGGATCTGGTCTGGTCCTGTATATTCTCTGGTGTTTGAGCTTTTTTTCCCAGTTTTTTGTAGAGTTCATTGAACTTCTTTGTGTTAGTTTTGTTTTAGTCGCTGCTTGTATCTCCAGCAGTTTTTGTGTCTGAATACTAAAAAGTGGATTTCCATCCCTGTTGGTCTTACTCTCTGTGTAACAGGATCCATCAGAGACCAGACTCTGCTGGACCTGAACCCAGCTGTGTGTCCTTTAAGAGTGACCGGTCAAATGATCTCCTCATTAACTTTAAAGGAGATCAACCCTCTGCTGGAAAGAGTTAATAATATTATAATATTTCTGAGTCATGGTCCAACTGTTGTGGTGTTTGGATGTTATTTTCAGCATCTTTCTTCTCAACATATATTTATATTCTCCCATGTAAAAGCTGTCCAGTAAGACTTCAACTGTAGATCTCAGGTTAATATTGGACCTGGTCTGGACCAATAGGATCTGGTGTTGTAGCCCCATCAAAAAGCATTTAAATCTCCCGTAGCCATCAGCTAGGCAACAAATCAGGAATGGCAAAAATCTTCCCAAATGTTGTTCTCCAACTGGGAATACCAGGGAGGTGTTTGGGATGTGTGGGCCTCAGAGTGCCCCCCCCCCTTCCCTGGACAACCAGCAACCCTTGGTAAGGGTTTTTGTGTCAACGTGGTCAGGACACTGTTAGCCATGAGAAGACTTCTGATTCTGGACACATAAGGCCAAGTTTCAGTGAGTGGCTTCATTAACAGATATCTCCCCCCCCCCCACAAGTCTCCAGACCCAAATTGGTCCAAATGCAAACTTCTCCCCAAATTTGGATGTGGGTTTGCCAGTTGGATGTCAGATCAGAAGTTAATGAGGGGAAGCAAATGAAAGGCAACCAGCCTCCAACTGTCATGGGCCGCTGCTGTCTATGTCTGTCTTCCTTTTCTCCCCTGTGTCTGTCTGTATTACTCTCGTCCACTAGAGGGCTCCATTGAGGAACTTGGTCCAGAGGCGTGTCCAGACTCTGCCATCCGCTTTCCACACAGCTGCAACTCATCCTCATCAATCCAGCACCACAGTATATATACCCGGGCCGACCACCTCTTCGGCGTCGTCAGTGTTTGCCGTTTCCTCAGACCCGCTCCGTGTGACCATCATTCACCACCACCACCCGCTTTCGTCTGTGTGTTTTTATGTTGGATTAAAACCTCTTCTTTACCTTTTGACTGTGTGCATGTGTTTCTGTGTTCGGGTCCATCCTACCCGTAACACCAACAGTATCCTCAGTCCAGTCCAGTAGTTCTCCCTGACTACAGATAGACCATCTAAGCTCTGCCCCCCCCTCGAGTCAGCTGATGGTTTGCCAAAATCGTTTTGAGGCCAACAGAAGGTTTTTTTCCGTTCACTCTCCAAACTACTTCTACCTGCGAATGTTTACTTCCATGACCACAGAAGCTGCAGACCTCATCATGATCCCAGTCTGCTGCTTCAGGAGTCCTTCAGGACAACCATGCTGGAGCCCTTGTTGACTTCTTAGTTCTTTCTGTACATTCACAGTATGGTCAGCAGTACCACCAACTCTTTACTGTCAGGGGAAACCATCTGATTCTATGTTGTAATCAACACTTTAAGTCACAGGACCTTTACCTTGTGTATGTCTCTGTATGGACAGACATGATGAGAGCTAATTCTTCCTGATTCCAGGAAGGACCAGGAGAGCTCAGAGGGTCCCAGTGATCAGCCTGCCCAGCAGCATCAAACCCACCTGGACTCCATCTTTATGGTCGGTACATGTACACCAACTACTTTTACATCTATTCTGTTCCCAATCATCTCCATGCTGCCCTGTTCAGACCAGAGGGTCCTCAGTCTGCCCATCATGGATCTGATGGTTGCTCCATGATTTCAGTTTGATTGTCATTCTCATAATCCTCTTTTCCAGCTGCTGGAGGACGACATCGTCACTTTTATGAAGAACGAACTGAAGAATATCCAGAAGCTTCTGAGACCAGATTACCCAGAATGCTCAGAGAGTCAGAGGGAGGGTGAAGATGAAGAGCTGAGGAGGAGCAGAGAGGCGTTTCTGAAGATCACACTGCACTTCCTGAGGAGAATGAAGCAGGACGAGCTGGCTGACCGTCTGCAGAGCAGTAAGAGGATTCCTCTAAAGATTTAACTCGCTGGACTAATGGGACGTTTACTAATGTCTCCAGAGAAGGGTCAGAGTATGTTCCTGTTTCTTTATAAATCACCTACTGATCTTCTTTGTTCTGTATTCATTCAGGAAGTCCAGCAGGAGTTTCTAAGCGTAAACTCAAATCTAAGCTAAACAGGAAGTTCCAGCGTGTGTTTGAGGGGATTGCTAAAGCAGGAAACCAAACCGTTCTGAATCAGATGTTCACAGAGATCTACCTCATGAAGGGAGGGGCTGCAGGGGTCAATGAAGAACATGAGGTCCGACAGATTGAAACAGCATCCAGGAAACCAGAAAGACCAGAACTAACAATAAGACAAGAAGACATCTTTAAAACCCCACCTGGAAGAGATGAACCAATCAGAGCCGTGATGACAAAGGGAGTGGCTGGCATCGGGAAAACAGTCTTAACACAGAAGTTCACTCTGGACTGGGCTGAAGGCAAAGCCAACCAGGACATCCAGTTCACATTCCCATTCACCTTCAGAGAGCTGAATGTGCTGAAAGAGAGAAAGTTCAGCTTGGTGGAACTTGTTGATTACTTCTTTAGTGAAACCAAAGAAGAAGGAATCTGCAGGTTTGAAGAGTTCCCGGTGGTCTTCATCTTTGATGGTCTGGATGAGTGTCGACTTCCTCTGGACTTCCTCAACACTAAAATCCTGACTGATGTTACAAAGTCCACCTCAGTGGGTGTGCTGCTGACAAACCTCATCAGGGGGAATCTGCTTCCCTCTGCTCGCCTCTGGATAACCACCCGACCTGCAGCAGCCAATCAGATCCCTCCTGGGTGTGTTGACACGGTGACAGAGGTCAGAGGGTTCACTGACGTCCAGAAGGAGGAGTACTTCAGGAAGAGATTCAGAGATGAAGAGCAGGCCAGCAGAATCATCTCCCACATCAAGACATCACGAAGCCTCCACATCATGTGCCACATCCCAGTCTTCTGCTGGATCACTGCTACAGTTCTGGAGGACGAGTTGAAGACCAGAGAGGGAGGAGAGCTGCCCAAGACCCTGACTGAGATGTACATCCACTTCCTGGTGGTTCAGTCCAAAGTGAAGAACATCAAGTATGATGGAGGAGCTGAGACAGATCCACACTGGAGTCCAGAGAGCAGAAAGATGATAGAGTCTCTGGGAAAACTGGCTTTTGGGCAGCTGCAGAAAGGCAACCTGATCTTCTATGAATCAGACCTGACAGAGTGTGGCATCGATATCAGAGCAGCCTCAGTGGTCTCAGGAGTGTTCACACAGATCTTTAAAGAGGAGAGAGGACTGTACCAGGACAAGGTGTTCTGCTTTGTCCATCTGAGTGCTCAGGAGTTTCTGGCTGCTCTTCATGTCCATCTGACCTTCACCAACTCTGGAGTCAACTTGCTGTCAGGAAAAAAAACATCATCAACACAGTTCTACCAGAGTGCTGTGGACAAGGCCTTACAGAGTCCTAATGGACACCTGGACTTGTTCCTCCGCTTCCTCCTGGGTCTTTCACTGCAGACCAATCAGAATCTCCTACGAGGTCTGCTGAGACAGACAGGAAGTAGCTCAGAGATCAACCACGAAACAGTGGAGTACATCAAGAAGAAGATCAGAAATGATCTGTCTGCAGAGAGAAGCATCAACCTGTTCCACTGTCTGAATGAACTGAATGATCGTTCTCTAGTGGAGGAGATCCAACAGTCCCTGAGTTCAGGACGTCTCTCCACAGATGATCTATCTTCTGCTCAGTGGTCAGCTCTGGTCTTCATCTTACTGTCATCTGAAGAAGATCTGGAAGTGTTTGACCTGAAGAAATACTCTGCTTCAGAGGAGGCTCTTCTGAGGCTGCTGCCAGTGGTCAAAGCCTCCAAAAAAGCTCTGTATGTGGGATATATTCATCAATAAATACTCTGCTATCTTTATATAACAGGAGTTAATAATACATAACTTCCTGTTGTCTCTCCAGGCTGAGTGGCTGTAACCTGTCAGAGAGAAGCTGTGAAGCTCTGTCCTCAGTTCTCAGCTCCCAGTCCTCTAGTCTGAGAGAGCTGGACCTGAGTAACAACAACCTGCAGGATTCAGGAGGGAAGCTGATCTCTGATGGACTGAAGAGTCCACACTGCACACTGGAGACTCTCAGGTCAGACCAACAACCATAATCTTTGAAAACACAGAATTGAAAAAAACTTACTTGGAATACTTGGAAGTATTCAAGAAAAGTGTATGTTTCCAAAGTATGAGTATGAGTAATGAGTAAAGTAATGAAATACGAACTGTGGCTGACATCCAGAAATCATTTATATTTTAATATCATCTAACTTTGATTACTGGACATTTGTTAAATCCTGATTATACAACAAGTAAATCTTATGAGACAATCTTATTGGTCAACGAGACATTTAGAACATACTCAAATCAACATCAATTCAATTTTATTTATAGTATCAATTCATAACAAGAGTTATCTCAAGACACTATACAGATAGAACACACTCCAGA
>NC_048418.1:531965-535533 GCF_013103735.1 Etheostoma cragini | reverse complement strand
ATCTCTCTCTCTCTCTCTTCCTCTGTCTACCTGTCTCCCTCTCTCTCTCTCTCTCCCTCTCCTTTATCTCTCTCTCTTCCTCTGTCTACCTGTCTCCCTCTCTCTCTCAGTCTCCCTGCCTCCACATGCTACGCCTGTAATCTTCACACTGAAAGCACATGTCTTGGTCTTATTTTAGTCATTTATTTACGTTTCTGTCTTCATTTCCGTCGTCTCGTCTATTTTTGGGAACATCAGAGAAATATCCAACGTCTCCGTGGGACCTGAATGCATCGTGCCTGTTAACGTCATTGCAGAAACATCTAGCTGAAAGTTCAAAGCGTTGGTGTGTTGGTGCGTTCAAGGACCCTCAGACGGTTGGAGAGGTTTTGAGTGTCGGCTGTTGAGCTACACACAAAATTCACACGAGCCAGTTTCCAAAAAGGAAATTCCTCTTTTCAAAGCAAAGAGCGCCGCTGGGCTGGAAATCAAAGATGTCTTTGTTACTCCTCAACTCCCTGATACCAAACTACGTCCTCAGCTTAAAGATACAGCACGGGAACTACTAAAAACCCCGTGGACCAGTCACGATATCAGCTATACACATGAAAATAAATGCTTACATGGGTGTGCAGAGCCTGTATAGTGATAAATATAATTATACCATGTCTAAAAAAAGGGTAAGTACAGATTTTTTCCAACCTACGTCCCTTTGTGTCTGTGTCTAAATGACTGCTCCAGCAGTAAGACAGATGGAGAAACACGCTACAATGGAAGTCAATAGGACAGCTTGTCTTTACCTTCATTAAAGTCCTTGTGTTGTTGCTGACAGACTCAGATTATTATTCTAGGTGTCTGACAACATTATGGGATGGACTTCTAAGGAGGTCGACCTTTCTGTTAAAGAGTAAGATCCTTTTTTAAACTTCAAAACTTCCGTGAAATTGGGTTTGCTGAACACACCAAACTCCATGTAAATAATCAGTGATTTTAGCATCGAGAAGCACACTTCATTCAACATAGACAGAAATTAAATTAAACAATATAAAGTAGTTTTGAGTTGTTTTTTTCACTTTAGCCCACCATAAAAACTCTAGTTTTGGTTGAAATAAACCCATAGTTTACATATTTACATGTGAGATACGTTGGCTCTGTACACGCTAAATGTACTGTTTTTTAAATGGAGGCTGGTGGTTTAGGGTTAGCGACTTCAGAGCTGATTCTGGTTAAACAGAAAGGTCTCAAAGAGGTTTTAAAGGTCTCTCTCTGCAGGGATCCTTCATGGATAGTTGGAGATCTCAACCCCCCCTCCACCTTGTTAAACCCAACGTTACACCGGTGTTTCCGTGTTTGAAGAGGCTACCTCGGCTTGTTTACCTCCATCAACGACCCCCCCCCCCCCGATGTCTGTTCACTCATCACGCTTTGAAGAACCAACTCAACATTCTTGTCAACGTGTGTTAATTAAAACGGCCCAATGGTGCGTTCAGGGTTAAAAAGGCCAGTGGTGCGTTCAGGGTCACTGCTGACAACACAAGTCCTGTCCCCAAAACTCAACCTGAGCTGCAAAGACTCATTCAGAGTCATCAAGTAGTTTCTTCTCTCCTCTGGGACAGGACAGTGAGTCTTCCTTCCTTCCTTCCTTCCTTCTGTATTTATTCTTCCTTTACTTTCCTGCTTCCCTCTCCTTTGCATCCCTGCCTCCTTTAATTTATCCTCGTTTCCCTCCCTCTTCTTCACTTCCTCCCTACCTTCTTCCTTTTCTCCTTTCCTTCCCTCCTTTCCTACCTTACGTTATGTCTGTAAATCAGACATGTCATTAGCGGTTAGCTGTTAGCGGTTAGGCTAACGTTATGTTACGTTATATAACCCATCCATCCAGGAGGGCTGCGTGGACCTTCCTCCGCGGTGCTGTGGAGGAAGGTCTGGCTACAAAACACTAGCAGAAAGTTAGCATAACGTTAGTGTAGGGACAGTACGCGTCAGACATATCGTTAGCTGTTAGCCGTTAGCTGTTAGCCGTTAGCTGTTAGCCGTTAGGCTATTTCCAGCTATCGCTAACATCGCTCTTATGAGTGAATGACGTAGCAGTGACGTCGTCCCCGTGGGGCTCAGCGTCCGCTGCTTTAAGATCAACAGAAATGACTGAAATTCCAATGGCAGTGTAGAGGAGGACAGGCAGAGTGCATTGTGGGAAATCCCTGCAGAGAGTTTTTCTCAGCCATAAACAACAAGTGCCCTTCTCTCTCCTCCGCCTGAGTGTCCCAGCTGCTGCAAATTATGTGTGTGTGTGAGTGTGTGTGTGTGTGTGTGTGAGTGTGTGTGTGTGTGTGTGAGTGTGTTTGTGAATGTGTGTGTGTGTGTGTGTTTGTGAATGTGTGTGTGTGTGTGTGTGTGGGGGGGGGGGCTGAGGAATGAGCTTAGCGTGGGAAACTAGGATGTGGGAGATTATGAGAACTGCACAGCTGGAAACCTCTGGACAGCTGATGAAAGAGAGACGGAGACACTTTAACCCTCAAATGTCCCCTAAATGTCCCTTAAAACCTCTCCAGCTTCACTCAAAACCCTCAAAAGACCCTCGAATGTCCCTTAAATGTCCTCCAGATTCACTTAAAATCATCAAAACACCTTCAAATGTCCCTTAAATGTCCTCCAGATTCACTTAAAATCATCAAAAGACCTTCAAATGTCACTTAAATGTCCTCCAGATTCACTTAAAATCATCAAAAGACCTTCAAATGTCCCTTAAAGCCACTCCAGCTTCATTTAAAAACCCTCAAAAGACCCTCAAATGTCCCTTAAAACCCTCCAGATTCACTTAAAACCATCAAAAAACCCTCAAATGTCCCTTAAATGTCCTCCAGCTTCATTTCAGATGGACGTGTATGTCCAGAGTTTCAGATAAAGTTCTGATTTTCTTCCTAAATTCCCATTTTTTTGCCTCAAGTTCACCGTTTTCTCTTTGAAACTCCCTAAAATGTTACTTTCTTTCTAAAATAACAACTTTTCTGGGAGATTACTGAGGACAGAGAGACTCCTGCTGAGACTGGCCCTGAAGGAGTTTTCCTCCTGGACTGGAGGCCCCTCTCAGTCCATCTGAAGGTTTCTTTTGTCTGCAGGTCTTTTCCTGTCGGGACACGCCGTCCTCCTGACGCATCAAAGCGTCCTCAGGGACACGAGCAGAGCCACAAACACACCGCGAGTCCTGAGATTAAAGAGACATCGCAGCCTCCGTCTCAACGGTACCGCCGTGAGACACATACTACACAGAGGACGTGGAGACACTACAGTAGAGAGACAACAGTAGAGAGACATCAGTAGAGACATCAGTAGAGAGACATCAGTAGAGAGACATCAGTAGAGACATCAGTAGAGAGACCTCAGTAGAAAGACATCAGTAGAGACCTCAGTAGAGAGACAACAGTAGAGAGACATCAGTAGAGACATCAGTAGAGAGACATCAGTAGAGAGACATCAGTAGAGACATCAGTAGAGACACCAGTAGAGACAGCAGTAGAGAGACAGCAGTAGAGAGACAACGGTAGAGAGACCTCAGTAGAGAGACATCAGTAGAGAGACAACGGTAGAG
>NC_048418.1:527028-529280 GCF_013103735.1 Etheostoma cragini | reverse complement strand
TATATATATATATATATATATATATATATATATATATATATATATATATTTTTTTTTGAGAGAGAGAGACGTGTCTGGTGTCTCTTCTATATGTTTTTATTGTGTTTATGGTTTTAGTTTCTACTTTGTTGACTGGTCCATGTTGTAGTTCCTGCGTCCTCTTTTCTGGGTTTTTGTCTGGCTGGGTGGGGGAGGACGGAGGGAGTCCAGGGTCTAATGAGGGCTCCTCCTGGAGGGAGTCCAGGATCTGATTAGGACGCCTCCTGGAGGGAGTCCAGGAGAGGAAGTAACTCCCGGGCTGGATGTTGGGGGGGGATTAATATCCCATCTGGCCTGGGAATGCCTCGGGATCCTCCAGGAACAGCTGATGGACGTTGGTGGGAAGAAGACTCTGGGTTGCCTGGTTTGGTCCGGACAGGGTCAGACTGGCCCCAGAACGGTGGTTCTGATTCAGGACTCGGCTTCTCACGTGAAAACATGGACCCTCCAGATGTTTGGGACACGTAGAGCTGCACAGTTCATCCCAATGTTCACAATATGGAGTACTGCAATATCCACTAATGTTGGCTTTGTCCATGGTGGTCTCTGTCCATGGTGGTCTCCGTCCATGTTAGTGTCTGTCCATGGTGGTCTCTGTCCCTGTTAGTGTCTGTCCATAGTGGTCTCTGTCCATAGTGGTCTCCATCTATGGGGGTCTCCATCTATGGTGGTCTCCGTCCATGGTGGTGTCCGTCCATGGTGGTGTCTGACCATGTTTGTCTCCTTCCATGTTGGTGTCCGTCTGTTAGTCTCTGTCCATGGTGGTCTCTGTCCATGGTGGTCTCTGTCCATGGTGGTTTCCGTCCATGGTGGTGTCCGTCTATGTTAGTGTCTGTCCATGGTGGTGTCTGTCAATGGTGATCTCTGTCCATGTTGTCTCCGTTCATGTTGTCTCCATCAATGTTGTCCCTGTTCATGGCGGTCTCTGTCCATGTTGTGTCTGTCCATGTTGTGTCTCTCCATGTTGTCTTTGTCCATGTTGTCTCCATCAATGTTGTCCCTGTTCATGGTGGTCTCTATCCATGTTGTCTCCGTCCACGTTGTCTCCATCCATGTTGTCCCTGTCCATCTTGGGTATACTCAGTAGTTTTCGTCCCCATCTGTCCTAGTTGTTTTTATAACTTAGTTTAAAGATGTTATGACTCTGAGAAGTAGAAGGACACTCGGAGTGCCGAGGACAAGTCCTGTCAACGTTAACCACAGTTAATAGTGTATGTGTCCCCTGATTTGAATCAGGGACAGGGAGGTCTCAGGGACAGGGATGTCTCACTGGGTTCTTGAACCTTTCCACCGTGACAAACAGGCGAGACGTTGTTCTGCAAAACAAAATAAAATGAAGCTGAAACACACACACACACACACACGTGTTCCCCCCCCCCCCCCACACACACACACACACAGACACAGACACACACACACACACACACACACACACACACACCCTGACAGCAGAAAGCTGTCTCACATTCCCAGCAGTTACACAATGGTTTAGAGCGGCGGTGAGAGTCCCCGGGGGAGGACACGTCTTCCTGAGAGGGAGGAGACACTCAGACTGGAGTACTTTATACTGGAGTACTTTATACTGGAGTACTTTATACTGGAGTACTTTATGCTGGAGTACTTTATGCTGGAGTACTTTATGCTGGATTACCTCGTACTGGAGTACTTTATGCTGGAGTACATTATGCTGGAGTACTTTATGCTGGAGTACTTTATGCTGGAGTACTTTATGCTGGAGTACTTTATACTGGAGTACTTTTTGCTGGAGTACTTTATGCTGGAGTACTTTATACTGGAGTACTTTATGCTGGAGTACTTTATGCTGGAGTACTTTATGCTGGAGTACTTTATACTGGAGTACTTTGTACTGCAGTACTTTATACTGGAGTACTTTATACTGGAGTACCTCATACAGGAGTACTTTATACTGGAGTACTTTATATTGGAGTACTTTGTACTGAAGTGTTTCTACAGAGGGTATTAGTACATGTACTGTAACAGAGTACTTCTACAGGGGGTATTAGTACATGTACCGTAGCAGAGTACTTCTACAGGGGGTAATAGTACTTGTACTGCGGTACAGGTCTGAATACCTCTGCCAGCTGCAGAGTGATCCCTCAGGATGAACTTCCTGCTGATAACGTTATCTCTGGACTCTATTTCCCATGAGCCTCTTCCCTCCTCCGCGCGGCTGCAGCAGGTGTCCTTGACGC
>NC_048418.1:520173-525271 GCF_013103735.1 Etheostoma cragini | reverse complement strand
CATACAAACACACACAGACACACACACACACACACACACACACACACACAGAGTTGTTCAGATGTATTTTGTGTTCCTACTAAAACATGTTTACATGCTTCTAAAGTTTAGGAAAACCAGAGTGAGAGTAGAACATCAGTCATTCTCTTTGTGTGTGTGTGTGTGTGTGTGTGTGTGTTTGTGCGTGACAGAGAAGTTCCTGGGGAACCAGATGCTGAGCTACGGGCAGAACCTGAGTCTGAGTTTCCGGGTGGACCGGCGGGACACTCGGCTGTCGGCGGAGGACCTGGTTCTGGAGGGCGCCGACCTAAGGGTGGCGGTCCCCCTCATCGCCCAGGGCAACGCCTACCCCAACGAGAACATGCAGACATATGTGTTCAGGTGAGACGAGACGGGGGAACCAGTCTGGTTATCTTATTTACTTTGATGAACTTTTATTTCATTACAAGTAAAGTTAATCACTACTTTTAGCATGTATAGAGCAGCATATCTCCACCAGACTCCATGTAAATAATCACTACTTTTAGCATGTATAGAGCAGCATATCTCCACCAGACCCCATGTAAATAATCACTACTTTTAGCGTGTATAGAGCAGCATATCTCCACCAGACTCCATGTAAATAATCACTACTTTTAGTGTGTATAGAGCAGCATATCTCCACCAGACTCCATGTAAATAATCACTACTTTTAGCGTGTATAGAGCAGCATATCTCCACCAGACTCCATGTAAATAATCACTACTTTTAGCGTGTATAGAGCAGCATATCTCCACCAGACTCCATGTAAATAGTGTGTATGTAATAAACTCACATGAAAGTATGAAGCAGCTGATTCTAGTCTGATGGTTTTCCTCCAGGCTCCACGACAGCACCGATTACCCCTGGAGACCGACCATCAGCCACGCAGACTTCCAGAAACTTCTCCACAACCTGACCGCCATCAAGATCCGCGGCACCTACAGCGAGAGGAGTACGAGCCACACACACACGCAGACACACACACAGACACACACAGACACACACACACAGATACACACACACACACACACACAGACACACACACACAGACACACACAGAGACACACACATCCCATCCCGAGCCCACGATAATACTCCCATCATATCCTTAGTAGACCACTAACATGTGAACCAGGTAGACCACGTACTAGGCCTAACCTATCACCCAGGTAGACCACGTAGAAGACCTACCCTATGACCCAGGTAGACCACGTAGTAGGCCTAACCTATCACCCAGGTAGACCACGTAGTAGACCTAACCTATGACCCAGGTAGACCACGTGGTAGACCTAACCTATGACCCAGGTAGTCTACGTAGTAGACCTAACCTATGACCCAGATAGACTACGTAGTAGACCTAACCTATGACTCAGGTAGACTATGTAGTAGACCACCTAGTAGACCTAACCTATGACCCAGGTAGACTACGTAGTAGACCTAACCTATGACCCAAGTAGACTACGTAGTAGACCTAACCTATGACCCAGGTAGACCACGTAGTAGACCTAACCTATGACCCAGGTAGACCACATAGTAGACCTAACCTATGACCCAGGTAGACTACGTAGTAGACCTAACCTATGACCCAGGTAGACCACGTAGTAGACCTAACCTATGACCCAGGTAGACTACGTAGTAGACCTAACCTATGACCCAGGTAGACTACATAGTAGACCTAACCTATGACCCAGGTAGACCACGTAGTAGACCTAACCTATGACCCAGGTAGACCACGTAGAAGACCTAACCTATGACCCAGGTAGAGCACGTAGTAGACCTAACCTATGACCCAGGTAGAGCACGTAGTAGACCTAACCTATGACCCAGGTAGACCACGTAGTGGACCTAACCTATGACCCAGGTAGACCACGTAGTAGACCTAACCTATGACCCAGGTAGACCACGTAGTAGACCTAACCTATGACCCAGGTAGACCACGTAGTAGACCTAAACGCATCATTGCTAACGCCTCTGTCTCTCCAGGTGCCGGTTACCTCGACAACGTCTCCTTGGTGACAGCGAGGCGAGGTCCCGGTGCTCCGGCGCGCTGGGTGGAGCAATGCACCTGTCCTCAGGGTTACCAGGGGCAACACTGCGAGCAGTGCACGCTGGGTTACCGCCGCGCCCGTCCCGAGCTCGGCGCCTTCAGCGCCTGCGAACCGTGCAACTGCAACGGCCACAGCGACGCCTGCAACCCAGACACAGGTAAAACTCCCCCAAACACTGGTAAAACTACACCCAGACACAGGTAAAACTACGCCCAGACACAGGTATAACTACACCCAGACACAGGTAAAACTACGCCCAGACACAGGTAAAACTACACCCAGACACAGGTAAAACTACGCCCAGACACAGGTAAAACTACGCCCAGACACAGGTAAAACTACGCCCAGACACAGGTAAACTACGCCCAGACACAGGTAAACTACGCCCAGACACAGGTAACCCTGTTCGTCTGTCTGTCCAGGTGCGTGCGACTGTCGGGACAACACGGCCGGTCTGAGCTGCGAGCGCTGTAAAGACGGTTTCTACGGCGACGCCACCCAGGGGTCGTCAGGTGACTGTCAGCCCTGTCCCTGTCCGGCCGGAGCAACCTGCGCCGTGGTCCCCAAAACCAGAGAGGTGGTCTGCACCAACTGTCCCACAGGAACCACAGGTACACACACACACACACACACACACACACAAAGGTACACACACACACACACACACACACACACTCAAAGGTACACACACACACACACACACACACACACACACACACACACAGATAAAGGTACACACACTCAGAGTCCAGGTTACTTTTTTTCCAGTTTTTTTTTTTATTCATAAGTTGTGAATCCAGTTTTGATAATTTAGATTTTTTGTGTGTGTCTGTGTGTGTGTGTGTGTGTGTGTGTGTGTGTGTGTGTGTGTGTGTGTGTGTGTGTGTGTGTGTGTAGGTAAGCGCTGCGAGCTGTGTGATGACGGGTTCTTCGTGGACCCCCTGGGTCCGGTCCGAGCCTGCCGCGCCTGCAAGTGCAGCGACAACATCGACCCCAACGCCGTCGGCAACTGTAACCGGGAGACGGGCGAGTGCCTCAAGTGCATCTACAACACGGACGGCTTCTTCTGCGACCGCTGCATGGACGGTTTCTACGGCAACGCCCTGGCCGCCAACGTCGCCGACAAATGCAAACGTAAGAGGAGGTCTCGGCGTGTTCTCGGGACCCGGGACATGCTAACGTTAGCGAGTTACACACGATCCATTAATACCTGAAATATTCAGACTTCTTCCCCCAAAATATTCCAACTTTTTTCCTGAAGTCGTCCGACTTTTTACACAATTTTGTTTTGACATTTTTCCCTTAAATATTCCAACATTTTCCTGAAATATTATGACATTTAGCTTGAAATATTACAAAATAAAATCCGGAAATATTAAAAATTTCCAGAGAAAAATCTACTTTTTTACTGAAAATGTCCGTCTTTTTTCCCTTACATATTCCCCCGAAATGTTTTAAATTTTTCCCTGAAATATTCCAGCTTTTTCCCTGAAATATAAAAAAATGATATCCTAAAATATTCAGACATTTTTCTGAAATATTTCAACTTTTTCGCCCCAAATGTTTTGACATATTCAAACTTTTTTTCCTGAAATATTCCAACTTTTTTCCCTTACATATTCCCCCGAAATGTTTTGAATTTTTTGCTGAAATATTCCAACTTTTTCCCTGAAATATTAAAACGTTATATCCTAAAATATTCCGTAATTTTTCTGAAATATTCCAACCTTTTCCCCCGTAATGTTTTGACATTTTTCCGGACATATCCAAACTCTTTTTCCTGAAATATTCCGACTTTTAAATCACCTCCCAGTGGCTGTGGACAGTGTGTAAACCTGTGTGTGTGTGTGTCTGTGTGTGTGTGTGTGTGTGTGTGTCCTCAGCGTGCTCGTGCTCGCCCCTCGGCACCGTGGGGCGCCAGACCGGCTGCTCCCAGGTCACCGGCCAGTGTCCCTGTCTCCCCAACGTGGCGGAGCGGGACTGCAGCGCCTGCCAGCCCGGCTTCTTCAACCTGCAGAGCGCCGCCGGCTGCGAACGGTCAGCGTCCTCATCATGACCCCCCCAACCTGAGGGGCACAGACAAGTCCCGCCCCTTCCTGTGTCCACCACGGGAAGGGGCGGGACTTACCTCTGCCACGGGACCTTGTCCCGGAGTCAACCGGGAGACAATAAAATGTCTTGATCCTGTTTGAACTGAGCATGATGTTGGTCAGTTTACAGCAGGGTTTCTAATAATTGGGGTACGTGTCCCCCTAGGGGTACTTTGTAGGACTGCAGGGGTACGTGTCCCCCTAGGGGTACTTTGTAGGACTGCAGGGGTACTTTGTAGGACTGCAGGGGTACGTGTCCCCCTAGGGGTACTTTGTAGGACTGCAGGGGTATGTGTCCCCCTAGGGGTACTTTGTAGGACTGCAGGGGTCCGTGTGCCCCATGGGGTACTCTGGAGGACTGTAGGGGGTCCGTGTAATCCGTGGCTCAATTCAAACAGGATCCAGTCATTATCTGTCCCACGGTGGACACAGGAAGGGGCGGGGCTTTGCCTCTCTACGGTGCTTCTGACGTGTGTTCTCATTGGCTCTCCCTGCTCCCGTGTCCAGGTGCAACTGCAATCCGATTGGCTCCACCAACGGCCAGTGTGACATCGGGTCGGGTCAGTGTGAGTGCCAGCCCGGCGTCACCGGCCGCCACTGCCAGCGCTGCGAGCCCAACTTCTTCGGCTTCAGCTCGTCGGGATGCAAACGTGAGCGCACTGACATCACTGGTGACATCACTGGTGACATCACTGGTGACATCACTGATGACATAACAACAATTCAATTCAATTCAATTGAACTCTCTTTCTGTGTGTTTGTGTGTGTATGTGTATGTCTGTGTGTGTCTCTTTTTGTGTCTGTGTGTATGTGTGTGTGTCTCTCTCTGTTTGTGTCTGTGTGTGTCTGTCTCTGTGTGTGTCTCTTTGTGTGTGTGTGTGTGTGTGTGTGTGTGTGTGTCTCTCTGTGTGTGTGTGTGTGTCTCTGTGTGTGTGTGTG
>NC_048418.1:511580-520073 GCF_013103735.1 Etheostoma cragini | reverse complement strand
CACACACACACACACACACATACATACACACACACACACACACACACAGTGGACGGAGCGAAACTACATCGGGTGTGTTTGTGCTGCATTCAGGTGTTGTCAGAATAATCGTAACAGTGAGTCTCTGCCTGAGGAGACGTTCTCTATAACTTTAATATTTCTGTTTGTATGACTGTTGCTGTGCGTTCGTTAACGCGCGTCCCATGGACGAGGAGCCTTCTGATAGGTCGAAATGCTTCCCCAACGCGTCCACCGGTGAGACGGAGCAGGAAGTGTAGGTGTGTAGATGTTGACGTGTACTTCCTGTTTCCTGTCGGACAGACGGCCGATCAGCTGTTGGCTCGAGTGGACGCCGCCAAGGCTCTGGCTGAGGAGGCGGCCAAGAAGGGCCAGTCCACGTTCAGGGAGGCCGAGGACATCCTGGAGGACCTCAGAGGTACCCGTCTGTCTGTCTCTCTGTCTCTCTGTCTGTCTGTCTGTCTCTCTGTCTGTCTGTCTGTCTCTCTGTCTGCCTTTCTGTCTGTCTGTCTGTCTCTCTGCCTGTCTGTCTGTCTCTATGTCTGTCTCTCTGTCTGTCTGTCTCTCTGTCTGCCTGTCTGTCTCTCTGTCTGCCTGTCTCTCTGTCTGTCTGTCTCTCTGTCTGCCTGTCTGTCTCTCTGTCTGCCTGTCTGTCTGTCTGTCTGTCTCTCTGCCTGTCTGTCTGTCTCTATGTCTGTCTTTCTGTCTGTCTGTCTGCCTGTCTGTCTGTCTGTCTGTCTCTCTGCCTGTCTGTCTGTCTCTATGTCTGTCTCTCTGTCTGTCTGTCTCTCTGTCTGCCTTTCTGTCTCTCTGTCTGTCTGTCTCTATGTCTGTCTCTCTGTCTGTCTGTCTCTCTGTCTGCCTTTCTGTCTGTCTCTGTCTCTCTCTCTGTCTCTCTGTCTGTCTTTCTGCCTGTCTCTCTCTCTGTCTCTCTCTCTGTCTCTCTCTCTGTCTGTCTGCCTGTCTCTCTCTCTGTCTCTCTCTCTGTCTGTCTGTCTCTCTGCATGTCTCTCTGTCCAACATAAACATATAAATAACTAAATCCTCTGATATTCTAACTTCCTCTCAGACTTCGACAGGCGAGTCAACGACAACAAGACGGCGGCGGAGGACGCCCTGAAGAAGATCCCCGCCATCAACGCCACCATCGCCGCCGCCAACCAGAAGACCCGGCAGGCCGAGGCGGCGCTCGGCAACGCCGCCGCCGACGCCCAGGAGGCCAAGGAGAAGGCGGAGGAGGCGGAGAGGATCGCCAGCAACGTGCAGAAGGTACCACGTGACCTCTGTTGTCACGGTTACCAAACCTTTCTATACCAGAATTATGAAAATGTGAAAAAAATGTCACAAAAAAAGCATCAAAAACATTGGAAAAATTTCAAAAAACGACAAAAATGCAAGAAAAAAATCCACTAAAGAAAAAAAAAAATTCTGAAAAAAAAACGCTGAAAAAGTGACAAAAGAAATATCAAACACATTTTAAAAATGTTGGGAAAAAATTACCAAAATGCAGGGGAGAAAACATAAACAAATTTTTTTTTTCACCGCTAAAAAAGCGAACAAAAACATTTGAAAAAGTGGTAAAAAAAACCTACAAAAATGCAGGAAAAAAAATATATAAAAATATATTTTTTTTTTTCCAAGTTGAAAAAGTGACCAAAAACCCCTCGAATAAAGTTGAAAATGTTGATGGCCGCGGGCAGGAAGGACTTCCTGTGGCGCTCTGTGGTGCATTGTGGGGGATTGAGTCTTGCCCTGAAAGTGCTCCTGTATGGAGCGATGTCTTTCTAAACGTTGTGTGTTTTCCCGTCAGGGCTCGGCCAAGACCAAGGAGGACGCGGAGAAAGCCTTCCAGGACACCAGCGCCCTGGACAGCGAGGTGGGGGACATGATGGACCAGCTGGACGCCGCCGAGGAGCAGCTGGCCCGCAAGAAGGCCGAGGCCGACCGCGACATGATGATGGCGGGAATGGTACGACCCGAACACACACAGGGAGAAAAATAAACTACACTGAAATAACTGTTGGACAAAAACTTGAAAACACGCGCCAAAAACTTTGGAAAAGACAAACAGTGAAAAGTTGTCCCCAAAAAACTGGGAAAAAGTGACAAAAGAGGGACGAATCTCGAAAAAAAACACGAACAAATGTGACAAATGTCGGTAAAATCCAGGGAAATAAACCACTGAAATAAAATAACAAATGTGTGAAATGGAGATTGTAACGAAAAAATTGACAAAGAACATTGAAAAAAAATATGGTGAAAAATACTGTAAAATATAATAATTATGTCGAGTAAACGCGAAAAAAAAAATCAAACGTTAAAATAAATTAAAAAAACCTTGAAAAGCAACTTAAACGATTATAAAAAATAAAAAAAGGGACAGAATCATCGAAAACTCGACTCAAAAACGTATTTCCATCGGCGTAATTAGTCAAAACCGGCAAAATGTGTTGCTTATTTCGGTGTAATTGTGGCTCTTTTTTAATAAAAGATGGTCATAGTTTCAGTGTTTTGGTACCTACCTGTTTCCTAGCAACAAAACATTACTTAACTTTACAGAGGAATCTGGGGGGGGGGGGGGGATCGTTGGGTCTCTGTAAATTATAGAGTGTGGTCTAGTTGCCCAACCCCTGTTATGATTGGATACAGTCCTTAACCGACTTGTTTGGTTCCTTTCAGGCGTCGGACAACGCGAAGGAGGCCGAGGACAACGCCCGCAAGGCCAAGAGCGCCGTGAAGACGGTGCTGGGCACCATCACCGTCCTGCTGGAGCAGCTGGGTAAGAACCTCCTGCTCCCTAACACTGGTCCTGAACAGAAGAACAGCCTCCAGGGTCTGAAGGAACCCAACGAGTCTGTATCAGGGTCTGTAAGAACCCATATAGTCTGTATCAGGGTCTAAAGGAACCCAAAGAGTCTGGATCAGGGTCTAAAGGAACCCAAAGAGTCTGGATCAGGGTCTAAAGGAACCCAAAGAGTCTGTATCAGGGTCTGAAGGAACCCAACGAGTCTGTATCAGGGTCTGTAAGAACCCAAAGAGTCGGTATCAGGGTCTGTAAGAACCCAAAGAGTCGGTATCAGGGTCTAAAAGAACCCAAAGAGTATGTATCAGGGTCTAGGTCTGTTAGAACCCAAAGAGTCTGTATCAGGGTCTTTAAGAACCCAAAGAGTCGGTATCAGGGTCTGTTAGAACCCAAAGAGTCTGTATCAGGGTCTGTTAGAACCCAAAGAGTCTGCATCAGGGTTTGAAGGAACCCAAAGAGTCTGTATCAGGGTCTGTTAGAACCCAAAGAGTCTGCATCAGGGTTTGAAGGAACCCAAAGAGTCTGGATCAGGTCAACTTTTAACACCATGGAAACCCAAAGAAGGAGAGTAGAGTAGATACCATGCGTTGGGACAGCGGCATTAACCTGGTCTCGTCTTCTCGTTTGTCTGCAGGAAACATCGACAAGGTGGACCTGAGCAAGCTGAACCAGATCGACGAGTCCCTGAAGAGGGCTCGGGGCCAGATGGGGGACAGCAAGCTGGACATGAAGCTGACGGAGCTGAACGACGTGGCGCGCTCCCAGGAGGACATGATCAACCACTACGACCGGCAGATCCGCGAGATCCGCGCCGACATCGCCAACCTCAACGACATCAAGAACACGCTACCCGACGGCTGCTTCAACACGCCGTCCCTGGAGCAGCCCTAACCCCCCGAACCCCGTCCCCCCAAACCCCCGTCCCCGTTCCCGTCCCCCCACCCCCCCAAACCCCGTCCCCCCACCCCCCGTCCTCCATCACTCCCGTCTTCACATCTAACACTCCGGCCCACATGCCGACTTTTTACCAAAACAGTTTTGGTTGTTTTCTCGTTCTCAGATCTCTTGTCTTTACAGCGAATATTTCAAGCCACGTTCACGGTTTTTTAAACGAAAGAGAAGCCGTTGTTTTTATTTGTTTTTATTTGTTTTTATTTGTTTTTATTTCATCTTCAGTTGTTTTGTTTTTTGTTGTTTTGGAGACGCAGTAACGGGGTTACGGTAGAAATGAACTAAGCGGCGTAAAGCGAAGCCGAAGATCCTCGGAGAAGAAAACCAGAACCACAAACCCGACGTGACTGCACCTGTCTGCTCCACAGGAAGTTCCCCCATCGAGGGTCCGCTCGTATTACCCATCATGCACCGGGACACGCCAGCCGGATGTCCAGCCACACACTGTTATGTTAGAGCGTTGTCTTTCTGATTTCAGAACCCACACCTTGAAGAACCCTCTCTTCTTCTCTCCCAAAGCTTTGTGTCCGACCCAATCGGCGGAGGAGAGGATTGTTACTCCTCTTCTTCTTTAGCAGTATTTCACCCCCGACGGGCGATAGGCCACGCCCCCGCTAGGCCACGCCCACTTTGCTGGTGGCGACGCTGCCGCCGAAGTCCAGAGAAAGATATCTTTATAAATCTAGAGCACGGAAAGTACATTAGTGCCACGTTCTCCTAATGTAAGGATCCAAGGGTTAAGGTTAGAAGGTCTCCCGTGGAAACAAGAGGACATTACATTAGATTAGATTAGATAAAATTAGATTAGGGTAGATTATGGTAGATAAAACTTCATTCATCCCACAGCGGTGGAAATTCCCTTCTTACAGCAGCATTTTCTACAATAAAAGACAAAAAACCAACAAGTAAACACACAAGAAAAACAGGCAGACAACAGCCAATGAGCAGAAGGTAGACTGGAGTAAAGTGGCGTCAAATAGAGGTTTAGTAAAGTAAAGTGCAACATAGAAGATGTTAAGATGTTAACTTGTTAACTTCTATGCTTACTTGCCTGTTGTTGGAACAATATACGTTTTTGATCCCATGAGATCCAGATCTGTGGACACCTCATTATCTTCTGAGCTGAAGTTATCTCGGGAAAGATCTCTATCTTTTGGGAACAAAACACATAACATCTCATGTTTACAAGTTCTAATCTTGTTTCCAGAAGGTCCAGATCTTAAGTCAGGGTTAAAGTTAATATCTTTGGTGACCTTTTGAGAAACAGATCTGGCCCACAGGATATAATCTTCAGAGCCAAAACATTGTTCCCAACACATCTGGACCTCTAACTCCAGCTGTCTCGTGCATGTGATATAAAGTAATATCTTGTTCCTACAATCTATGGATCTTTGGGTTAAGGTTAGACGATATCTCGTGGAAACAAGAGGACGTAGAAGATGTTAACTTCTATGCATACTTGCCTGTTGTTGGATCAAGATACGTTTTGGATCCCATAAGATCCAGATCATTGTGTGGACACCTCATTATCTTCTAAGCTGAAGATATCTCGGGAAAGATCTCTATCTTTTGGGAACAAAACACATAATATCTTGAATCTAAGAAATCCCCAGAACACGATAATATATCTTACACAGAACATTATCTTAAGAGCCAACACGTTGTTCCCAACACATCTGGACCTCTAACTCCAGCTGTCTCGTGCATGTGAGAACATTAATATTTTGTTCCTGTAGTTTATGGATCTTTGGGTGGAAGACATGATGTTTGCACGGGACAGCTGAGGATCTTTGTGGGATCAGAGAAGGAAATCTTCTGATCCAAATCGATTGTTTTTACCCCCAAAAGATCTTCAAAAGAGCTTCAGGAAGTTCTCCTACACGTGCAAACGAGATAAAGTCTCTTTCTGGACGTCGGCGGCCGTCTACCTGCGTCTTCAACCCAGCTCGGACGTTTACCTGTCCTCATGTCTCAACACCACCAGCGTCTTTATGTCCCAGAGGTTGCTGCTCACGTTAACCCTTTCCTCCCCAAACCAACTCTATGCAACTTTGTACATTTTGCGTAGCGAGAGTTTTATCTGATACACTGGTGCTAATAATTATTTCAAATGTTATATTTTTGTGTGAATGTTTTTTATCTTGACATAGAGTGATTAATTTGTGTAAATATATGCCTAAATGATTCAGGACCGGCTGATTCTTTAAAGATATAAAACTCCAGCGATGCAGAGACAGCCACGTCCCGGTCTGTCCCAACCAATCAACTGAAGCCTCCAGGTTAAATATCTATATCTATGATAACGTCTGTGGTATGTTTTATTATTATTATTATTATTATTATTATTATTATATGCTTGCTTGTACACGAGGCCGTTGCTGCCTTGTAGCGATGATGCCAATATTTCATGTTTTACTGATTCAACCTAACTGAATATATTTGTGTTATTGTCTTCTTTGGACCCATCAGGACATCTCGCGGGGACTTAATCGTCTTTTTAATTACAGTTTTTTTGCCTTATTATAAAGTTTCAGTTGTAATCACAGTCCCGTCGAGGGGCGTCCACGTTTTTATCTCACAAAAAAAAAAAAAATGTCCTCGTCGTCCACGTTCACGCGCGTCTCCGTCTCCTGATGTCACTACTGAGACAGGGTTTGTGTTTTATTGTTTTAAATCAGGTCCTGAACAGAGAAAGTGTCTGATATCCGCATTCTGCAGACATCACGTCTCCGGGACGTTAAGGTACACCAAGGCGTAACTCTGGGTTCAACGCTGGGGGGGGGGGGGGGGGGGGGGGGGGGGGGGGTCTCCAACTAGCTAAGGGAGGTCCTGGGACACGTCAGTTTAAGGTTAAAACGTCAAAACATCGAAATGATTGTTGAACAAAAACTTGAAAACAGCGCCAAAAAAGGCCACAAAAACGTCAAAAGCTGTCCCCGACGGTGACAAAAAGAGACGATAGTAACGGGACAAAAGTCGGAAAAAGTGCCAAAAACGTGGAAAAAAAAGTTGAACAAACGTGGAAAAAGTCGTCCCCAAAAACCTTGAAAAAGGTGACGAAAACAGACCGTTGTAAAAGGTGACAAATGTTGGAAAAAGCGCCAAAAACACGGAAAGAAAGGCGACGACGTTGAAAAAGTTTTCTGAAATTGAAAAAAAAAGAATCTGAATTTTTTGGCGGTTTTATGACGCTTTTTTGGTCGCTGTTGTTGACGTTTTGACGCTCCGTCGCTGTTGTTGACGTTTTGACGCTCCGTGGCGTCCCTGATGATCGCGGGGACATTAAGTGTCCTCCTGATGATCGCGGGGACATTAAGTGTCCTCCTGATGATCGCGGGGACATTAAGTGTCCTCCTGATGATCGCGGGGACATTAAGTGTCCTCCTGACAATCTTTGTGTCCTCCCTCGTTTAATCTTCCTCCCTCCATCCGGACGGCGTCCCTGCAGGACGCTCGGCACACCCAGTACATGATGTCTCAACAGTATTTTAAGTTATAATGTTCCAGTTATTGTGTTGTAACCCCGTTGTCATAGCAACAGTGATGTGTGTGTGCCGCGCCGCCTGCAGGACGCCTCTGCGTTGTGTTTCTAACGAACTCTGTCGTAGTGTCGTAGTGACGCCCTGTTTTCAGTCCTGTGAGGACCTGAGTGGACCCTGTCTGTCCCCATGTGCCTGTAAACCCAAACGTAACATTTTAATAATAAAGAAATTACTACAGGAACCGGTGTGGAGGTTTGGTTTCATTCTGTTTAAGGAGGGGGGGGGGCAGTTACCCAACCGGGGGAGGGGGGCAGTTACCAAACAGGGGGGGAGGGGAGGGGGCAGTTACCCAACGGGGGGGGGGGGGGGGGGGGGGGGGGGGGGGGGGGGGGGGGTGTCCCGGACTCTGGGTTCAACCCTAACTCTGCAGGAGGCCCCGGGACACGTCTGCATGTGTTGAGAAAACTTGTTTAAAGCAACAAAAACATTAAAAATGAAATTTTAAAGTTAGAATATTTTTTTGAATATTTTCAGAGAAAAAAAGAGTTGGAATATTTTTTTAATTAAATATTTTTGATAAAAGTTGGAATATTTTAGAAAAACATGAATATATTTTAGAAAAGTTGGAATATTTTAGAAAAAAATCTGAATATTTTAGAAAAAAAGTGAATATTTTTTGATAAAGCCAAAACATATTGGAATAATTTCAGAGAAAAAAAGTTTGAATATTTTTTTTAAAGTTTGAATATTAAAATAAAATCTGAACATTTCTGATAAAAGTTGGAATATTAAAAAAAATCTGAATATTTTAGAAAAAATCTGAATATTTTTGATATAAATTGGAATATTTTTTTTAAATGATATTGTTGATAAAAGTTGGAATATTTGAGAAAAACAGGAATATATTTTAGAAAAGTTGGAATATTTCAGAAAAAAAACTGAATATTTTTTGATAAAACCAAAACATATTGGAATATTTTCAGAGAAAAAAAGTTTAAATCTTTTTTTAATTGGATATTTTTGATAAAAGTTGGGATATTGTAGAAAAAACATTTATACATTTTAGAAAATTTGGAATATTTTAGAAAAAAATCGGAATATTTTAGAAAAGATAAAACCAGAATATACTGGAATATTTTCAGAGAAAAAAGTTGGAATTTCGAGATGTTTTTTTACAGTGTGTTCAGGGGACAGGCAGCTAGCAGATAGTGAGATGTTTTTTACAGTGTGTTCAGGGGA
>NC_048418.1:508064-511480 GCF_013103735.1 Etheostoma cragini | reverse complement strand
CTAGCAGATAGTTGTATTTTTTACAGTGTGTTCAGGGGACAGACAGCTAGCAGATAGTGAGATATTTTTTACAGTGTGGTCAGGGGACAGACAGCTAGCAGATAGTGGTATTTTTTACAGTGTGTTCAGGGGACAGACAGCTAGCGGATAGTGGTATTTTTTACAGTGTGGTCAGGGGACAGGCAGCTAGCAGATAGTTGTATTTTTTACAGTGTGTTCAGGGGACAGACAGCTAGCAGATAGTGAGATATTTTTTACAGTGTGTTCAGGGGACAGACAGCTAGCAGATAGTGGTATTTTTTACAGTGTGGTCAGGGGACAGGCAGCTAGCAGATAGTGAGGAGATATTTTTTACAGTGTGTTCAGGGGTGAGACAGCTAGCAGATAGTGAGGAGATATTTTTTACAGTGTGTTCAGGGGACAGGCAGCTAGCAGATAGTGGTATTTTTTACAGTGTGTTCAGGGGTGAGACAGCTAGCAGATAGTGGTATTTTTTACAGTGTGTCCATGCTTTCATGAACATTTCCCCAACTAAAGACACTTCCTGCCGTTGCCCCTAGCGACCAGCAGGTGGAGTCAGAGTCCAGGTTTAGGACAGACGGGGACACACCTGAGACACTCGATCCAAAACCTCAGTTACACAACTCTGAGTCAACATGGACGCCATCAAAGACATGTAAATAATCCACAGAGACAATAAACATGATGACCTTTAACCCTGGTCTGGTCTCCCGGGTCATAAAGGGACAAAACGGGACATTTTCGTCCCTTTTTCAGACTTTTTTTTTAGTTTCCACGACAACCACCTTATTATTTTAATAATGATATTAGAGTCAAAGAGCAGAATTATGGATTATTAGGAATGAAAGTTAAGATCAGAGGAATGAAAGAGATCACTTGGATTTGTACTTTCTTTCTTTCTCTCTTTCTTTCTCTTTCTTTCTTTCTTTGTTTCTTTCTCTCTTTCTTTTTCTCTTGTTTCTTTCTCTTTCTTTCTTTCTTGTTTCTTTCCCTCTTTGTTTCTTTCTCTCTTGTTTCTGTCTCTCTCTCTTTCTTTGTTTCTTTCTCTCTTTCTTTCTTTCTCTTTCTTTCTTTCTCTTTCTTTCTTTCTTGTTTCTTTCTTTCTTGTTTCTTTCCCTCTTTCTTTGTTTCTTTCCCTCTTTGTTTCTTTCTCTCTTTCTTTCTCTCTTGTTTCTTTCTCTTTCTTTCTTTCTTGTTTCTTTCTCTCTTTCTTTCTTTGTTTCTTTCTCTCTTTCTTTCTCTCTTGTTTCTCTCTTTCTTTCTTTCTTGTTTCTTTCTCTCTTTCTTTGTTTCTTTCTCTCTTTCTTTCTCTCTTGTTTCTTTCTCGTTCTTTCTTTCTTGTTTCTTTCTCTCTTGTTTCTTTCTCTCTTTCTTTCTTTGTTTCTTTCTCTCTTTCTTTCTCTCTTGTTTCTTTCTCTTTCTTTCTTTCTCTTTCTTTCTTTCTTGTTTCTTTCTCTCTTTCTTTGTTTCTTTTTCTCTTTCTTTCTCTCTTGTTTCTCTCTTTCTTTCTTTCTTGTTTATTTCTCTCTTTCTTTCTCTCTTGTTTCTCTCTTTCTTTCTTTCTTGTTTCTTTCTCTCTTTCTTTGTTTCTTGTTTCTTTCCCTCTTTCTTTGTTTCTTTCTCTCTTTCTTTCTTTGTTTCTTTCTCTCTTTCTTTCTCTCTTGTTTCTTACACCAGATTAAAAAGTCAGATGTGACCCGGGACACCAGATTAAAGGGTCAGATGTGACCCGGGACACCAGATTAAAGGGTCAGATTTAACCCGGGACACCAGATTAAAGGGTCAGATGTGACCCGGGACACCAGATTAAAGGGTCAGATTTGACCCGGGACACCAGATTAAAGGGTCAGATTTAACCCGGGACACCAGATTAAAGGGTCAGATTTGACCCGGGACACCAGATTAAAGGGGCAGATTTGACCTGGGACACCAGATTAAAGGGGCAGATTTGACCTGGGACACCAGGAGGGTTAAAGACACAGGAAGTGGCCGGGTTGGACCAGCGGTGGAGCAGGCGCACACATACTTTGAGGTCTAAGCCTCGAGGCAGAGGTTGAGGGTTTGAATCCGACCTGCAGGTCCCCCCTTGCTCACCCGTGTCCTCTCAAATAAAGACAGAAAATACCCCAAAAATATCTGAGAAAAAACTAAATAAACAAGATGACCTTCTGATCCATTATGTCAAAAGTCAATCTTTGGACTTTCTGATCATTCTAAGACTATATTTTTGGGCTTTTCCACCTTTAATTTTGGACAGGACAGTTAAGGGAGAAAGGGGGAGACATGCAGGAAATAGTCACGAGTCAGACCCGAACCCTGGACCTCTACTTCCAGGTATAAACCTCGACGTAGGCTACCTGTGCGCCCGCTCCACCACTGGACCCACCTGGCCTGACTAGTATGTCATTATATTACATTCATGGGACGAGTCCGTCCCCCTTTGCCTGTGCTGGCTTTTCCCCAGACGTAAATGCGCGCTCTCGACCCTCCCTCTCCCACGCGGGAGCGCGCCCGGTCGCGGGCTCGTGCACGTGTCGGTAGTGGACTCCGGGAGCAGTGGTGGCACAGCGCGGGGCGGCCAGCCAGAGACACACCGTCGACTCCGCTCACTTCCAGTGGCTCAAACAGGACTAAAAAGCCGCTTCCGGAGGTCGTTCCAGCGGCGGGAGGGACAGGGGCTTCCCGCTGACCCTGGACGCTTGTTTCTGGAAGTTTACCTCCCGCGGAACCGACCCGGGAGGGCGGAACAATGAGGGAGCTCGAGCCGGGCTGCCGCCGCACCGCCGCCGGCTAACGTGACTGTTACCCCCGCTAACGGCTAGCTACAAGCGGCTAAAAACTCCCCGTTAAACCGGTAAAAACCGACTTTTAACGCGTTACCGCGACCTTTAAACACTGAAACACACCGCGACCGGGCTCACGTCCACTTGTGGAGGGTTTCTTTGAAGGAGGAGAAGTTTTATTTTCGGGATATGGAGACGGACTCGGTGGCCGGGGACGTGGAGTCTCTTCACGGCGGACTCCTGGATCCCCTGGTGGACCGGATCCTGGTGGACACCGTGTCCCAGCAGCAGGGCTGGCTCCGAGTTTACGGTAAGAAACACACACCGGGAGGAAGGAGGGGGGGGGGGGGGGGGGGGGGGGGGGGGGGGGGGGGGGGGGGGGGGGGGGGGGGGGGGGGGGGGGGGGGGGACATGTTTGTGACCCAGTAGTGTTGCCCCGGGGCGGTTAGTCGGCAGGTAGTGGGGGGGAGCCAGGTAACGTTAACATCCAGGGCTGGTGTCATGGCGGCCAACGGCTGGAACCGGACCAACGGATGGAACCGGACCAACGGCTGGAACCGGGACCAGCAGCTGGAACCGGACCAACGGCTGGAACCGGGACCAGCAGCTGGA
>NC_048418.1:507489-507964 GCF_013103735.1 Etheostoma cragini | reverse complement strand
TATTACGTAGGGGTGTGGGGGGGGGGGGTACTGTATCAATACACAGACGCCCAGTATGGATCTGTTATTATATATTATATATTATATATATTATATATGTGTCAGTTGGTCTCATTCTGCAGCGATAAAGTTGAAGATGAACAAACTGAGAAATGGTTCTTTTTAGATGAAACAGATGTTGAGAAGTTTCCTTTTGGGGACGACGTTAGTAATTAGGGCGAAAATGAGAAATTATATAAAAGGTTATAATTTACAATATGTCACAGAATATTGCAATATGTTTAAAATTGCCATAATATCTTAATGTGATGATAATAACATAGTTATATAATAACCTCGCTGTCTCTAACTGCCCACTCAGTGTTTCTTCATATTTAAAGAGACAGTACACATTATGGTTCAGGATTAACTCGAGTCACAAGACAACATATGTTCTCATGACTTATCGCCCAGCGGGGGGGGGGGGGGGGGGGGG
>NC_048418.1:506554-507387 GCF_013103735.1 Etheostoma cragini | reverse complement strand
GGCAGCTTTAATTGGCTTATACACACTGCAGCCTTTCTCTGCCGATGCTTTCAAAGTGCCGACACAGACGGATTAAAACTACAGACACACTCTGCACGGCCGCTCAGGGAAAACCAATCACTCTCCCCCCGATTAACCAAGGCTAGAGGATCCAGATCACTCTCTACTGGCCCTGCTTCCAGTCTCTGTGCTAAGCTAAGCTAAGCTAAGCTAAGCACATCCTGGACCCAGCTCTCTCTTCCCGAACTGAAGAGTCCCGACTCTGACGAAGGCTGGAAAAGACTTCCAGGTCATTGAACGCACCATGTGATGGCCTTTCCACCAACTAGACGTCCAGGTTGAGAAGCAGTTGACATCCAAAGCTGCTGCCATTCAGTTTTACGTTTATCTCAAACTTTTGCAGGCGCCATTTTGTTGTTTTCTGTTATTTTTAAAAGTGTAAACAATGGAAATAAAATCTAACTTTTTATGACGTATTACACAAATGTCTAATCTGTCATTTGATGCCTTTTGGACATTTTCCCATCTTTTCTTGGCTTCTTCATGCACATTAATACACATTATTGGCTGCTAACAATTGACACCCTGCAACAACTAATCGGCCTAATTGTTCCAGCTGTGAACCCCGTTCCCGCTGACGTACCATAGCAACCTGGGGGAGCTGTCCCTAGCAACAGGGCATGGACCTTCTTCACGATGTATGTGACCAGAACAGTTTAAATACGAAGACACAACTTCTGCCATTTAAAACGTCTCGTTAGGTGGAAAACCTCCAAGAGGTTGTTTTTGCTTGGTTTGCTCCCACGCTCCCTGAACGCAGCAGCGGTTGGTAT
>NC_048418.1:503775-506544 GCF_013103735.1 Etheostoma cragini | reverse complement strand
CCGGTGATCTCACCCGGCAGGACTCCGGCCGTCCCCGGCTCACGCCCCTCACACACATCCAACAATGGCCGCCGCGTCCCCAGAATAACATGAGGGACATGAGGACTTAGTGTGGAAAGCTGCGGGTTAGATTCCTGGTTGCCCGGTTACAGTCGCTCCCTAAATACTCAACTAGCTTCAACAGGGTCCAGGTGGAAAAATACTAAAGTTACCCCTAAACCTCATGATGTCCCCATGTTGTCCCCATGTTGTCCCCATGTTGTCCTCATGTTGTCCTCATGTTGTCCTCATGTTGTCCTCATGCTATCCTCATGCTGTCCTCATGTTGTCCTCATGCTGTCCTCATGTTGTCCTCATGCTGTCCTCATGTTATCCTCATGTTGTCCTCATGTTGTCTTCATGTTATCCTCATGTTGTCCACATGTTGACCTCATGTTGACCTCATGTTATCCTCATGTTGTCCTCATGTTATCTTCATGTTGTCTTCATGTTATCTTCATGTTGTCCTCATGTTGTCTTCATGTTGTCCCCATGTTGTCTTCATGTTGTCTTCATGTTGTCCTCATGTTGTCTTCATGTTGTCCCCATGTTGTCCTCATGTTGTTCTCATGTTGTCTTCATGTTGTCCTCATGTTGTCTTCATGTTGTTCTCATGTTGTCTTCATGTTGTTCTCATGTTGTCTTCATGTTGTCCTCATGTTGTCTTCATGTTGTCCTCATGTTGTCTTCATGTTGTTCTCATGTTGTCTTCATGTTGTCCTCATGTTGTCCCCATGTTGTCTTCATGTTGTCCCCATGTTGTCTTCATGTTGTCCCCATGTTGTCCCCATGTTGTCTTCATGTTGTCCCCATGTTGTCCTCATGTTGTCTTCATGTTATCCTCATGTTGTCCTGATGTTGTCCTATATCAATGTCCTTTTTAATTCCCCAAAATAACATGATTGATTCCACCCAACGCTCTTTGCCAAGTACAAATCTCTACTTTCATTAATTTTGGGTCTTATTCAATTTTACAGCATTGTAAAACAAATGGAAGTGTTTTTGAAATAGTAGTATTAGTACTATATGTTTGTATATATAAAGTAGTATTGGTATTAAATATAAATAGTATTGAGTAAAAGTTGACATATTCCAGTCTGTGATTATCATCAACATCCATTCCTTTAATTTTAGGCTCAATAATTCCTAATTTCTGCTTTTCTAACTCAAACATTAGGTATAATTTACTATAAATGACTACTACTTAAGTTAATAAGTTAGTGTTACGTAGTGTTGAAAACGTCAAAAAAAGTGACAAACATTGAAAAGTTAAAAACATTGATTATAAAGCGTCAACAAAAGTGTTGATTTTCAAATTTTGACGGGAAGACAACACGAGGGTAAAAGGGAGAGACACATTAACGGGTTCCTGTGATGTCGGACGGAGGCTTATGAACAACATTAGTACGATATATGAAATTAGGCGACTGCCTGCAGAGCACCGTGGGGGGGGCAGGTTTTAATCTATTTTTATTTTGAACCTTTATTTTCCAGGTAAGTCGACTGAGAACATCTCATCTGATCCCATTCACCCAGTTCCACATCCCACCGGAGGGCTGGGGTTCAGGGCCTTGCTCAAGGGCCCCTCCATGGGGGTAATGAGGGAGGGACAAGTGCTGCTCGTTAACTCCACCCCACCCAGATGTTATCCTGTCGGTCTGGGGATTGAACCGGCGACCTCCCGGTCACAAACTCGCTTCGTTTACAGCAGATGATACATGTGCATTCTGGGTGAAAGTCCTGTGTTTTCTATGGAAGCTAACTAGTGATTTATCTCATTTATACTGTTTATTGTGGGGAAATTACAATTTACACTCTGTTTATGTTACAATAACTACACACAGGCCTGAAATACACACACACACACCCAAACACACACCCACACACACACAGACACACACACACACACACACACACACACAAAACCAATTAACCTAAGGAGAAAAAAGTATACCACTGCAAAAGTGAAGAAACCTGATTAAAAAATAGAAACCTTTACAATTAAAATATATCTCTCACACTCTCACACACACACACACACACACACACACGCACACACACACACACACACACACACGACCTCTTCATGCACTAAAGGAGAAGATGTCAGAGTGTGTCAGAGTGGGGGGGGGGGGGGGGGGGGGGGGGGGGGGGGGGGGGGGGGGGGGGGGGGGGGGGGCTGCCAGTTCAAGACCAGGCAGAGACCAGGAGGGGAACTAGCATCTGTCCAGCTACCAGTCCACCCACTGTCCATTTGTCCTGACGGGGACTTGAACCAGCGACCCTCCGGTCCACGACCCGGCTCCCTACAGCCGTCCCACAACAGGTGATACCGGGTAACACATCAGAGTCCCGGACACATGTCTACCGGTGGATGGGGGACTCCTGAGCCTGTTCCAGGAGGATATGGAGGGACGTTAGCTCTCTGATGGTGTTTACTGTTAACCGTAACCGGGTGGCCGTAACCACGGCAACCACAGTTCCCCGCGCGGGTCAGTGTGTCGGAAGGTGAACCGGTCAGATGGGTGTTTCTGGGTGTGGACAGTGTGACATCACACGTTGTGACTCAGTGTGTGCTCAGACTGTGAGCACACACACACACACACAGACACACACACAGACACACACACAGACACACACACACAGACACACACAGACACACACACACACACACACACACAGACACACACACACACACACACACACACAGACACACAGACACACACACAC
>NC_048418.1:502230-503675 GCF_013103735.1 Etheostoma cragini | reverse complement strand
ACACACACACACACCCACCCCCCACTGTAAGGCTTAAAGCCCCAGTGTGTAACGTGTGTAGTTGTTAAGTCTTGTGTTATCCCCGGGTCAGATTTGACCTCTTTTCAAAGTGTCCATATCATGAATATGTCCTTCTTTTAACCCCCTAGTCCAGTAATAACATGCAACAGCTGTAACTACGCATCAATTCTCATTCTCGTCCTTTCTCATCAATATTTACACCCCCGTCTCTTTCTCCGTCCCCCGCAACTTCATCGCAACAATCATACAAAAAGCGCAATTTTTCACAAAAGCTCCCCCAACATCTGTCATTTTGGGCCGCACCAATCTCAAAAGAAGGCGGGACATCCTGGAGGGCTGTGATACCAGTCCCCCTTATGGGACTACTGGTAGACCGGTCTTATTTAATGGGTGTCTGTCTTGTGTAGTTTACAAATTTCCCAAAAAATTTGATATATTAAAAAAAACTTGATATATTTAAAAAAAAAAAGTTTATATATTTCTAAAAAACGTTTAAATATATTTCTAAAAAAAGTTTACAAATTTCCCAAAAAAAGTTGGTAGTATATAAAAAAAAGAGATATATTTCCAAAAAAACTTGATATATTTAAAAATTACAAATTTCATTTTTTTTTTTACCAATTTCAAAAAAAAGTTTACAAATGTCGAAAAAAAGTTTATATTAAAAAAAAGTTGATATATTTCAAAAAAAAAGTTGATATATTTCTAAAAAAAACTTTTAAATATATTTCTAAAAAAAGTTTTAAAACTTCAAAAAAAGTTGATATATTTCAAAAACAATATTTATTTTCAAAAAAACTTGATATATTTCTAAAAAAAAACTTGAGATATTTCTAAAAAAAACTTGATATATTTCTTAAAAACGTTTAAATATATTTAAAAAAACTTGATATATATATATATAAAAAAACTTGATATATTTTCAAAAAAACTTGATATATTTCTAAAAAAAACTTGATATATTTCTAAAAAAACTTGATATCTTTCAAAAAAGTTGGTGTATTTCTAAAAAAATATATATTTCTAAAAGAAATGTCTATGTATTTAAAAAAAAAAATATATATTTCTAAAAGAAATATATATTAAAAAAATATGTATTTCTAAAAATAATTATTTCAGATTATTTACTCCTTGTTCATAGGTATGTTTCTTATGCTTTGGCAAAACAGATGTTTGTATTGTATTTGCCATGTTTTAAGAAATATATTTCTAGAAAGGCAAAATATTTCTAATATTCTTATAAAAGTTGATATAATTCGAGGAAAAAAGTCCTCTTGTTACTTTAGTTTCATGAATTTTGGTTTGATGATGTAGTTATTATGATGTTGAGTCCACACAGTTGTTATATAATGAGAGAAAAGAGCTGATGTATTTAGATAAAGAAGGTTGTTTATTATTTACGGTTATATATATATATATATATA
>NC_048418.1:498888-502220 GCF_013103735.1 Etheostoma cragini | reverse complement strand
TATATATATATATATATGTAGTGATGAGGAAGAGGGGGGAGGCTGCCGCATGGAGCCATAACTGCGTGTGCAGTTTCAGTTCACAGCCTGGTTCTCGGGGGGGAAACCACAGGCTGCTGCTTTTGGCTCTTTGCTGCGACCTGATTGGCCGGCTCGGTCTCCGTGTGACGCTCCACTTCCTCCCAGGAAGACGAGTCACCGCCAGAGACGAGTTGAGAAAGAAGAAGAAGAAGAAACAGCAGCAGCAGCTCGAGCTCGCCGTCCCCGTTTCAGAAAAACCGGACCCGACGGCTCGGACCAGAACCCCGACAGACACATGTTCACGGCCATCTTTGTAGGCCTCCATCTGCTCTGGGTCGGCCTACAGAAGGGATACGGCTCCGGCTGCGGCAGGTAGACCACTAGTTAGGGGTAGCAATCCGGCAGGTACCAGGACCACTAGTTAAGTGTAGGACCCCGGCAGGTACCAGGACCACTAGCTAAGTGTAGGACTCTAACAGGTACCAGGACCACTAGTTAAGTGTAGGACTCTGACAGGTACCAGGACCACTAGTTAAGTGTAGGACTCTGGCAGGTGCCAGGACCACTAGCTAAGTGTAGGACTCTGACAGGTACCAGGACCACTAGTTAAGTGTAGGACTCTGACAGGTACCAGGACCACTAGTTAAGTGTAGGACTCTAACAGGTACCAGGACCACTAGCTAAGTGTAGGACTCTGACAGGTACCAGGACCACTAGTTAAGTGTAGGACTCTGGCAGGTACCAGGACCACTAGCTAAGTGTAGGACTCTGGCAGGTACCAGGACCACTAGTTAAGTGTAGGACTCTGGCAGGTACCAGGACCACTAGTTAAGTGTAGGACTCTGACAGGTACCAGGACCACTAGTTAAGTGTAGGACTCTGGCAGGTACCAGGACCACTAGTTAAGTGTTGGAATCCGGCGGGTACCGAGACCACTAGTTAGGGGTAGGACTCCGGCAGGTACCAGGACCACTAGCTAAGTGTAGGTACCAGGACCGCTAGTTAAGTGTAGGTACCAGGACCACTAGTTAAGTGTAGGTACCAGGACCACTAGTTAAGCGTAGGTACCAGGACCGCTAGTTAAGTGTAGGACTCTGGCAGGTACCAGGACCGCTAGTTAAGTGTAGGACTCCGGCAGGTACCAGGACCACTAGTTAAGTCTAGGACTCTGGCAGGTACCAGGACCACTAGTTAAGTGTAGGACTCTGGCAGGTACCAGGACCACTAGTTAAGTGTAGGACTCCGGCAGGTACCAGGACCACTAGTTAAGTCTAGGACTCTGGCAGGTACCAGGACCACTAGTTAAGTGTAGGACTCTGGCAGGTACCAGGACCACTAGTTAAGTGTAGGACTCTGGCAGGTACCAGGACCACTAGTTAAGTGTAGGACTCCGGCAGGTACCAGGACCACTAGCTAAGTGCAGGTACCAGGACCACTAGTTAAGTGTAGGACTCCGGCAGGTACCAGGACCACTAGTTAAGTGTAGGACTCCGGCAGGTACCAGGACCACTAGTTAAATGTAGGTACCAGGACCACTAGTTAAGTGTAGGTACCAGGACCACTAGGTAAGTGTAGGTACCAGGACCACTAGTTAAGTGTAGGTACCAGGACCACTAGTTAAGTGCAGGTACCAGGACCACTAGTTAAGTGCAGGTACCAGGACCACTAGTTAAGTGTAGGTACCAGGACCACTAGTTAAGTGTTTGGTATTTGGGTCAAATTGACCCATTTCAAATTTTACAAGAAGAAAAACGGTCCATGGTCCATGTTTTCTATCTTCTATCAGCGTCCTTTCCTTATTTCCTGAGATAAACATGTCTTCCTGACTCAGAACATTATTCTGGATATGACTCTTATGTTGTTTCCATAGTGATTATTAACATTAATTATAACTTATGACTAAACCCCACTTCCATGTGTAATAGTGTGCTAGTAGAGACT
The DNA here is from genome assembly GCF_013103735.1 of Etheostoma cragini. Taxonomy (NCBI): domain Eukaryota; kingdom Metazoa; phylum Chordata; class Actinopteri; order Perciformes; family Percidae; genus Etheostoma; species Etheostoma cragini. The sequence goes on along the minus strand of NC_048418.1, from coordinate 500,258 downwards.
GATGCTCCCTGAACATAGATGTTATCTCAGCTGTTGGAAATGGAGATAAAGACAATATTAATAATAGATTATGAAGTAAAATCTTATTTCAGAATTGATTTAAAAAAAAACAAATAAGGGGGGTCCCGAAGACAAGAGGGTCCGTCAGTGAGGACAACACCAGGTTTAGGGTGATACTCTTATATTAGGATTTAGGGAGACTGTGTGAAACCTCCTGCCGCCCGCCGCTGTATCCCTTCTAGCCCGGACCATCTGCCCCCCCCCCCACCGCCTGGGGGAGGTGTTAGTCTCCTGGACCATGAGTGCACATAGAAGCCCCCCCGAGGGCTGCGAGGATCCGGTGCAGAGTCCCTGTCCCGCTCCGCCCCGCTGGCACCGTTACAGGAAGCCTTGGCACCGAGCCGCCCCCCCGCCGGCTCCCGAGCAGCCGTTGGACAGATACAAGTGGAGGACATCTGCACATCTGGCGGGGGCCGGGACGGCGTCCCCGGACCCGGAGAGCCGTCCCCGGCGGATGCTCAGCCTGCCGAGGTTCAGCAACCCTCAGCGTGACCTCAGCGGGGACGGACAGGCCCGGTCCGGGTCCCCGCGCCGCCTGGTACCCTTCCTGCGGTCCGTGTCCGAGCCCGGGACGGGAAGGGGGGCGGAGGAGAGGACGGCCGGCAGGCGGGCGCCGTCCCTCAGCAGCGTCCTCAACGCCGTGTCTCGGAGGATCGGCAGAGTCCTCAGGGACCAACCGGAGACTCCAGAGTCGGGTAGGACAGATCAGGTTCTGGACATGTATCCTGCAACCTTTGGTTCTCAAAATGGAGCCTCAGTTTTAAGAAATATTTTACCATTTTCACACATTAGTCCGACCTTTTACCTAAAAACACATCAACCTGACTTCACTTAGATTAAATCAGGGTCTCTGTTCTGAACCAGATCTCCAGACAGATTGTAAATAAGGACCAGATCTCCAGACAGGGGGGACAGGTGTTCCTGTGAGGGTTAGAAAGGACAATATGTTGAATATACAGCGCTACTCATGAGGAGAGGATCTGCTGAAGTTGACAAAAAAAGGAATAAAAAAAAAAAATCGTCTTTAGGAAATTAATCTTCTGTCTTAATTTAAACAAATTAGGAAAGATCGGACCTTTAAGGAGACTAATGTTCTACATTTGAACTATCGGGGCTTTCATATATTTTGATGTTCTGTTGTGACAATAAATTAAATTATTATCATATTATTTCAGTGAGAACTCATAAATAACTCCAAATAACGTTAGGGAAATCTGTTTATGTGAGCAGGGGGAATGAGAGGGGGAACCACTAGAGCAGGGGGAAGAGAGGGGGGAACACCAGAGCAGGGGGAATGAGAGGGGGGAACA
>NC_048418.1:498002-498788 GCF_013103735.1 Etheostoma cragini | reverse complement strand
CCTAATACTGTATCTGAAGTCTCTTTATATAGACCTTAGTGGTCCCCAGATGTGAAGCGGTTTCTGAGGATCTGTCCTCTCCAGAAACACTCTCAGCTTAACGTCCAATCAGCTTTCCCGTTTGATCTTTTTATCTTTTGATCCTTTCAGAGTTCCCAGAATCCTCTAAGTGTCTTTCCTCCGTAGGACGATTCAGAGACGGATAAAAAGAACAGATGTTTTCATTTAAAACTCTCCGTGTTTAATAATTATAATCATGACTAATGAGGACTGCTGTAAGGACATCAGAGCGTCTGTCTGTCTGTCATCTGTCCACCAGAGGACGCTCTACAACGTCCCTGTTAGTGATGGTGTTGCATAGTCTGTCCACCAGAGGACGCTCTACAACGTCCCTGTTAGTGATGGTGTTGCATAGTCTGTCCACCAGAGGACGCTCTACAACGTCCCTGTTAGTGATGGTGTTACATAGTCTGTCCACCAGAGGACGCTCTACAACGTCCCTGTTAGTGATGGCGTTGCATAGTCTGTCCACCAGAGGACGCTCTACAACGTCCCTGTTAGTGATGGTGTTACATAGTCTGTCCACCAGAGGACGCTCTACAACGAGACACACTGGAGCTTTACAGACAACCTAAAGCTGAAGAAGTCCGTCTACCATGGTTAGATCTGTAGAAGACAATAGAGTCTAGACAATAGAGTCTAGAGACAAGTCTTTCAGTTTCAGTCCTCCGGCTGAGTTCAGCTCCACATGTGAGTATCTGCAGGCGGGTCATTCTCAACCACCCC
>NC_048418.1:495428-497876 GCF_013103735.1 Etheostoma cragini | reverse complement strand
CCCCCCCCCCCCCCCCCCCCCCCCCCCCCCCCCCCGTCACGTCCCCCCTTCCTGTTGAAGCGTCCCATCTTGATAATGCTGCGATGTGACATCACCACGCTGTGATTGGAGGAAACCTGTTGTATTTACTGGTTGCTATAGAGACCAGACTGAGCCGGCTGCAGAGGGGAGGACACAGGAGGACAGACAAAGCAGCCTCTGTCTGTGTGTGTGTGTGTTGTGGGTGTGTGTGTGGGGTGTGTGTGTATCTTTCTCTCTGTGTGTCTATGTGTGTGTGTGTGGTTATTTTTGTGTGTGTGGGTGTGTCTTTCTCTGTATGTGTGTGTGTGTGTGTGTCTTTCAGCGTGTGTGTGCGTCGGTTTTTGTGTTTCTGTGTGTCTTTCTATGTGTGTGTTTCTTTTTGTGCGTGTGTGTGTGTGTCTGTGTGTGTGTGCGTGTGTTTCTGTGTGTGTGTCTGTGTGTGTGTCTGTGTGTGTGTGTGTGTGTGTGTGCTTTATCCTCGTGAGAACCCGTCCCACCTTTAACCTTTTCAGACTGAAGCTGTTTTGGTTCTTTTGTTGTAGTAGTTTTTGTTGTTGTTGTTGTAGTTGTTGTAGTAGTAGTTGTTGTTGTTGTTGGAGTAGTTGTTGTAGTTGTTGTTGTTGTAGTAGTAGTAGTTGTTGTAGTTGTTGTAGTAGTAGTTGTTGTTGTTGTTGTAGTAGTAGTTGTTGTTGTTGTTGTAGTAGTTGTTGTAGTTGTTGTTGTAGTAGTTGTTGTAGTTGTTGTTGTTGTAGTAGTAGTAGTTGTTGTAGTTGTTGTAGTAGTAGTTGTTGTTGTAGTAGTTGTTGTAGTTGTTGTTGTTGTAGTAGTTGTTGTTGTTGTTGTAGTAGTTGTTGTAGTTGTTGTTGTAGTAGTTGTTGTAGTTGTTGTTGTTGTAGTAGTAGTAGTTGTTGTTGTTGTTGTTGTTGTTTCTCCGTCCGGGGACAGTCTTTGACTCGGACCCCAGACCTCTGGAGACCAGTAACCCGTCTCATTGGGTAGTTTATGTGTAGCGGGGCATCATTTACATATTTCTACCCCCGCTTCCTGTTCTCTACCAGAACGTCATCAGATCTGCTCTTCTATTGGACGACGAGGCTGTCATTGATACGCTACTTTCTGATTTTTTTGTTTAATTTCTTCCGTCATTTTTGTCGCTTTTTTTAGAAATATTTGTTGGTATTTTATTTCTAAATTTCTTCCGATTTTTTTTCTTTTTTTCTGGGTTTCATCGCTTTTTGGGGGATTTTTAAAAAATGTTTTTCTATTTTTTGTAATTTTTTCTGTAATTTTTTCACTTTATTCAGCATTTAGATGTTTTTTGTTATTTCTTAATTTTTGTAGATTTTTTTTGCCATTTTTGTAGATTTTTTTTCAGTGTTTTGTTGCTTTTTGGGGAATTCTTTTGATATTTTTTCTATTTTTGTGGCTTTTTTTCAGAATTCTTTGTTATATTTTATGTCATTTTTGTCACTTGTCGGTTTTTCCGGAGCTGCAAAGATGAATCGATTCGTTGTCAACTCTGAAACACGTAGACGAATATTTTAATAATCGGTTTGAATACTTTTTTCTGTGTAAAACCTGTAATACTGCAGTTGTGTTGTGGCGTTGGTCGGTCCTGGTCTCTCAACTCAACCCCAATAACTTCACCTCTCTTTCTCTCTCATCTGTCACTCTGTCGCACATCAAATCATATTTTCGGTTTTATTCTCTTCTTATTAACATATTCATGTCTCCACAATGCAGCCTAATAATAAATACACATTTGATTCATGATGAAGAATCAATATAATCTGAATTAAATTCAGTAAGTAGTTATGAGTTCCAGAGATATACAGTATATATATATATATAAGTATACACAGTATATACCTCCTATATATAAGTATACACAGTATATACCTCCTATATATAAGTATATAGCTCCTATATATAAGTATACACAGTATATAGCTCCTATATATAAGTATACACAGTATATACCTCCTATATATAAGTATACACAGTATATAGCTCCTATATATAAGTATACACAGTATATACCTCCTATATATAAGTATACACAGTATATACCTCCTATATATAAGTATACACAGTATATACCTCCTATATATAAGTATATAGCTCCTATATATAAGTATACGTAGGTATATAGCTCCTATATATAAGTATACACAGTATATAGCTCCTATATATAAGTATACGTAGGTATATAGTAACTTGTGGGGGGGTCTCCTGCGTCCTGATGAACAGCTGATCTCCTTCATCTAAACACACGTTTGATGCTTTCATATGGCAACACAGCGTTAGCTTGGAGAACAGGCAGAGTGTGTGTGTGTGTGTGCGTGTGCGACGTGTGTGTGTGTATGTGTCTCTCTCTCTCTCAGTGGTGTGTGTGTGTGTGTGTGTGTGTGTGTGTGTGTGTGTGTG
>NC_048418.1:493784-495328 GCF_013103735.1 Etheostoma cragini | reverse complement strand
TATACACACACACACACAGGGACATACACACACACACACACACAGGGACACACACACACACATGTTGTCCTAATGTTGTCTTCATGTTGTCTTCATGTTGTCCTCATGTTGTCTTATATTGTCTTATAATGTCTCATATTCCAGTCTGTGATTATCATCAACATCCATTCCTTTAATTTTAGTCTCAATAATTCCTAATTTCTTCTTCTCTAACTCTATTTAATGTGAATGACTTCCTGTCCCCAGGCGGCAGGCGAGCCTCAGGAGAGCCCGACCAGCTCCTCCAAGGGAAGGAGTCTCCGCAGGACGGTCAGCGTCCCCTCAGAGGGACAGTTCCCAGAGTTCCCAGCAGAGGGCAGCGCCGCCCTGCTCGGTAGGAACCACAGGGAGGGGGGGGGGGGGGGGGGGGGTGTTGTTGTTGTTGTTGTTGTTGTTGTTGTTGTTGTTGTTGTTGTCGTCTCTGCATCGCTCTGACACCAGTGGAGCTAAAGATTAGAGCACTACGTATCACTATGTCACACCGCTAGAGTGTGTGTGTGTTTGAGAGAGGAGGTATTTGGCTGTGTGTGTGTTTGTGTATCACACAAAGGAGGATTACAAAGACTTGCTGGATTTGGTTTTAATACACAATCTTCCTGGGACGTCCTGGAGGATGATGTGTATTATTGTATGTGTGTATTGTATATGTGTACATGTGTATTGTGTGTGTATATGTGTAATATTGTGTGTGTATTAGAGCATCAGTGCTGTATCTGCATGCACCTTGCTGCTTTTATTTTTTCCGTCTGGGTCCTACATTTCCCACAATGCAGCTGGGCAGTGGCCATATGGGGACTTGAACCCGCGACCCTCCGGTTCCCAACCCAACCCCCTAACCCGCTACTGCAGGCCCCCCCCACGTACGTGTACACACATGTTAGTGATAACATTATAAAGTAGCAGGAAATCATGGCAGGTTGGATTTGAACCCTGGACCTCTGCGTTGAGACATAAACCTCTCAGTCCATGTGCGCCCGTTCTACCGCTGGACCAACCTGGCCACAAGCTCTCACTGTTGAACCCCCAGCGGGTTTTAACCCCCCCGCCCCAACCCCCCGTTGACCTGCTGCTCTGGGGTTTTCTGTGTTAAAATTCCCCAAAAAATGTTCTTTTTCTACACTTTTCTCGACATTTTTGTCAATTTTATTCCAAATTTTTGTCACTTTTTTCATGTTTTTTTAATTGTGTTTTAGTCTTTTTTTTTTTTTTTTTTCTAAAGTTGTTGACGTTTTTTTTTCACTTTTTCAGCGTCTAAAAAAATGTTTTTGTTGATTTTTTTTACCTGCATTTTTGTATGCAAAACCCACCCAACTTGTCACTTTTTTCAACGTCCTTCTGTCATTCTTCTGATATAGAAAGTTGGTCTAACAGTCAGATTTGCCCCGAGGACAACAGGACGGCTTCGCCTTCATCAGACACGTTAGGGGACCTCATCCCAGGCCTGTGTGTGGGCAGACTGGGACATTAACATATAAATAACCTCCCCCCCCCCCCCCCCCCCCCCC
>NC_048418.1:489622-493746 GCF_013103735.1 Etheostoma cragini | reverse complement strand
CCCCCCCCCCCCCCCCCCCCCCCCCGGGCCGTGGGTAGGGTGGGGGGGGGTTAAGGGGGTCAGGGAATGAATGGGTTCAACTGTGGATGAATGAGCAGGACAGAGAGGGACGGAGACGTCTGTCCCCCGTTAACGGATCAATAAACTCATCTATTAACTGGAATGGAACTAAATACTGCACTCCAGTACTAATGCTGAGGTACTTGTACTGCACTCCAGTACTAATGCTGAGGCACTTTTACTGCACTCCAGTACTAATGCTGAGGTACTTTTACTGCACTCCAGTACTCATGCTGAGGTACTATTACTGCACTCCAGTACTAATGCTGAGGCACTTTTACTGCACTCCAGTACTAATGTTGAGGTACTTGTACTTTTCATGTTACTCTCTACTTCTACTCCACTACTTTTCAGAGAGAAATATTCTACTTTTTACTCATCTGACAGCTCTAGTTACTTTAGTTACTTTAGTTACTTTAGTTACTTTAGTTACTCCTCTCCATCCATCTGCAGCTGTAGTCTGGTCCCGGACCCCTGCAGGTCTGGGTGGGAACCCCCTCGGCGGGGCGTCCCACAGGGTCAGAGGGGTCGGTCCAGCTCCTTCACACGGACGGTTGGACACTGGACGCTTTGTCCTGCAGACAATCCCCCGGCCGCAGGGACGCGCCCACGCAGAGGGGGAAATTACAGGCTGTCCCCAAACGCCTCATTACAGGGACAAAGACCAGCATTCACCTGGCCTACGTCTCTCTCTGTGTCTCTCCATGTGTCCTGGATTCAATATTCTATATAAGATTTAATAATTAATCTGGTTTTTAAGAGTTTTGATGCGGTTTGCGGGATTTCACTGGGAAGTGAAATGTGATAAAACAGGAAATGAGAGTCTTTTATGACCCAGTTCTTCTTCTTCTTCTTCTCCTGCGCGGCGGCCAACGTGTCATTTTAGTCTTTGTGTAATTACAGCGTTGCCTGTCTGGTGTGCAGCAGGTCTTCCTGTCCTGACCCGGGTCATCACAGCAGTGTGTCCTTCCGTCTCTGGAAGAATTAGCATCACGTATCCCACGTAGGGTTCAGGGTCCTCTCTCAGAAACTGTTACTGTACTCAGGACACAGAGGAAGGTGGTTTCAGGGCCTCTTGCACCATTATCACCCCGCTAGGGGGACCGGATTTAGATTTATTACGCCTCAATGGTACAAAAATAACTTATGTAAGAGAATAAAATATGTAACCTGAAACAAAATAATAGTGCCTTTCAAATGAATACATACATATGAAATAATGTTCTAACTAAAACCTGCTCTGTGTCAGCTTCAACCAGATATCTCTTAAAGCATAATAATATTTTCATTCTAATAAGATAAGGTTTATCAGTGTTCATGTGAGTTTTGTCAATTTAAATACCCGCTTATCCCTCCTACACACTAAAAGTAGTGATTATTTACATGGAGTCTGGTGGAGATATGCTGCTCTATACACACTAAAAGTAGTGATTATTTACATGGAGTCTGGTGGAGATATGCTGCTCTATACACACTAAAAGTAGTGATTATTTACATGGAGTCTGGTGGAGATATGCTGCTCTATACACGCTAAAAGTAGTTATTATTTACATGGAGTCTGGTGGAGATATGCTGCTCTATACACACTAAAAGTAGTGATTATTTACATGGAGTCTGGTGGAGATATGCTGCTCTATACATGCTAAAAGTAGTGATTATTTACATGGAGTCTGGTGGAGATATGCTGCTCTATACATGCTAAAAGTAGTGATTATTTACATGGAGTCTGGTGGAGATCCATCCCATAATGTTGTCACACAGTTAGAATAATAATCTGAGTGTGTCAGTATTTACAGAGGTTAAACCAGACAGCTTAGTGTTTTTGTTGTGTCAGTCGGATGCTCTGACTGACTCTGGATCTGCTGCATTCCTCAGTCTGCTCCACCTGTCTGCCCCACCACAATAAGACCCGCACATCCTGCTGCTTCACCGCCAAAATAAAAGCCTGCAAACTGATCTGGATTCAGTCCAAAAACAGCGCCGCTTATCTTCATAAAGCCAGTAAACCGTCCGTAGTGAAGGTTATTAAAGGTTTATTCAATTTATGACACAATTATATTTACAGTGGCTTGCACCCCCCCCCCCCCCCCCCCTGTTAAAATATAGGGGCATAAGTATACCCCCCCCCCCCCATATATACATATAGTGCTAGACGTGGTCAAAATACAGGTTTCTGCTATCAGGACCTTTATTGTGAAGGCGCGGGCCGGAAGTGGGCGTGTTGTGGTGCCGTGTGTTGACAGAGCGGAACAGACCCGCAGACTCGCGGAGGAGTTCACGCGCTTCTCTCATGGACTCTTTCGGTGAGTTTGGTTCATTTTCAACACTTTCACAAACAAAACCCACTTCCGGTGTTTAAACAACGGTCCCGCGTGTCTCTGGCGCGTGACTTAGCTAACAAGCAGGCTGCGGAGCTCGCGGGAAGCTGAGCGGAGTCTCCGCCGCGGAGACCCGGATCAGGTATCGATCCGGATCACACGTTAGGGACAAGTCCTAAATACTCCCAAAATACTCCTAAAGTACTACTAAAGTACTGCGTCCACCTCCATCCGCGCATGTCACAGCTACATGTAGGTAGAGTGGAGGGATGTAACTAAGGAGCTTTAGTTACTCCGCTACATATACACACACACACAGACACACACACACACACACACACACAGAGACACACACACACAGAGACACACACACACAGAGACAGACACACACACACACACAGACACACACACACACAAACAGAGACACACACACAGACACACACACACAGAGACACACACACACACACACAGAGACACACAGACACACACACATAGAGCAAACGCGTCTGAATAAGTGGAATATTTATAAAAATAACCGCGACCTTTATTTTCCTTCTTCATGTACTTTTTAACAGATTGGGTTTTAAACTGTAGGAAAGTACACACTTAAGTAAAATGACAGATTTTTGAAAGTACTTTAAAACGCACAAAGTACACAAAATAATTCTTAATAATTCCTTGAAATCTTCTTGTTTTTCTTAAAATATTCAGACTTGTCTTTTAACGTGAGTAATGGTCATCTGTGACTTTCCATCTCTGGTAACTTGTAAAAACACAGTACTGTGAGTAGTTGTACATGATCACAGTACTGTGAGTAGTTGTACTGCGTTGGGGACGCTGTCCTCCAACCTGATGACACCTTGCTCTGCTGTGATTGGCTCAGTGTGTCCCAGCGTTACTCTGAGGACGGACTCTGAGTCTCCGGGACGCCGTCAACGTTTGGATCAGGATCAAATCCACCTGCAGTCACAGGGTCTCTGTCCCTGTCTCTCTGTCCCTATGTCTCTCTCTCTTTGTCTCTCTCTCTTTCTCTGTCCTTCTCGCTCTGTCCCTCTCTCTCTGTGTGTCTCTGTCCCCGTCCCCCCTCCCCCCGTGGTGACTGCAGGGTTTTCTAATGGGACATTAAGAATCAGAGGAATGTGAAGCGTTGTGAGAGGAGGAGGAAACCCACAGACTCTCAATGTTTGTTGTGAAAGCTGATCTGTGTGTGATGAAGAGGAGGAGGAAGAGGAGGAGGGTGAAGATGAGGAGGATGGGGACTTGAACCAGTGACCCTCCCCAGGCACCGACCCAATTGCCTCCAAGGGATTAAAGGTCTAAAAACTCTTATTATTCAAAACGCACTTCCTATACCTGAGGACTGAGTCCCATCGCGGTCAGGGAGCCAATCAGCACGCAGCAGGCGTCTACCAGGTCTGTGATTGGCCGGCTGACGTTGCACACGCAGGAAGAACCCAAACAGAAACCCAAAGCTTCGTGCCGTGATGATGTCGTTGGCTTCGGTTTAAAAAGTTGGAGAAAAGTCTGAATAATTTTGAGGAAAAGAAGTTGAAAATTCTTAGAAATTCAACCAAATCTCACCCCACACACACACACACACACACACACACAGACTCACACACACACACACACACACACACACAGTTAATAGCTGGATCCTCCAGAGTTGTGTCCCACATCAGCTGATAGGAAACTTCGTTAGTAATTATCCCCTGAACGCAGATACACAACTCCAGGGGGGGGGGG
>NC_048418.1:486538-489522 GCF_013103735.1 Etheostoma cragini | reverse complement strand
CCCCCCCCCCCCCCCCTGCAGCCGGCGTCTCCCTGGAGCCCCGAGCCGGCTCCTGAACCGAGGCTTGAACCCCCTACGAGTCCAGTTACATGCAGCCGGGTCGCCACAGAAAGGAAGCTGAAAACAACTCCTCCCCTGCGTGACAGAGGGTCTCCTTAGATCCCCCCGGGACCAGGGACGCATGCCCCCCCATCGGTCTCAGATCCAGGGAAATGGGCACAAAAGTTCTACTGAACTCACAAAATAAAACTCAGGGAATACAGCAGAAAAAGCAACAAAAAAAAAAGAAAAAAAAATGTCTCCTGCTTAAAATTTTAAATTGTATATAAATATTAAATTTGACTTTGTTGACAGACACGTTGCTCGAAGGACGTTTTTTTACTTTGGGAGTGACTTCAAATGAAGCAAAGTACAAAACAAAAAGGACAGACGTGTGCAGGCTTCAACGTTAAGATCTTCAATATTTTTAAATTGTACTTCTCCAAAGTAAAAACAACCTGGGTCCTGTACAAATTAGTTGTTTTTCTTCCGGAAAAAAATGTCAAAAAGCATTGAAGAGTTCACCATAGACATTAATCAACAAAGCGCCAAATGTCAAAAAACGCTGAAAAAAATAGTCAAAAATAGAACGACACAAGCATCAACACAACAGCTCCTTCAGACCCGGTGGTTCTGACGACCCGTTCTGCTGCTGGATGGTAGTAATGTTACTGGGAGGAATTAATACTGATAACTAGAGCCGGTCGGTATATCGGCCGGTATATCTGTCGGTATATCGATCGGTACATCGGCCGGTATATCGGCCGGTATATCTGTCGGTATATCTATCGGTACATCGGCCGGTATATCGGCCGGTATAACTGTCGGTATATCTGTCGGTATATCGGTCGGTACAACTGTCGGTATATCTGTCGGTATATCGGTCGGTACATCGGTCGGTATATCGGTCGGTACATCGGCCGGTATATCGGCCGGTATAACTGTCGGTATATCTGTCGGTATATCGGTCGGTACATCGGCCGGTATATCTGCCGGTATAACTGTCGGTATATCGATCGGTACATCGGTCGGTACATCGGTCGGTATATCGGCCGGTAAAACTGTCGGTATATTGGCCGGTATATCTGTCGGTATATCGGCCGGTATAACTGTCGGTATATCGGCCGGTATAACTGTCGGTATATTAGGCGGTATATCGGTCGGTATATCGGCCGGTATATCGATCTGTATATTGGTCGGTATATCGGCCGGTATAACTGTCGGTATATTGGCCGGTATATCGGTCGGTATATTGGCAGGTATATCGGTTGGTATATCGGCTGGTATATCGGCCGGTATAACTGTCGGTATATTAGACGGTATATCGCCCGGTATAACTGTCGGTATATTAGACGGTATATCGGCCGGTATAACTGTCGGTGTATCGGTCGGTAAATTGGCCGGTATATCGGTTGGTATATCGGGATTTCCCGATACAATGACAAATGAATGATTCTGATAAATGAATATTTAAAAAATAAATAAGGTCATTTTATGTATTACACTTTAATATATTTAGATGTTTGCTAATAGCAGCCCTGGTTGGGCTGAACTAATGAACTGTCCCTCCAGGATTTTGCAGCCTTTCTTCGAGGTTGTTGCGGCCCAAAATGGCTGATTTTGCGGGAGCTTTTGGAAAAAATTGCGATAAAAGTTGCGATGTCTTTTGTACGTTTCTTGGAATAAATGTGTTGCACGTCTTCTGCTGTGCGTTGTGTTAGTAAATGTGAGATGTTCGAGTCACACACGTCTGGTTAAACAGGAGTATGAATACGGAGGCGTATGCGTGACGTCACTCCCGCCTTCTCATTGGCTCTCAGAGCATGAGAGTCTCAGAGTCCGGCTGTGGGACTGCTGGTATTGGCTGAACTGGCGCCAACGTCACAGTGATTGGTCGAATTTGCGTGAATTAGCGTGAATGTGAAACCCTGGAGGGACTGAAAGGATCCTCCAGTCAAAAAGCATCTGATACAGATTTAATTAATTATAGATATTAAAATCCAGAAATGGATTTTTTAACCTCTTCCTCCCGGATGTAGACGTAAACAGTCCTTATGAGGGGCTGCGAGCTCCGATCCTGCTGTTGTGTTGTTGGGACGCGTCCCTATGGATTAATTTAACTGTTTAATAAAAAATGTATCACAAAAAAACATGTCTGAGGGTTGCTTCTTGCTCTGAGAGTCTCTTTTAAATCCAAGATAAAGTAGTCCAACGTAGTCCGACTCCCATGATCATCACACTCATCTAACGTGTCCTTTATTTATTTATATATATATAAAAATCTTGTCTCATCTCTGCAGCTCTAGAGTTTAGACTGAAGTTAATCTGCAGGTAAATCACCTAAAGTGACTCCTTAAAGCCCGACGCTGGCAGCTGCTCCCACCTATCGATAGTTCTCCATCGATACAGGGCTCGGAGCTCGGGGATCAGGTCTCAACTAGTCCCAGAGCAGAGTCCTCGGGTTGAATCATTTAGTAAAAACAGTGAAACTTGTGTGATGTCATCACGTTAACTGTGAATATCTTCTAGTGTCTTCTGTCCTCTGGGACAGGGGACTGAATCTTTGAATTGTGGACAAAAGGAGACATTTGAGGACGTTGGGAAACCACTTCTTTTTTCTCCGTTAACGGGCCGTGGGACAGTCTGGCGAGGTCGGGGGGGCGGCGGCCTTCATCTTAGCCGACCTGACATGCTTGGTCAGAAGGGGGGCGCTGCCTGCAGTCAGACTCAAACGAGCAATCTGATTGGTGGAGAGCTGACCCGGGAACGAGTCTCTCAAAATCTGAGGAACAGCTTTCAAACTGACCTTTGATCTGAGATGAAGATTCAGCTGCTGCTGCTGCTCGGCCGAGTTCTCCCTAAAATGTTCCAGAAACCCGTCTCGGGGATCTAATTTAGTAAAATATGAGCCATGACGGTTTGGTTTTGAACTTGGGGGGGGGGGG
>NC_048418.1:483744-486438 GCF_013103735.1 Etheostoma cragini | reverse complement strand
CAGGAGGAGGAGCAGGAGGAGGAGCAGGAGGAGGAGCAGGAGGAGGAGGAGGAGGAGGAGGAGGAGCAGCAGGAGGAGCAGGAGGACGAGGAGGAGGAGGAGGAGGAGCAGCAGGAGGAAGAGGAGGAGGCTTATTAGAAATGAAAGTGCAGTCTGATGTCAGCTGACAGCAGAGCAGACTCAGCAGAGGTCAGAGGTCACGTCGCTGCGTGTCAGACAGTCTCAAGTCAAACTGTCACATGCTGGAAAAACATGTACCCCGTGAAATACCATCTAGTTTCCTCATTGCAAACAGGCGGTGGGAATCATCTCAGGAACGTGGTATCTGTCTATGGTTGATGCTAAGCTAACGTTAGCTCCAAACAACATTCACCTGACAGCAACGTTGTGTTGGATGCTAACTGGTAGCTAAGCTAGCAGGGAACCAACTTGGTTAAGTAGATCCATTTCTACTGTGTTGATGTTACAGAAGTCTCTCGTTAACATTGTCTCTCGTCTGTGTGTGTGTGTGTGTGTGTCTGTGTATCTTGTGTGTGTGTGTCTGTGTATCTTGTGTGTGTGTGTGTGTGCGTGTGTCTGTGTATCATGTGTGTGTGTGTGTGTGTGTGTCAGTAAATCAGTGTGAAGTGTTAAACAAGAGCCCGTCTGTTTGTCAGCACCCAAACTGACGGTGCATTCACTGAGCCTGACGGTGGTGGGATAACTCAGCGTCTGTCAGTCTGAACTACACAACGACCCCGATGACCCCAACGGACGGTTGATTGCTGAGTAAATGAGGCCGTTAGCAACAGACGCCTGTAGCAGTTACTCGGGGGGGGGGACAGTAGCTCAGTCTGTAGGGAGTTGGGAACCGGAGGGTCGCAGGTTCAAGTCCCCATATGCACCAAAGTCTGGTGGGGGACTAGTAGCTGGAGAGGTGCCGGTTCAGGGCCCAGCCCACTAGCAGCCCAGGTCCTAAGAGATCATCTGTCTTCTCTAAGCTTCTCTCATTGTTTTTAACATATTGGTCATTGAACACACCATCTGACCTCCGTGACCTTGCCGTGGCCAAAGAGGAAAGGGAAGTTATCAAACAGCTGAGATCAATTCCTCATTTTCAGGAACTGTGGTTCCAAGAACTGAATCCCGTCACAGGGGGAAGTAAATAAGAAGAAGAGAGCCCTGATGACGTGTCTCGGCCCCCTGCAGGACTGGAGCGACCCCCCGGAGCACCACAGGGCTCATTCAGGGGGTTCTGAAATAAAGAGGGAACTCCGAGAGGAACACGTTGTTTCCTGGTGACGTAACGGGTTTCTGCCTCATCTTCGTTTAAATGGTCTCCGACCTCACTGAGGCCGACCCTCGTGGTGTCTTCCCGCCATAATTGAAAATCAATTCAGCGCTTTTTAAAATGTTTTTGTCTCTTTTTGACGTTTAACCCTACGTAACATTAACTTATTAACTTTAGTTTTAGTTATTTTTGGAATTTATGGTCAATAAACCTCATTTATAGGAAATTATACCTAATGTTTGAGTTAGAAAAGCAGAAATTAGGAATTATTGAGACAAAAATTAAAGGAATGGATGTTGATGATAATCACAGACTGGAATATGTCAACTTTTACTCAATACTATTTATATTTAATACCAATACTACTTTATATATACATACATACATACATACATATGATACTACTACTATTTCAAAAACACTTCCATTTGTTTTACAATGCTGTAAAATTGAATAAGACCCAAAATTAATGAAAGTAGAGATTTGTACTCGGCAAAGAGCGTTGGGTGGAATCAATCATGTTATTTTGGGGAATTAAAAAGAACATTGATATAGGACAACATGGGGACAACAAGAGGACAACATGGGGACAACATGGGGACAACAAGAGGACAACATGAGGACAACATGGGGACAACATGGGGACAACATGAGGACAACATGGGGACAACATGGGGACAACATGAAGACAACATGAGGACAACATGAAGACAACATGGGGACAACATGAAGACAACATGAGGACAACATGGGGACAACATGAGGGCAACATGAGGACAACATGGGGACAACATGGGGACAACATGGGGACAACATGAAGACAACATGAGGACAACATGGGGACAACATGGGGACAACATGGGGACAACATGGGGACAACATGAGGACAACATGGGGACAACATGAGGACAACATGGGGACAACATGGGGACAACATGAGGACAACATGAGGACAACATGGGGACAACATGGGGACAACATGGGGACAACATGAGGACAACATGGGGACAAAATGAGGACAACATGAGGGTTAAGTCACTGTTGAAGCCAAATGATGAGAAACTAGTGAGTCATGGTAAGCCCAGATTTAGTGTTTCCTCTGGTCCACAGCGGGTTGGCTGTGACAGACACAGAGTGAGGACGGTGTGAGGACGGAGTGAGGACCGTGGACCACGTGCAGCCTGGCTGAGACAGACACAGAATGAAGACGGTGTGAGGACGTTGGACCACGTGCAGCCTGGCTGAGACAGACACAGAGTGAGGACGGTGTGAGGACGGTGTGAGGACGGAGTGAGGACGGGGGACCACGTGCAGCCTGGCTGAGACAGACACAGAGTGAGGACGGTGTGAGGACGGAGTGAGACGGTGGACCACGTGCAGCCAGTGGAGCGGAGCAGGCGAGCAGCTGCGTGTTCATGTTCCTA
>NC_048418.1:482346-483644 GCF_013103735.1 Etheostoma cragini | reverse complement strand
TTCATCATCAGGGAGAAACAAGCTGTAATGTTACCCTACAGGACAGATGTTCATCATCAGGTAGAAACAAGCTTTAATCCAATAAGTGTCTGATAACATTATGGGATGGATCTCTACAGAGACAGACCTTTTAGTTTAACATGAAACAGAAATCACCAAACCCACCAGACTCCATGTAAATAATCACTACTTTTAGCGTATATACATAGATATAGATACAGTATAGATAGATAAGAGAATTAAATGAGAATAACAGCCACAGCACATCCTCCCTCTCGTATTGCACTTCATTTTGATGATGATTGCACATTTCCTGTTATCTCATACTGTGGTCAATACCTTCTGTATTGCACTATGCCCAACAGCATACGACTATATCAGATTTAACATAGTATATATATATTTTAGGGGCATTTTAGAGTTGTGACTGAATAAGGAGTGTGAGGTTTATGTCTGTTTTGATTAGATTCTTTTATCTTTTAACTATATTGACAGTAAAAATACCCCTTGGTCACGATTAGCGTCAGTTGTCCCAAGTGTAACTTCCTGCGTCACCGTCAGGTTGCTCTCGGAGTATTTTTAGTTCCTGTCAGACTTCAGAAGGTTTGTCTTCATACAGTCAATCAGATCCAGCCAGAGAGCATGCTGGGAGATGGCTCAACGTCAGAGGCTCCTAAACACATCCACCAGAGATTACTTTAGTTACTTTAGTTACTCCACTACATTCATCTGACAGCTTTAGTAACTAGTTGTCCTGGTGTATTTGAAGTGTGCAGCGTGACGGGGATCTTTGTTCTGATGCATTCTGGGAACCATTGAGCCTGAAAGGGGAGGAGGGGGGGTGGGGGGGTGATGTGTTTGAGGATATTAATATCTCGGGAAATTAGGGCGCTCGCTTCCTCTGCTGCTCCGCTGTCTGCACCGAGGCTATAATAGGTAGTTTGAGTTTTTTTTGGGACCAAGTGTAATATCTGGAGCTATTTTTAGTCTGAAGTGTTGTACTTTGTTACCGTGGTAACCAGAGTTCTCCGAGAGTTGGAGTTTGCTCAGCGAGTTACTCTGGCATCGAGTAATGCTGCTCATTAACTATGCACCAATCACATCGGTGTATCTGATGTAGGCGGGGACATAGGCCAGCTGCACCAATCACATCGGTCTATCTGATGTAGGCGTGGCCAAAGGCCAGCTCCACCAATCACATTGCTGTATCTGATGTAGGCGGGGCCAGAGGGGAGAGGCACCAATCACATCGGTCTATCTGATGTAGGCGGGGCCATAGGCCTGCTGCACCAATCACA
>NC_048418.1:481852-482247 GCF_013103735.1 Etheostoma cragini | reverse complement strand
CCCCCCCCCCCCCCCCCCCATGATGTCCACCTATGACGTCATCCGCCGCCATGTTGATTGTCACGTTCCTTCGTTGTCTCCTCTCTTAGGGTTTCTTCAGTAAGCGTCTGAAAGGCTCCATCAAGAGGACGAAGAGCCAGACCAAACTAGACCGGAACACCAGCTTCAGACTCCCCTCGCTCCGCCCCCCCGACGCAGACAGGTAACTCCGCCTTCAAGCACCGTGGGGCCCCGGAGCTCCACCCACCGCTAACTTTTAGATGAGGATATATATCCATGCTGATGTAGTATTGTCTGTCTTCTCGTCCTTGTGTCCTCTGTTTTCTGTCTTCTCGTCCTCGTGTCCTCTGTTTTCTGTCTTCTCGTCCTCGTGTCCTCTGTTTTCTGTCTTCTCG
>NC_048418.1:480136-481752 GCF_013103735.1 Etheostoma cragini | reverse complement strand
CGGGGAAGACCAGGACTAGGTGGAGGGACATCCGGCTGGGAGGAGGTCTCGGGGAAGACCAGGACTAGGTGGAGGGACTGTATTCTGTATTAAAATCTGTATTTCTGAGTTTGAAAGATTTCTCCGTCCCAAAGTCTGAAATTCTCCTTCAACAAGGCGCACGCTTTGTACTTGATGTTGTAATAGTTGCTATGGTTGTTAAGGTTGTTATGGTTACTATGGTTGTTATGGTTACTATGGATATTGCAGAGGGGGGGAAAGGTTTCTTGGTCCAGGTTGGACCGTCCACCTGACTGAAAGTAGACAGTGATTAGCGTGGCGTCCCTGATCCAGTGGAGTCTCAGTATGAAGTACAACTACAGGGTACAACTACAGGGTACAAGTACTTCTAGTAAATGTACTTTCCACCTCTGGTTCTGATTGGTTGATGTGTTCAACGAGTCTGATATCTCAACCCTGTAATCCAAGATTATGTAACTCAACTGGCACAGCTGGAGGATTACACACACACACACACACACACAGGGACACACACACACACACACACAGAGACACAGACAAACACACACACACACACACACAGAGACACAGACACACACACACACACACACACACACACAGAGACACACACACACACACAGACAGAATAAAGCATGGGTTGGTGTTTTTATTTTTACTGATGTCATGTTTACGTGACGTGTGCAGTGAATCCTTAAATCAACCCTTCTGATAAGACTTTATTTAAAGATGGAGAATATCTTCTTTTATTTTGAAAATCCTCGTCTCCTGCTTACATCCCCGTTAAACCGTCCTGTCCAACCCTGTGAGACTGTAGTCCCACGCGGCCTCGGTCCTCGCTGTGCGTCACGCCCGCTGCCTAGCGCCCGCTGCCTAGCGCCCGCTGCCTAGCGCCCGCTGCCTAGCGCCCGCTGCCTCCGGGAGACGCCGTAGCCACGGAGACGCTCCCGGAGGCCCGGACCTTGTTTACCGGCTGCGGCGGAGCCTCATAGCTCGCTGAGGGCTGCAGCTGGAGGGTCGAGGAGGCGCCGGGGGGGGCATGGTCTGGGGGAGTCGGCCCACCTGGCTCTGTGCCTGTCTGTCGTAGGTATTACCGCCCCCCCGCACACACTCACAGGACGCCGGATCTGGGGACGGGGTCTGGCAGGACCGGGACCGGGTGCTCTGTCCTCATCTGGTTCTTCATGATACCTGGCTGCTGATTGGATTTGTATTTGGACTAGAAGTACTGCGATTCAGTAGTAATGAGTAACTATGGAGTATTTTGACTAGAAGTACTGTGATTTAGTAGTAATGAGTAACTATGGAGTATTTTGACTAGAAGTACTGTGATTTAGTAGTAATGAGTAACTTTAGAGTATTGGGACTAGGAGTACTGTGATTTGATAGTAATGAGTAACTATGGAGTATTTGGACTAGAAGTACTGTGATTTGATAGTAATTAGTAACTATGGAGTATTGGGACTAGGAGTACTGTGATTCAGTAGTAATGAGTAACTTTAGAGTATTGGGACTAGAAGTACTGTGATTTGATAGTAATGAGTAACTATGGAGTATTTGGACTAGGAATACTGTGATTTGATAGTAATGAGTAACTA
>NC_048418.1:478696-480036 GCF_013103735.1 Etheostoma cragini | reverse complement strand
TTTTCCCCACCCTGTGCGGCCCAGGAGGGCGGGGTGTGTTTGTTTTGCCCACCCTGTGCAGCCCAGGGGGGCGGGGTGTGTTTGTTTCCCCCACCCCTTGCGGCCCAGGGGGCGGAGTGTGTTTGTTTCCCCCACCCCGTGCAGCCCAGGGGGGCGGGGTGTGTTTGTTTTCCGTACCTGCAGATGATGCTCTTCATCTGTCCGTCCTTCTCCTCCTGCTGTCTCCGCAGCCGGTCCTCGCTGTCCTCCAGGCGGTGCTTGTACTCCAGCAGCAGCTTCTGCATCTGCTGCTCCTGCGCCGCCAGCCGCCGCTCGTACTCCTCCAGCCGCCGGCCCGACGCCCGCAGGCGCTCCTTCAGCCGCGAGATCTCCAGCTCGTACTGGGGGGGAGGGGGAGGGGTTAGTCAGACATCAACAACTTCCTGTTTACACAGAAATCAAAGAGCACTTATCGAGCTGTTTGTCTTTTCTGACCTTTACATGAGGTCATAAAAGAAGAAGAAGAAGAAGAAGACAAAGAAGAGGAAGACGAAGAAGAGGAAGAAGAAGAAGAGGAGGAAGAAGAAGAAGAAGAAGAGGTCGGACGCATGTCGCCTGCCGAGAGGCGTGAAGCGACATTAAAGAAACGCCAAAAAACAGTTACATAAGCGTTGGAGAAACATTTTTAAAAAAATGTGAAAAGTATCGAGAAGAACTTTGAAATACGCATCAGATGTCGGAAAAATACCTTCATGCAAAAAAAAAAAGGTTTAAAAAAAGAAGTCCTCATCCTAAGAGAAGAGGATTTAAATGCCCGTGTCCTCCGGGTACGACGCAGCGGCGGCGAACAGGGGACTGGGTTGCTATGGTTACCTAACACGTACCTTCTCGGCGTTCCTGCCCTCCTCCCTGCTCCCCTCGCCCCCCCCCTCCTCCTCCTCCTCCTCTTCCTCGTCCTCATCGTACTGGCCGTTGTTCAGCACCCAGGCTGCCGTCCGCTCCACCGGAGACATCGCCACGGCAACCGCCGCCGCCGCCTCCACCGGAGACGCCACCTGAGGACAAGAGGACATCTCTAAAAACCAGAACATACATATATACATATACATATATACATATATATATATAACTCCGTGTTTCCCTCTGTAGAGGATGAACGGGAGTGGATTTTAACTCCCGTCCCGCTCCTGTTTAAACTGACTCACGCTCCCATTTGACGCCATTTTGGGCTTGATGAACGAAGCGATGCTCGGCTGATCCCTCCGGTTCCTCTTCAGACGGC
Source organism: Etheostoma cragini (assembly GCF_013103735.1). Lineage (NCBI taxonomy): Eukaryota > Metazoa > Chordata > Actinopteri > Perciformes > Percidae > Etheostoma > Etheostoma cragini. Next base: position 478,775 of record NC_048418.1, on the reverse strand, counting down.
TCGTACCTGAGTCCCTAGCGTCCCTGAGTCCCTAGCGTACCTGAGTCCCTAGCGTCCCTGAGTCCCTAGCGTCCCTGAG
>NC_048418.1:476829-478596 GCF_013103735.1 Etheostoma cragini | reverse complement strand
CACACACACACACACACACAGACACACACACACACACACACACACACTCACACTCACACACACACACACACACACACCAACACACAGACACACACAGACACACATTACTACGGCTGGACCACATGCTTTGGTCCTGATGCCCTTCTTTCCTGATGCATGGGTGCTGATTGGATTTTTATTGGGATTTTCACTTATTTTGATTCTAGAAGTATAGTAGAGTATAGTAGAGTACAGTAGAGTATAGTAGAGTACAGTAGAAGATAGTAGAGTACAGTAGAGTAGAGTACAGTAGAGTACAGTAGAGTACAGTAGAGGATAGTAGAGGATAGTAGAGTATAGTAGAGGAGAGAATAGTAGAGTACAGTAGAGTATAGTAGAGTACAGTAGAGTACAGTAGAGTATAGTAGAGTACAGTAGAGTATAGTAGAGTATAGTAGAGTACAGTAGAGTACAGTAGAGGATAGTAGAGTATAGTAGAGTATAGTAGAGGAGAGAATAGTAGAGTAGAGGATAGTATAGTATAGTAGAGTACAGTAGAGGAGAGAATAGTAGAGTACAGTAGAGTACAGTACAGTAGAGTATAGTAGAGTACAGTAGAGTACAGTAGAGTACAGTAGAGTATAGTAGAGTATAGTAGAGTACAGTAGAGGATAGTAGAGTATAGTAGAGTATAGTAGAGGAGAGAATAGTAGAGTACAGGATAGTATAGTATAGTAGAGTACAGTAGAGGAGAGAATAGTAGAGTAGAGGATAGTATAGTATAGTAGAGTACAGTAGAGGAGAGAATAGTAGAGTACAGTAGAGTACAGTACAGTAGAGTATAGTAGAGTACAGTAGAGTACAGTAGAGTATAGTAGAGTAGAGGATAGTATAGTAGAGGATAGTAGAGTATAGTAGAGTACAGTAGAGTATTGGGATTTTCTTCTACACACAATGTATCATGAGATATTTCTTTCTGGTTCAAGTCCTCATCTGGACCAAAGTATGGTGGTGGACCGGTTCGCTTCCTGGTTGCTGCCCAAAGAGGTCCCGAGGAAATCTGCGTTGCGATTGGGTCCGGTTTTAACATGCATCGTTAACAGAACATTGCGTTGTCTTTATCTTCTCAACAACGCACGTGTGTGGAAGGCGGTCGCAGCTGAAGTGGCCCACGGCGTGTTCCAGGTCTCAGATTGAGACCCCCTAGCCTGGGAAGATTTCATGTAACACAGAAAATATGAATTAATATTCAGAGCAGCGTGACGGAGCAACGAGAGTCCGTGAGAGCGAAGCACGGCGCCACGCCGCCCCCTGCTGGCCGTGATGCTGTACTGCAACGTGATCATTCTCCATTATGGCTTTTATTTAATTTGATGTGTTTATTTAGTTAGGACGATGCACATTAATCAACATTTCTGTAACTGCACCAGTGTTAGCCAGTCGGCTAATTATCAACTGTAGTCCTAGTTACCCAGCATGCATCTCTTTATGGGGGGAAGAACCCGGAGGAAACCAACGTAAACACGGGGAGAACATGCTCCACACGGAAAGATCCAGAAATCAAATCTCTCTCATTTAAATAATATCCAACAATAAACCAATTACATAGTTCCTATAGTATTGTGTCCTAGCAACAGTGTTACCCATAGGGGATCAATGGAGAGAAGACATTACTATAGATGGAGTGGGAACTTCACGCTGAGGGTGGGAATGCATCAGCTGGCGTCCTGGTGACCCCATGTGACCTCCTTCTCTCCCTCCTCCTTCCTCCGCCTTCCTTTTCTCCTC
>NC_048418.1:476260-476731 GCF_013103735.1 Etheostoma cragini | reverse complement strand
CCCCCCCCCCCCCCCCCCCCCCCTCCCTCTGCAGTGTGTTTCCCCGGGAGCTGAAGGAGGTGTTTGCGGCGTGGAAGCAGCAGTGCGTTGCCCGCGGCCACCAGCAGGACATCAGCAAGCGTCTGATCAGCGCCTCGCTGTTCCTGCGCTTCCTGTGTCCCGCCATCATGGCGCCGTCTCTCTTCAGCCTGATGCAGGAGTACCCCGACGACCGGACGTCCCGCACGCTCACGCTCATCGCCAAGGTCATCCAGAACCTCGCCAACTTCACCAAGTAGGAGACGCAGCACTTCATCAAACTTTAGTTATAGAGACCTTAACCCTCCTGTTGTCTTCATGTTGTCCTCATGTTGTCCTCATGTTGTCCTCATGTTGTCCTCATGTCGTTCCCATGTTGTCCTCCTGTTGTCTTCATGTTGTCCTCATGTTGTCCTCATGTTGTCCTCATGTTGTCCTCATGTTGTCCTCATG
>NC_048418.1:474527-476160 GCF_013103735.1 Etheostoma cragini | reverse complement strand
GACGATTCAGCCCAACAAGGTGAGACACACCGCCGTCCCCCAGAGTCCCCTGGGGACATTACGGAGGGGGGGGGGGGGTAAATGATGCAGGCGTTGCTCTGAGAACACGCCGTCTATTAGCTGCCAGTTCAGGGATGGAAAGAGAAAAGAAAGGGAGAAAAGAAGACAGAAGAAAGGAAGTACATAGGGAAGGAAAGACATGCAGAGAAGGATGAAAGGATGAAAGGATGAAAGGAGGATACAATTCACTGTCCCAGAGACCAGAAGAAACTGGTAAATATTCACATTTAGCACGCTGAGTTTACCTGTTATATAAAAAAAAGACTCAAACCGATTAATCAATTATCAATAGTAGGAGATTAATCAGTTCTTCTATGCAGCTCTAGACTTTATGGAAGAACGGAAGAAGGGAAGGAAAGAAGAAAGAAAGTATATTACATTTATAATTAATGTTTATAGGAAAGATGGTAGGTAAGAACAGACGATATAAGGAAGTATGGATGAAAGAAAGGAGACAAGGATGAGGAGAAATAAAGGGAAGGAAGGAAGATGGAAGGAAAATAAAGGAAGAATAAATAAGGAAAGAAGACTGAACAAAGGAAGTATTTTGGGAAGGAGGAAGGGAAGGAAAGTAATCAGTCGATTGTCAAAAAACTTAATTTATTAGTTAAAACCAATGGATTCATCTTTGCAGCTCTAGACTTTATGTAAGAAGGCAAGGAAAGAAGGAAGGAAGTGTGTAGGGAAGGAAAGAAGGAAGGAAGTGTGTAGGGAAGAAGGGAAGGAAAGAAGGAAGGAAGTGTGTAGGGAAGAAGGGAAGGAAAGAAGGAAGGAAGTATGTAGGGAAGGAAAGATGATATAAGGAATTAAGGATGAAAGAAATGAGACAAGGATGGAAAATAATGGAAGACTAAATAAGAAAAGATGAAGAAAGAGAAGGGAAGAACTCAATCAATTTAACTGACTGATGTATTCATCATGGGTTAAGATAGTAACCGCCGGTGTTTTGTGTTTCCAGGACAACTGCCGGCGGGCGGAGAACCTGCTGCGTCTGTGGATCATCGAGGCCAAAGACCTGCCCCCCAAGAAGAAGTACTTCTGCGAGCTGTGCCTGGACGACGTCCTGTACGCCCGCACCACCAGCAAGCCGCGCCACGACAGCCTGTTCTGGGGCGAGTACTTTGACTTCTGCGGCCTGCCGGCGGTGCACAGCGTCACCGTGCACGTCTACCGCGACGTGGACAAGAAGAAGAAGAAGGACAAGAACAACTACGTGGGCCTGGTGAACATCCCCGTGGCCGGCGTGGCCGGCCGGCAGTTCGTGGAGAAGTGGTACCCGGTCAGCACGCCGACGCCGAGCAAGGCCAAGGGGGGCGGCCCGTCGATCCGCATCAAGTCCCGGTTCCAGACCATCTCCATCCTGCCCATGGAGCAGTACAAGGAGTTCGCCGAGTTCGTCACCAACAACTACGGCATGCTGTGCTCGGTGCTGGAGCCCGTCATCAGCGTCCGCAACAAGGAGGAGATGGCCTGCGCCCTGGTGCACATCCTGCAGAGCACCGGCAGGGCAAAGGTCAGGGGGGACGGTTCTGGGCAGGGCAAAGGTCAGGGGGGACGGTTCTGGGGACGGTTC
>NC_048418.1:473928-474427 GCF_013103735.1 Etheostoma cragini | reverse complement strand
CAGGGGGGACGGTTCTGGGCAGGACAAAGGTCAAGGGGGGGGGGGCAGTTCTAGGCAGGACAAAGGTCAGGGGGACGGTTCAGAAGAAGAACGCCCCAGCTCAGAGTAAATCCCCGTGTCCTCTAACAAACTAATCTCCGTAATGCTAAAAATTTCTTTCAACCCGAAGGGGACATGGAGGGAAGAACACTTCTACGAGATCTTGACTTTGTTTTATGAGATCTTGACTTTGTTTTATGAGATCTTGACTTTGTTTTATGAGATCTTGACTTTGTTTTATGAGATCTTGACTTTGTTTTATGAGATCTTGACTTTGTTTTATGAGATCTTGACTTTGTTTAAGGGTAACGCGCTAGCGCATAGTGTGCTAGCTATTCTCTAGATGTAATCATGTTGCTAGCTAGTCCAGCTAGTGTGCTAGCTAGGTTAGCATTATTCTTTGTTAGATTTGGTTTGTTAGACACGAAACCTGGCGTACAGCCGGCTTATCTCACTCTTC